>NC_090890.1:14160976-14230976 GCF_036669925.1 Montipora capricornis
CAGCACATGTAAAGTTTGACGTTTGAAACAGGCCTTAGAGCCTTTTCCTCGAGAAACCGTCTAGAACCGGGTTGACTTCAAGTCATAAATAGTTAACTTGTATGTAGAGAATTTCTTCTTTTAGTATATTAAGTTCCTGTTTTGTAAAGTAAGCCGCAGACTGTGTTTTTGAGAACGTCCAGGTAAAGCACTTAAAGTTTACACGTATGTAAACCTGTGTTCTGACATTTGAGTTCATTTAGCGCGTGGCTATACAAGGCATGTCAAAGTAAAAGTCTAAACAGAAGGTATGATTCTTTATGTCAATTGGATTACATACTACCAAGCTTTCCTTTGCAAGTGTCACTGGTTACTTTTCTTTTGGTTGTGTGCACACTTTGAAGTACTCTCATATCATTCAGTTTGGTGGGCCCTATGTACAGTACTGAGGAAGAGAAGCCGCCTTTGCAAGTGTCACTGATAACTTTTCTTTTGCTTGAGTGCACTTTGAAGTACTCTCATATCAGTCAGTTTGGTCAGCCCTACGTACAGTACTGAAGGAGAGAAGCAGCACGAGGGGTCACTCTCTAACTATGATTGTCAAAATTCCTTACATTTTTTATCCCTTGACTATCAAAAACGTGACAAATTTTTGCCACCTGGCACATTTTCCAATACATGTGTTCTCCTTGTTCTGAAAATAACAATTTTTCAACACAGGGACTTGATGAGGGAAAGAGGCTACGTTTCCTCTTCCACGCAAGCTGGGAAAACATGTCAAATGTGAACTAAGAAAAGAAAGCCTGTTTGTAGGTAATTAAACGGCTGAGCAAACGGATGTGGTTGGAACCTGATGAGTAAGTGCAATAGGAGAAGGGAAAAAAATAAAAATGGCAGCAAAATGTAACTTACTGTACTGTGCGCCTCTTCACTTGTTGAACACTGGAAGAAAGGGAGTACGTTTATAATAACTTTTTTTAGCTTTTAACTATATATTACCTCAAACACTATAATGCAGTATTTTGAAATTTAAGACACTATGGGTGCTGCTGAGAAACGTAAGCACTAAGGATCCTTATGACCATAAGAACGTCAAAAACCATAGCTTTAATGAGCAAAGACAAGAAATCTGCAAGCCCTACAAGAATGGTTTACTCAAACACAACCACCTATCTCCAGACATGCACCTAATTCGATGCACGTCCAATTTTGATATCCGACACGAAGTGTCCCTTTAAGTCTAGGCAATTGCTACCTATTTTCAACAACAAGGTAAGGATAAAGGTTAGCATTATTTTAAGCTTAGGATAAATGCAGCAGTTAACGTTTACTTAAAGAACAGCATTTGGGGGACACTTTGTGACATTTTTTGTCCATATTCCGTGACACGAGTGATGTTGAAGTTGGGGAGAAGAGCAAGGGGACACTTTGTGACGCTTATTGAAATCTGTGTGCATCTAATTTGGGGCATTTCTGGACATAAAAACAACGGCATAAAATGACCAAGATTACTGTTACGTTTTCTTGCCGGAAACGAGGCCACGAATACAATTCTAAAATTTCCTTCTTTTATATGAAAGTCATCCATGCCAATTTAATTGGCCATTTCTGAGTTCATATCTGCCTCCTCTTGAAAGTGGTGTCTAAGTCGGAAGTTTTCATTCATATCTGAAATAGAACTGATTAACATCACAAAAACGTTGCACTTTGACTTGCTTTGAAGAGGAGGCAGACATGAACTCCAAAATGGCCTATACTTGAACGAGAAAATTTGGTTTCCACAATGCTTCCACGATGGGCTAGCATTGAAATGTAGCCATTCAATCTGGAGTGTAATCTTCCTAAACTATAGTTACGAAGAACGGTCCTCCTTCTTACCACAGTTGCACTTGTCAAGGATCGCACTCTGGGACCGAGAGAATTTGATGACTCTGTTCTGGAAAGAAATGCTTCTGACTGTGAATAAAAATAAAATTGAAGAGTTACAGAGAAAAAGATATCTTGACCAGTTTTTAAATGCTACTATGACCAAAAAAATCAATTCTTTTTCTTTGGACTTCAAAACTATGTTAACACCTGCATGCTTTAACTGGAATTTTCCTCTTAAATGGTCTGCCATTGCTAGCTGGATCGAGGAGAAAATGACGTCAAAGTCTCAATAGTTTAAAAATTGTGTTTTACCAATATAGTAAGCTGCATTCACACGCTGAATTTTTAAGCTACAATCAGTGGCAAAATTAGTTGGGACGCTGATGTCATGATGGGCCTTAAAACCCCTCACATGTCAGAAACTAAGAATAACTTTCAAAATTCCACTAAAGGCTTCAAAATGTAAGTCCTCCCTCCCCCAATCAATGTTGAAATAGAAAGGGAAATGTATGTTGACTGTTGGCAACATTGTTTTTTTTTTTTTGGGGGGGGGGGGGGGGCAATTAGTCAAAGTCAGTAAGAAAACCAACTTCAATTGGTGAGTATGCCAAGACTTTTGCCACTTATTGTAGTTAGTAAATGACGTCAATTTTCCCTGGATCCAACCCCCTGAGGTCCAATCGGTCAGTTTTGAAATTGAGGAATGGCCGACTGTGACATCCAAATCTTACACTCAAAGTAAACAGCCTTTGGACAAAAATCAAACCTCAAAATTATTGCCAGTCAGGTGTTAAGGAAACACACTTTCTACTGCTTTTTTCCTTTGGCTTTCAAAAGTATGTTAACTACGGGTAAATACTAAGTGACTCTTAAGCCTTTATTTCCAAACAAATAAAATGGAATTTTCTCATTTAATGGTCCACCATTACATGTACTAACTGTAAAATCTTGAGATAGCTGGGTCGAAGAGAAAATGACGTCAAAGACTCCTTAGTTTAAGAATGCAATGCGTTTGTACACTCTGAATTAATATGCAGCATAGGAGTTTGGGTTTTCAGATTTTAAACTTGTGTTTTGCATATATAATAAACTGCATTTACACCATGAAATTTTAAGCTATTGGGTAAATACCGTCACTTTTCCCTAGATCCAAGCTTCTGAGGTCTAGACAGTTCTGAACATGAATAATAGCAGACCATACACCAAATTCATAAATGGCCGCCAACCTGGGTCGAGTTAGCGGCCAAACATGACATCGAGGCATTTTAGGATAAACACGCAGGAATTTTGAGGAGAGAAGTAGAAATGAACGATCCACGTGCGGAAAATTACATTCCTGATTCTTTTTTAAGTGTCAGAAGGTCATCAGTATTAAGAAAATGATGAGCTACGGTTGTGCACTCAAAGTGAACAGCTTTAAATAAAAATCAAAGCTCAAAATTTTGCGAGGCAGGTCTTAAGCAAACACAATTTCAAATTCTGAAGAAAAATATGGAAGTGATATTTTGGTTGTAGTACCACTTCAAGGGTGTGTAAATTTCAGCCATCGAAACAGTACCAATCGCTTGGCTCAGTTGTTGTTTCCGTTAATGTTAGCTGGTTATCCAGGTCCTTGACATTCAAATTATCACATAGAACAGTACACACTGAGCATGCATCAAGGTTGTTTTCGCCATATTAAATCTATCCCTTTAAGCCATGTGTCTATGGAAAGCCCAAAAAATGTAGAACACCTTGGCTCTTCTTTTGTGGTATCAAAGTTTTTCCAGTCCACCATAATGCTTGAAAAAGCATGGACTGGTTTGTTTCATCTCATGTTAAATCTACCATGGAATAAACTTACCTGACTGGATACAAGACGGCCTTTGCTGTTTTTCTTGATCCTTTGAGGGATAGTCTGTTTGAAAAATCACAGTCATGATTTACAAGAAGAATTTGCTTGTTGGACATCATCTCAAGACCAAAAAGCTAAAAGTTGTTGCGCATATTTTAACTGCAGATCAGAGCATACAATACTTTCCATCAACTAAGTCCAGGAAAGTAATGGAACAAATAATAATTAGGTGCAGTCCGATCATCCGGGTTAGTGTAGTGCTGAGGACTGTTTAGGATGACATTCACTGGTGTTTGGACAACCTGAGCGGAAGTCATCTTCACAGTCAAATGATTTGTGTAATGGCAGTAGCTAAGGTAAACAGTCTGGTTGTTGATGTGACCGGTCAACCAAGTCTGCGAAGACTCAACACAGTGGTTGGTGCATTTCATGTTTCATCATAAAATATGACAAAACACTCCTACTCCTTTATTAAACAGTATTTAATATTTTAATACAGTAATAAATGTTGCCATGGGCATTCAAATGCCAGTTACCGAATAAGAAAGGTGAGCATTTTCATGTGATCACATCGTAAAGACAACTGGCGTACACACATGATTCTGGTGATGAGGGAAAGGTTAGAGTTTGAATGGCTTACAATCTCACTTTCTAAACACATAAAAAAGTTGCATCAAAATCTTACAACATTCACAAAACATCTTTTAAAAGAAAAGGGACAAGATATTCCTCTGATCGTAATATACTCATCAAGTGCAGTGATCTCTTTTAAGAATCAAGGGTACTTACAGACAACATGGGGCTGACATTTACTCCAGGCCAGATACTGGTTGACATCTTAGGCTGTGAAGTCAACAATAATAATTATTGTACCGTTTACTTTTTACCAAGGTTACGTAATAAAACTTCAAAGTCAAAGGACTGGAACTGAAATAAAAGAGCACTGGCCTTTGAATTTATGTATTTCTTTTCTTTGTTTACATTTAGATCCACGAGTTTGTATCATGTCGTCACATTGATGATAATGAATGAAAACGACACAAGTAGTTCTTCAGAATAACAAAACTTGAAAAGAGCTCCGCAAGCATCCAAACCTTAAAGTGCGCCTGTGACCAAAAAGTCGATTCTTATTTTTCTTTGGATTTCAAAACTATGTTAACCACTAAGCGACCAAAGTTTTGTGCCTTGATGTCAAGAAGACACCTGTCCGAGGCTAATTTAACTGGAATTTTGCTATTTAATGGTCCGCCATTACTAACCTTAAGATCTTGAGAGAGCTGGATCAAGGAGAAAATGACGTCAAAGGCCCACTAGTTTAAAAATACAATGCGTGTGTATGCCGCAGAATTAATATGCAGCACTGGAGTTTTGGGCTTTCATACCTTTTAACTTGCGTTTTGCATATATAATTAAGCTACATTCACACGCTGAAATTTTAAGCTTGTGAGCCTTTGTCGTTACTTTCCCTGGATCCAATCCTCTGTGGACCAATCGGTCAGTTTTGAACGTGAGTAATGGCGGACCTTGAAATCCAAACCTTACACTCAAAAAGCAAAGCTCACTTTCTAAATCTGAAGAAAAAAAGGAAGTGATTTTTTTTACATTTTTGTCACATGGGCACGAAGGAAATCTTTGCAGAGATTGAATTTGAATTTGGTTACATTTTCTTAGCTGTAACCCTTGCCTATACTTGGCAACATGTTTCAAATGATGAACGTTTTCAGTATTTGTACCTTTATAGTATAACGTTTATAGAAGAAAAACTTTACTAGTGTTTTGGGAAAAGGGTTATACACTTAATTCCATGCACAATTACTTAAATAATTACTTAATTTCAATTTAATACTTAAAGGTCTTCCTTTAAAGCCCATAGTGTGTCAGTGCATTTTCAATTCAGTTTCTGCTTTCAATTGCACAATTTTGATGTATTGAAGTTTAATCGTAAGAAGAAGCGTCTCACCATCATGCTCCGAGAAAGAACCCTTAAGAATCCTCATTTCTTCCTCGTAGCTTTAAGGTTATGCTTACCTTACAGTAAAATCATTTCAAATATTGAAATAGCATTATTAACAATGAAGTGATAACTATAAAATGCCTGCTGTGCAAAAGAGATTTGGGTGGTAACAAATTCTTTTTCAAATCTAATACCTCAAAGGGACAACATTTTTGTCTACATCAGATGTAAAACATCTTATTACCTTCTTCTTGGTTTTAATTTTGCCTTTGAGCAGAATTTTCCTCTTCAATTGGTTGGGAGAGGGAAGTGTGTTCAGACATAATTCATCGCAAAGGTTATTTGTTGCCAGCATATCGCCCAGCTCAGTCACAAAGATGTCTGACATGATTGCCTGTGAAATGAAAACATTAAAAGTCGACTGAGTGAAAAGACGCTTCATTTTGAGAATCAGAAAAGTTACCAGGCTGAAATCATTTCAGTCCAAAGGTCAATGAAGGGGACTGGATGCTACGTCTCTGATGCAAAATGTGGGGTGGTAGATATACATAGCACAGTCAGAGCAAGCAAGAAACCAGCCTCCTGTACTAAAAAATAAGGGGAATGTTAACGATTTGAAAATATAAATGTGGTAGTAATAATGATAACATAAGTGATGATCATACAGACAATTTAAGATGCTACACTGGAAGGTTTTGCAACCATATAAGTGAAAGCTCCACAGAGCCACAACCCCAAAAAAATGGAACAATAATTTACTACACCAAGCTTGGATGAAGTGGTTACTTTTGGGTCAATGACTTAGAAGGGAACCGTTCACATAAAGGATCCAAGCAAAGGCAACAATGAAAGCAAATGTCGACCAAGCACTGGATGAGAGCTGAGGACTGAAGAAAAGAACGAGGTGTCTTAGAGGTTGTTGGACAAGATGATCTTCGAGGATGGTTGAAAATGAAAGATTAGTTTGAAACAAAAAGCATATGACGTGGCCCCCCATTCATGGATTGTAGAGAGTTCGTACCTGGTGCAAGCACTGTCAAATATCGAGAACAATTGTCAAGAGTATGAGAGAATACAGGAGCACGTTGGTGAACCAATGAAGAACTCGGTGATCTAGACTCAGGTGTAAAATATTACACCGAAATTATCCCCATTACTCTTTACAATCACTAGGCAACCGACAGTAGCTTTGAGAAATTAAATGTAGCTGCATCATCGTGTGGAACAGGCAAACTTAACCACCGATACCACCCTTAATGCCTGTATCTCGACAAGACATACAGAAGTCACCGTTGTACAGGCCCAGACATCAACAGAAACACCAAGCGACAAGGATGAATTCCACAATAAAACTGATTCTATTTGCATTTGTAACACATTACAGTCCCCTTTCAAAGACAAAGGAGTGTAGGAAGTAAAGTAAGGCTATAGTTCAGGCAAATACATTGCCCATACAACTCATCAGTTAAACTGAAAGATACTCAGACTTCATCTGACTTCTGCCACAAGTTCTCAATAGACTCGAAGCACTTCAACAATGCTACGAGCGAGAAAAAAAATGGGTACCCTTCCCTACCACTGAGACGTCTGGGCCAAACAGTCACAAATACAAACAAATGCGGGAAGGAATTGGTGTCAGAACATGCCAAATGAAAGAAAGATATTTGAGTCGTCTTGTAAACCCAAGACCGAGTTCTACCAATGAATACATACTGCATTGTAAAATAGCAGGGAAGCACACTGATCACATGTTGTCTGCCAATGCATAGACTGACATAAACGAACAATAAAATGACAGAGTTGCCACTGGTACATTTAGAGTTGTGCGGGTAGCAACTGCAAATGAATTGACAATAACAACACCAAGGTAGAAGAATGCCAACCAAGATGGAAATACTCCCTGGGATTCCAGCACACAAACTGGATAGGGCTATCAGTACTAGAAGACCACACACAGTTACTTTACCGGTGAACGGGACAGAGATTTATCAATTTTGATACCTTGTGACGTACATGTGAAAAGTAAAACGATTGGAAAAAAATTGTCAAGTACCAGGACCCAGCCTTGGAGCTTCAAATGTTATGAATAATGAAAGTCGACGAAGTATCCATTGGTCATTGTCAATGGGGCATAAATGGTCATGTTCGCAAGTCTTGAACAAGTGAGCTTCACAAAACAAAAACAACAACAACAATCCTGCGACAGCAAAGTCGAAGGAACCTCAGCAGGTAGGGGGGTCACTGGCCACTGGTACATTTAGAGCTGTGCAGATAGAATGCCATTCCAGCAACTGCAAATGATGTGAACATAACAACACCAAGGTATGTGTAGAAGAATGCGAAGATGGAAAAACTCCATGGGATTCCAGTACACAAACTGGATAGGGCTATCAGTGCCAGAAGCCCAGATACTGTACTAATGAAAGGGACAGAGATTTCTCAATTTTGATACCTTGTGACGTGAATGTGACAAGTAAAAGGACTGGGAAAACGTTGTGGAGTACCAGGATCCAGCCGTGGAGCTCCACATGTTATGAAGAATGAAAGTCGAAGAAGTGTCCATTGTTCATTGTCAATAAGGCATAGACGGTCATGTTACCAAGTCTTGAACAAGTATACTTCAGAAAAACAATAACAACGATCCTGGGACAGCAAAGTCGAAGAAACCTCAGCAGGTAGGGGGATAACCAGCCCTAACATACATTGTATAACATATACACTTAAGGTGCAAACATCATTGTGGTTATCAAGGTACAATATTTTTCTGTAATAATATTGTCTTTATAGGCAAATTAGCTTTTATTCAAGGTTTTCCATCAATACATGCATGGACTTTACTCTTCGATGTAGTGTGAAAATATATATATTTCGTCAATATAAAATACTGACGAAAATATTAAAACCATAAGCACCACTACTATTCCTATGTTAATGCCTTGAGGCCAAATTTAGACACCGTAGTCCATGTCAGGCAAATCAGATGACACCTTATACCGACACTTCCATATTCCTAAAAAAGTGGTTATTCTTTCTGGTGTGCTCCTGGATGACCATTTGTTTATTGACGACCCCTTTCCTTATTTTGTAACCCAGCTGATCATTTTGCAGGATTGTGCTACTGTGTTCTTCTTTGATTGTTTTGCTATAGTGTTTTCTTGTCTGCCGTTTTGCAAATTGTGGCTGAATTAAGTGCGTTGGCTAAATCTATTCAGTATGGGTTAATTTTCTAAAGGTAAAGGTTTAAGTTCACAGGACAGAATTTCTCAACTTCAAAAGACTCTTTGGTTGATCTCTTTGGGAACAGAGAAGCATCATGGAGTTGTTAAATCATAATATTTTTCCCAATTTTTGCTCTATTTTGTCAACAACAATGACTTACTTGTTGCTGTTCATTGCAGTGGTTTTCCAGGGACAGGATCAGTGGGAATTCAGAGGCCTCAAACGCATATTCCTAAAAGCAAGAAATAATAAATCTGTGGGCTGCTTTAATGACACACTGAATAGCACAGTTCTGTGACACTGAAAACGGCCCTACACAGAAAATTACAAAAACCACTAAAACTGTACAGCGAGCTAGTCACCCCAAGTTGATTGGCTGGCTCCGTTGGTCGAGAATCAGAAGGACATCATGAATCAACAATAGCTGGACAAGCAAAGTGCTTAAAAGCAATTGCAAGGCACGCAAAGCAGCCTCTGGTTGGCCAAGAATGTGGTAATGAATTCTCAAGCCAATCACTGTATTGACTAATTACATACATGTAGTCGACTACTACTGGTACTAAAACAGCTTTTAGGTCATATTCATGCAACGAAGCATGTAGGGATACACCATTACAACATTAAACAAATAACATGCAAAGCCAAGTGAACTTTCATTCCTTACCCTGATGACTTGAACCACATCTCTGAATCTAATTTTAGAGGTTAATGTAAGGCCATGAGTAATGACAGGTTCATCTGAAAACGAATTTAAACCAAGCTACATGAAAGAATATTTTGCTTATTAATACTAATGATTTTGGCATACTCATGAAAAAAAAAAACCCTGACTACTTCATAAGATGATGTCCTTCTGATTACTAGTTGGAATGCTCTGCCACTGAGCTACAGGCGACTTACGGAAGCAAGTTCATTGAACCAGGTTCAGGTAACGTTCATTACCCATAACCCTACGACAGAAAGCAATGCTAGAGGATTGCATTCTCAAAATTGCTGAAGAGTAGCCAGATAGCATGGCATGGCAGAGGCCAAAATTGTTGCAGAGACACCAGTTTGCATTGGCGACCAGTGTACTTTATCTTGTATTGACTTAGAAAGTTGTGTCACCTGTGAATGTGACCGTCTACCTTAGGTTTGTCAGTTTAATTACTGTTACGAGTTATCGACGTTAAATATGGTCACTTTACTTTACTTCACTTTACTTTATGTCAGGTTCTGTTGGTGCAAGGTCTCATACCACCATAAAATGTCTTTTGAAATTTCAATTAAAACAACAGTCTTAAAATATAACACTGCACGTAGCCTGCAAGGAGGCTCTCTTCTCCAAGCAAGCAAGAAGGTGGAATGATGCAAGATGTTTTTCTTCCTTTCAGTCAGCTCCCTGGTTACATCGCGCCCAAGACTTGCACACAAGGGCAGGTTTCTGACTTTTCATAATGTAGGGTGGTAAACAAAACAATTAAGTTAAAATTGATTTTTTTCTTTTTTTCAGAGCCTTGTTTCCATTTGAATATACCTGGCCCATCCCAACAGTCAAGTTCAACACAGCGACAGCCCTGTAGTAATGCCCTGACGTATGCCTCAAGACTTGAATGACCTTTAAGCTGTCGTCCAGTTAAATAAGTGTTATGTGAGGAGCTGATAAAATAGTCGCTCAGTGGATGTTCCATATCCTGTCACAGTAAAAAAAATGAAAAAGAAATAATCATGTTTTAATGATTATCTATTGGGGCTAAAAGCCTTAAGGGCCTACTGTTAGAACATTTAGTAAGCAAGAGGAATTGTTCTAAAAGACAAGGTGGTACATTTGAGTTATGTTCGCTAAGAGAATGTTTACAAATTGACGACGATTTTTGTTTGTGTCCATCAACGCATTTGTGGAGGTGGCCGCGAGTGTAACCAACATATCCTGCATCACACAGGTTACATTGAAATTTATAAACTAAACATTGTTGCTTAACAATGGCTGGCTTGACTTCTGGAACTTTAAGGTCTTTTGTGAGTTTTCTGCTGATGAACACTGGCTGAATTGTGGTCTTGATTTTTGAGCGGAGGTCTGCGAGACGTTTTTTCAGCACATTAGCAGAGACCTGATCTTTAAATGGTATGATAACTCGGATAGGGTGTGTAGTTGTGGCGGTTGATGGAATGTGCTGCTGGTCTGCTACCTTGGAATCTACGAACTGCCTGACAGCCAGATTGAATAAGTGCCTCGGGTACTAAAGCTTTAAGAATACTGTCTCTAGCCGATCGCATTCTTGAGAGAAGAAAGACTAGTCAGAAGATATGCGGTAAGCTCGATCTAACATGGTGGTAATTAGACTGCGCTTGTAAAGATTATGGTGCCACCACTGCCACCCATCAGCAAAGTTTACTATGGAGGTGGAACGGAATGCCTCGCTTCCTTTCATCGGTGTTGAATTGTTAAACTTAACTCCCAGAATGAAGCCCAAGGTCTACGTAAAACCAACTAATACTACCACGTGGATAATTGGTACACTAAATTAATAATTAAGTTTTGTCATTTGCATGTAACAAAGAGAATGATTGCCATTTGAACATGAAATTTCACCTGATATACAGTATTGTGCTCTGGATTGACAGCTGAGTTATCTTTACTGCGAAGGTAACTGCAAAAGGACATGCAAAATAGTTCTTCCAACTTTCTGTCACTTGACAATGAATACGGACCTTTATAGCCTGTACATTTTGTTTTCCCATTTCAGACCATGCGATGTTTCAAATGCTATTTTATGTATTTGCATGTGTATGAATAACGTATGACCAAAAAAAAAAGCAAAAACAAAAGAAGAATGCCCTTGAAAACATCACATGGTCTGAAATGGCAAAACAAAACAAGTGCAAGTTTAAAGAGTCTACTAACATGTACAAAACAGTCTCTTGTCAAAAAAAATGCTTCTGGGGATTATAGAGCAAAGGCCAGCCAAAGATATCTCAGACTCTTTATTTGGTAAATTTTGCATACTAAATATATATGGCTATCGAAACAAGCTGATGACTTTTCTGAGGTGACTACCAACAGTATGAACATCTCAAGGATGAAATGCATGCTTTGCCCTCATTGCAAAATGGTGAAGCATTCTGTGACAGAAAGAAAGTCAAGCAGCCTGTATTGATTAGACCAATACATTGATGTAGATGCTCTCCCTTGTTTGGGGGTCACCTGAAAAAGGCCAAAACAGCATAGAACTGAAGACAAGCTAAAGCTTTGCCAAATAAATGTAAAAGGTCATTCCTGTATGTTGCAGTGCTAAGAATTAGCAGATATACCCGTACTTTTGTAATCATTTTAATATAATTGTAATACACAGTGAGGGAATGAGAGACACAATAACTAATGCACTTCCCACCTCCCTGCCAGAAGGAAGGGGTCAGATTGGTGCACTGAACATGGCCTGCTCCACAACACCTCTGACCTTTGCCACATGAAACGTTTGCACACTCAGTGGGAGGAATGATGCAGACAAATCCAGAGAGAAAGAGATGCGTGTCTTGGAAAGCTTAAAGATTCCACAAGATTGGCAAAGATGTAACAATCAAGTTGCACGACTTATCTGATGCAAGTCAATCAGGTGATGGTGAATGCAGCCATAAGCATCTCATAAAAAAAAACAAGAATCATCAAGCTCACTGCTCCAAAATTAACGGGAAAGGCCCGTGTCACACCTTTGAAGCCTGTGACAATTCCATGTTTACAGTTGACAGCTGCTGAACATTGTCTTGGTGACCTTAAGCAGATTTGTGATCACACAAAACCTTAGGCATGTCAATAAATCGACTTGCAATCCAATCCTGCCCATGCTGTCTCATGGGGTCATAGAACTCAGCAACTTATGAATGATGACTCTGGATGGTTTAGAGGTCCAAAGTCACTAGTTCCACATGACCCCAAAGTGAAGAAAGTAGCTTCTCTTTGGACACACCCAAGTAAAGGATGCCCAATGAGATCGTTGGATTGGACAGGTTCTCCACCTGGTTTCAAGCAAAATGGGCTGTAGCTCTTTGTTTGCATCTTAGATGCTGCTCAAAGGAAAGAAAGAAGACTGAAAAAGTCAACCCGGCAAGCTACCAACCAGTGGATGTGGAAGAAATATGTCAGGCTGAGAAAGAGATATATAAAATTATGCTGTTCCCTACTGGTCATGATAGTACAAATTTTGAAGGCTAAAATCCAGGCTTTGTCGTCACTGCAAAATGGTGACGATTTCTGAGACTGAAAGAAAGTCAAGCTGCCTGTATTCACTAGACCATGCATACATTGACATAGATGGTCTTCTTTGTGTCGGTGGTCACCTGAGAAACACCAGTACACCAGACGGAGCAAAACATCCTGCAATCTTGCCGAGATGGTCTCATACCACCCAGATCATTCTACAACATTGCCATAAAACAGTCAAACCTCAAAGCTATGGTATGACTTACATGTACAATGAAGTTCGTCAACATGGATACTGAAAAATAGGTGGCACCTCTGCTGTGTCACCTGTAGAAAGCTTCGTTCACCTCTGAAGCATCAGGAGAAAGCAGTCATTCTTCAGGATCATGTTGAATCTGCTGCTCCACTCACAAAAAGTGTGGTCAATCATTTCCACTTGTTTATTATAAAGGAAGGGTGGAAGGAAGACAAATGATACAGTGTCATTTTCATGTGCATGGTTTCACATGCCATTCACATGGAAATGGCCAATTCTCTGGAAACAGATGCGTTTAAGCCACATTTAAGATGCTTCCAGGCAGAGCGTGTTCCTGTTTTGCCAGAAAAGATGCGACGGTGGAACAAACTTTATTGGAAATGATCACCAATTGAAAGAAGGGTTGAAGATTCACACGAGATTATTAGAGGATAACTGCAAACGGATTGACTTCAAGTTTGTTCCTTCCTCTGACAGTCACATTGGTGGCAATGACAGATATGGGCAGTCTGAAAATTCTTGCATCCTTGCTAGAAGAATCAGGACGTCAGTTAGATGATAAAAGGTGTTGCACCTTTGCGAAAGAAGTTCATGCTCTAATCAACTCCAGACGACTTGCACAAAATGACTCTCCAAACTTTCTGCAGTTGAGCACAAACAAAAGGACAAAGCAAAAAAAACCTTACGAGACTGAAATCCATTGCATTGATCAAATAACATTCCAGTACAGAGAGACCTCACTCCTGAAAAAGTTGCAGCCTGCACTCAAATTACGAAATCTGTGACCCATCGTCAGTGCTGGTAAGACAAACACATCTCAATGGCTCAGTTAGATACCTTTATTTATAGCATTGATTTTATGATATGATTTGTGTCAGTTTTATTTGGATATTGTTTTTCTTACTGTTTCCTTGCGACGTTGACCCTTATTGGGGATGAGCCAATAGAGTATGTGTGAAAGTACTCACAGTCTGGTACCTCAGAAATCCTTGGTAAGACAGCAAACACTTGCTTAAGCGATATGACTCTGGGTCATCCCCAGCACACTTCTGCTTGTACATCTTATGGAACTTGTCATGAACTGATATCAGTCTTGCACAGGCTGTTAAGCTGAGGGCCTCCTGATAAAGGAATAATTTTCTTTTTAATTTTCTAAAACATGTAACATGAGATTATGTTTCAAAAGTAAAATCTGTGGCATTCTTGAAACATCCCTCTTGGAAGTACTTACCAAGAATGAAGAGGTATCCAAACCATTTTTCATACACCTCGCATATAACTTACAATGCCTTCAGTAAAAAAGTATCTTTTTAAACTGTCTATTACTTCGTTTTTTACATTCCATGCCATTTTATGTGATAGAGCTATTTCAGAATCACATGATTACAAAATAGTTGATGTTTTCATTCTTTTGCCTTTATTTAGTCCTTGCTGTCTAGTCATTCTTAACCTCATGATTATTTCTTTAAATTCAAATGAACGAAGATAAATTAAAGAAATAATATTATATTCATTGTTTTCTAATTCCTGACTGACAAAGGGCTTGAAACAATGGCCATTCTATCTTTTCACCATGGAATTTCCACCGTTACCACGTTGAACTTAACTGTTTGATTAAACCTTTTTTTTTTTTAAATAGAGTGAGGCAAAAACATCCTCAAAAGTTGAAGTCTTTAGGCAAAATATTGTTTTCAAAAATGTTATACGCCCCCTTCCCCTCCTTTCTCATTTCTACCTTCAAGAAAAGGAACTCATTAGTGCACTGGCGTAATGTTAACTTACCTCTTGCTCTCTGGTGAGAAATTCAGCAAACTCTGCCGGGGTCATACCAAGATTGGGATACTCCTTGGCATACTTGCAAAATATTTCATACAACTATAAAATGAAACAGATTTGCCAAATTTAAGACAGCATAAGGTATACAATATTACTACTGTATAGCATTCATTTGGCTTTTTTTAAAATTATATTGGGCCATTAACCCTTCTAAATAAACTACAGAATGCAAGGGACCCTAGTCAGTTTTCTTCTTCACAATAAAGGATGCTTTCAGGATAAAATTAAAACAGAAAAAAAGGATATTGACATCATTTTAAGCACACTAACAAACCCTTCAAAATAGAGTTTGAACCTGTGATAAAACCGCATTATAATAAATTGCAATGCAGAAAGTGAGAGCTAACCATAATTTTAAAGTAGGTGCTTTGAAGTGATAACTGTAGAAAAGGAATATAATGATGAAAAGCATTCTGTATTAATTACAGATTAGTACTGCAAAATACCCCTGCTAGATACAAAGGGCCAGTTTACTGAAAAAGGGAAAGAAAGAAAGATGTGTTTTTGTTCTCTTTTCAGTGCCATATCATTGCTCTGTCATAGTATAGGATATTGTTCAGGGAACATTTGCGAAAAATGCATAAAGATCATCGTGGAGTGAAAAGATGTAACCAAGGGGTTCCCAATCTTACAGATTTAATGCATAAGGTTATGGATTTCCCCCAAAATAAAGTGATAATGGCACTAGCAGGGCAAACTGAATAGGTTTTTTAAACAATTTAAATTACTTTTGGCTGTTCACTGAGGGAGTTAAACAGCATCAAAAACGAATTCCACAAGAGATTTTCATTGTGTTGAATAATGCCACACTGAGCTTCAAGAACATCCTGCAAAAGAAAACCGGCCCACATAAGTATTACTAATTGAGGGAATCAAACTTGTGGCAGTAGGAGGAAAAGGGGTCACATATGAATGGGACAAATGAGACATAATTATCTTGTGATTCAAGATTTTTCTTAATGGATTACAATTTTCAAAAAGCAGTTCAATTTAGATTTTCCTTTGTCTAATATTAATTATCATAATCTGAAGCAATTTGAAAGGAAATATCAAGATTGAACTAGGACAAAAACGTTTGAACCAGATATTGAATTGAACCCATACATGTAAGAAAAGAAAAAAAAACTAGCAACCTTTATATGATTCCTCAGATGTTTCCTCTTAGATCCATTGCAGCATTGCTGAGCAAATGTCAGTGCTTGGTCTGCTGAGATTCTTTTGCTACGGCGAGATGACATCACAGACCAATGCCTCTTTAACCAGCTATGGATTGGCTGTTAAGGAGTTTAGCACCATACATCCTACACTATAATTTGTGTGACCTTGTTTTGGTAAATAAGGTGGAAAACTCAAAAAACAGGAGTTTTGAGACTTTTAAAGTAAAACAACACGTTTAAACAGTGTTAAAACACACTTAAATAGCATTAAAACATGAGAAACAGATGTAAGTCATTTACATGTATTCCAAGAGAAAAAAAAGGACACATTTAAATGCAATTAATTTATCAAACAAAAGCGAGCAATTACATGAATGGTTAACAAATCTTAAACTGTGTGTCCGTCTTCTATAATAGAGAGGTTCCAAGCCCAGTTTATTCATAATTTGATCAGTTGATAGATTTGAGGCAGCTTTGAACACGATGATCATCATGGCTCGTCTTTGCAGTCGTTCCATCTTGTCATTGTTTCCTTGTCCGCATTCATGCCACACATCATCACAATAATCTAGAACAGGGAGGACCATGGCTTTATAAAGTCTATTTGCAGCTTCTAGTGTAAGTGAAAGTCTTATTCTAGAGAACATTCTGAGTATCTTAGATACCTTCATCCTCACATAGTCCACATGGTCATTGAAGGAAAGGGTGTCATCAAGAACTACACTCAGCATGAGCGTCAGGCTCACAGCGACTGTTGAAGAGCCAAAGGTCACAATCTAAACAACTTGTCGCGATGAACGAAGCGAGCAGGAATGCTTGTTTCGTTTAAATGTGTCAATCTCTTCTCCGACTGCACTTGCTTGAAACAAACGAATAACGAGAGCTCCAGCAGCCTCTAAATCGTTGACACTAACTTCACAAGTTTCCTCTTTGGCCTTGTTTAATCGATTTTTCAACTTTTTCACGTAGTTGACGCAGATCACTACTGCGCGCTTTGCTCTGAACCAATCAGAGAATCACTCTATCCTTCTAGAGATGTCAGGGTAGCGTGTTTCCGTGGTTCTTGTTGCCATTACCACTGACCTTTTAACGTCTGGGTCATCAGGTCGGACGTTGTGGTTGTGGTCAACCCTGTCGCAGTTTGACCACTCGTACTCTTTCTTCCAAAAAGAATGTTGGTCCAAGGAGCCATTGGGAATCTTGCAGCTCTCGCGCTTTCATTCCACGAGAGGCTTCGTCAGCAGGGTTATCTTGTGACTCCACGTGCTTCCACTGAGTGGCGCTGGTGCTGTCTTGAATCTCTTGGACTTGGTTCGATACGAATACGTGGAAACGCCTGCTTTCGTTGCTGATGTAGCCCAGAACCATTTTACTATCGGTCCAGAAGAAGTTTTGATCGACTGGGTAATCGAGCTCTCGGTGAATCTGCTCGCTTACCCTGACGGAGCACACGGCTGCAGTTAACTCTAGGCTTAAGGGGGGCCACTCTGGACTTGCCCATTACAAAGGTGCAGTGAATGCGTCCGTCTTCGTTTACTAGACGCAAATAGCTACACTGTCCGTAACCCTCCATGCTTGCATCTCAGAAATGATGCAACTCCATTCTGATCACACGATCAAAGTTATCAGGTTTGAAACACCGCGGGATCGATATGCTCTCCAGCTGCATCAGTTCTGTTCGCCATCTTTGCCACTTGGCTTTGGTTTCGTCAGGAATGGGATCATCCCAGGTTAAGTCCTGTGGACATAGCTCCTGTAGGATGAACTTGCCTTGTAGGAAGAGTGGGGAAACAAAACCCAGAGGATTGAAGATGGAACTGATGGTGGGATAAGATGCCCCACCTGGTACACGGTTTGTCCTGGAGAACGATTCGGAACTGAAAACAGTCGGTCTCGACGCACCTCTGAACCCCGAGCATACATTCCAGTGGAAGTTAGTCGAGGTCCAGGTGCTCTGTCTGACTCTGGAATTTCCTTTAACACCTCTTTGCTATTTGACACAAACTTGTGTAGATTGAAACCGCCTTTGTCCCACATCACCTTTGTGCTCTTAATGAGTTTGACTGCTTCTTGAACTGTGCCTACGGACTTGAAACCGTCGTCCACATAGAAGTCATTTCTCAGAAAGTTCACGGCATCCACACCAAATTCGGCTTTGTGGTCGTCAGCCGTAGATTTTAGCGCGACATTTGCACTGCCAGGGGAGGACATGGCTCCAAATAGGTGGACTGTCATCCTGTACTGTTGTGGTTCTATCGCTGTATCGCCGTTCGGCCACCAGAGAAAACGCAGTAAGTCCCTGTGTTCTTCGTTGACTCGCACCTGATGAAACATGCCTTCAATGTTGCAGCAGAAGGCGACTGGCTCCTGACCAAATCTTGTCAGCACTCCCACCAGGTTGTTCGTCAGGTCTGGTCCTTGTAACAGGTTTTTGTTCAGAGGTGATTCTGGTAAGTTGCGGTGCAATCAAAAACGGCTCTAAACTTCTTCTTTGGATGATACAATCTATGATGTGGTATGTACCATATGTTTTTCTTAGCTCTGTTGGTTGCGTTTTCGGCTGGTACTGCTTTGGCGTAGCCTTTGTTGATCACTGCATTCATGAACTTAACATAGAAGAAGTTCGTTAACTCACCCTTGGCCCTTGAGTTCAAGCGCGAACCAATGTTTTACTGTAGCATCAGGCTCATGGCGACTGTTGAAGAGTCAAAGGTCACAAACTTAACAACTTGTCGTGATGAACGAAGCAAGCGGGAATGCTTTACTAGTCGAGTAAAGTCAGGAATCACAAGTTGACATTCGATTATCGTCAATTAAATCACCAACAATCAGTGTCAACCTGTGATTTCTGACTTTACTCGACTAGTAACGCATTCCTGCTCGCTTCGTTCATCGCGACAAGTTGTTTACTTCGTGACCTTTGGCTCTTCAACAGTCGCCGTAAGCCTGACGTTACAGGACGTCCATTTTGGCTTATATCAATCTCATCACGCTCTTGTCTCGCAAGTCTCTGGCGGGTTACGAACGTCATGAATGCCGTCTTCTTCATGTTGAGAACAATTTTATTCTAGTGAAGACACTACGATAAGTTAGCTAGACCAAGGTTCAACTTAAGTTCACTGTCCAAGGTGGATGTGGACAGCAGATAGATCACTGTGTCATCCACGTACATCATGATGTTGAAATGGATACAGGACCGTAGGTCGCTTAGTGAACAGTACAGAGCCAAGGATGCTGCCTTGCGGTACCCCACTAAGGACAGGCATTGGAGTGGATAGTTCATCTTCGACACAAACAGCCTGAGTCCTGTTAGTTAGGTAGCTTGTCAACCACGCAAGAGAGTTCCCCTCTAAACCAAATCTTCGAAGCTTGCAAATGAGGTCATCATGAGGGATGGTGTCAAAGGCCCGGTTAGTTTTCCCACATCCGTGCTTCTAATTGTGTCACAGAAATATGTTACCGCTGTCTGGGTTGAATGGTGTCATCTAAACCCCAATTGAAACGAATTTAATAGGCCATGTTGATGCAAGTACTGTTGAAGTTGAACATTGACGGCTTTTTCAGCAATTTTTGAAATTAGTGGTAAGATCAAGGCTGGTAATTGTCCATAACTTCCCATCCACCTGATTTGTGAACAGGAACAAGTCTTGCTTGCTTCCACTCATCTGGAACAATGCCTGTAGTCAAAGAGAAATCTACAAGGAAAGTGATTGTCTGGGTGGTAACAGCAGCACTGTCTCTCAGCAAGCACGCAGGGATTCTATCCAAGTCCGTAGCTTTCTTCACCTTTAAGCCTTTCAATTGTTTAAATACAAAACTCTCTGTTACTGGTAGTAGACACAATTTCTGATCCGTAAAGTTGTCATGCTCGGAAAACTAGTGAGTGCCTACAGGCTGTTGAATGGTTTCCAAAAGCTTAGAGGCGGCAGTTGTAAAGAAATACCGGTAACTGAAATAGCTTAGAAACTGGTGACTTAAAGGTTAGCAGGGTGCCAGCTGCAATGTGCAAAGAGGAGGTTACCATGACAACCCTGGAAGCGGGAACCAACACCCAAAGTGGCCACTAACCAGTACTGTCACACTGACAGGATTTAGTGGAAACCAATTACCAGACAACATAATTACCAAGGGTCCAGCATACGATGAGGGAGGGAGTGGAAGGTGCAAGAATCTGCAAAGATTCACTTAATACCCTTTCACTCCCAATAGTGCCACTTATAGATTTTACTCTGTCTAACACCAGACGATTTTACTCGTCAATGGGGAACCCCACGGGGCTGATAGGGTTAAAGGGCAGCAATAAACTTAATGATCCACAAAGAACAGCCGAATGAATAGCACATGAAAGCCAGAAGCCACAAAGCCCCTTTCTAACCCCTAAAAGCCACTCCACCTCACAGGTCACGTATGCAAATGATGAAGGCCACTGGAAGAGTTTGCTTGACTCTTACTTTGCCTACATTTTATTTATCACATCATCTCAAACACACAGCAAACAACACTGTACAACATGACCCCTGCAAATGGGAATCCCGTCACTTATTGGACTTATAATTTAAAGTGCTGCAAAAAACATTACAAAATGTATGGAAAACATTACCTACTGCATTAAAATGTTTCTTTTTCGCCTCCACTGTAACTTGTTTTACCGGCCAACGGATCTAAATTGAACATTGTAGCATCCAAAAATATAGTGACCTGTTCCCAACACAAATAAAACTTGCTACTTTTTCTATTACCTCCGCCATGCTTCTCAAAAACAGTTCCAACCAGCTGCAGCAGAATGGCCAAAATTCCATTTCAAGTTTCCAATGCTTGAGACTGATCCAATTTCACTATTTACATGTTGAAGTATGTTTTAAGCCCAAAAATGTTTGCTGTGTTTTACTTCAATCTTTAAATCTCCCTTTTTATTAGACTGTAGACTAAATAGCATAATATCACCACTTGAAAGGAAATTGTATCATTTTCCATATATTTTGGTAAAGGAAAATAAGAATTGGGTGAGCCTACACATCGAGCTGCTGACTGTATGAAATTGTTCACCATGATGAGTTTGGGGCGTGGTGCCTTAAGCATTAGCCAGTTCTCCCAGTGCTTGGAGAACGGATGGTCCCAGAAAGAGGGAGGCCTGGGACCTTAAAACCCAGGCCACCAGAAACCCTAAGCACCAGCAAGGTAACAAGTAATAAAGAGAAGAAGAAAAAAAATGTACCTGCAAGGCCAGTGAACCCCAGCAAAGACCCAAAAGTGGCAGAACCAAGGAATCAGGACAATTCAGCAGGGTATGCGCAGTGTAGCAGCCACCAGCCCTCCACCAAAGAAGCCCAGAACTGATGACAGCTCCAACACCCAACAAGGGCCGAATTTATCATTGATTCTCTACTCCATTCTGATAAGTTTCTTCTCAGAGTACTCTGGCTTTAACCCTCTGCTCAAAAATCAAGATTGCCAAGGTCCCATTCGATCTGGATCAACGAGACTAGGGAAGTCATCTAGGCCAGGTGGGATGAGAGTGCAGCTCATGACTCTGCTGGGG
This sequence comes from Montipora capricornis, assembly GCF_036669925.1. NCBI lineage: Eukaryota > Metazoa > Cnidaria > Anthozoa > Scleractinia > Acroporidae > Montipora > Montipora capricornis. The sequence goes on from NC_090890.1 coordinate 14,182,797, forward strand.
TTCTAATATAGAGCCTGGTATGTATTGCTGGACCAGAGGCCCATGGGTGGAATTAAATCGTCCAGCACACCATTCACGCTGTAACAGTAGCGGTCTCAATGCCGAAGATGTGGCTTGAGAAATTACCCGTGATGTGGAGGCTATAATTTTACGAAGCCAGTCAGCGAGAATCGTCTGCAAGAGAGGACTCTTCATGCTAAAGCAAACACAACGGACCCAAGGTCTCGCCCCTGACAGCAGGTTAGGTTATCAGTGACTGAACAGCACAAAGAGGATACCGACTGAAGCCAATGTCAATTGAGCAACCTTTCCTAATTAAGAGGTCGGTCTTGAGGTGTTTTATTGTTATATGCTCATGCACAAAGGGGCTGAAGTGGAGTCCACAGAAACATCCTTGATACTCAAATGGAGAGACAGTGGGAAGCTGGCGAAGTTGGGTATGTACAGTAAACTCGGAAGCCCTGAAAAAGCCAAAGTATCCAATGGTACAGGTCACCCAAAACATGCAATGATCTGGGAGACACAAGTACAGTGACTGCCAAATAATCAGAAAGACGACAAAGACAAGTGGAACATGAAGAGCCCTGGAAGCCCTAAAAGCCCCACACGACCCTCTGGAAACGAGGAGACGAAGACAATTCGCCAAGCCCTAATCGATGTAGAGCGTGTAAATGCCAGACAAATAGCACCTGATGGACAAATGTTGGATAACCAAGGCCAAAAATGTTGTAAAGAGACAGCTGGGCATGGAGAGCCAGAGGGGTGCAACCTGCCAAGCTAATAGCAAAGGGAAATTAACTGTGCTGGGCTGAGGCATACAAGCAATGAGTTGAGGGAAAGAGAAACACTGCTGCTCTGGGTGTAGACGTCAAATCGGCGAGGAGATCAGGCAGGATTGGGGTAGGATGAGGCTTAGCGTCTGAAGCCAAGTGACGGAACTCCTGCTGACGAAAACAAGACAACGGTTCAGCTACTTAATTGAAGACATCGGGCACATGGTGGGCTGAGAAAGAGAAACTATGATAGGCAGAAGAAAGTTGCAAATGGCACAACAAATGCATAAGGGTGAGCACTTTGGAGGTTCTTGTATTCAATATGTGGACGACAATGTCATTATCAGAGAGAAATGGGACCCGCCTCTAGAACCACAAATGCCCCCAGACATGTGCAGCAACTACGATTGGGAAGAACTCCTGCTGCTGAGAGGGGGAGGTGGGTGATCTGAGCAATGGAATCTAACACAATCCCAAGAACTACTAGCACTGTAGTCAGACCCACGCACTTGGCAGGGTGGAGAGGAGGGCCTATATCCATTCACACACTGACAAGGTCATTTTTAGGTTATGCTCACAATGAGGTAATGAAGGGGGACTGTTGGTAATGAAATTGTCTAGGTAATGCAGCAGGTCAGTCTGCCATACCAATTAATGAGAATCCATTCTACCATGTCAGTGATAAAAGGAGCTGAGCGCAGATCGATGACCAATGGGAGGCACCCACATATTGCATGTGCCATTTCATCCCCAACAGATAACCGTCTGAGGGATGAATGGACACGCTGCGATAAGCAGATTCAACATCAAATTTGGCCATGAGAGCAACTTGCCAAAGCGGGAGACAAGGTGAATCACAACAACATTGCCTGGTCAGGCTGCTGAGCGGTAAGGGAGATGGCAATGAAAACATTTGTGAGCAAAGCAACTAGATGATGGGGCAATGCAACATCGATGATTCCAGGACTTGCAGATGATCTGAGAAGAGCTTGATCTGTAAGGTTCATGCTGGTTTGCAATTGGCAGGGCCTGGGGAGAACAGATGGATGCTCCAGAAGCATGAAAAGTAAACAACTGGACATTAATTGCTGAGCAGTTCGTCATAAGCCAGCCAAACTTGACGTGTGAACTGGTGGTTTGTGCGGAGAATTAACAATTGGTACTGTAGCATCTCCTCCCCATGCTGCAGGAAGTGTGCGCATAATACAAGGCAACAAATGGAGGGGGCCTCTTACCAACCGTTTATATTAGGTCATTGATGCAGCACTTGGGTTTCTTTGGCGTGGATGTTAAAATCACGCACCCTTCAAACAGCAATTGAGGTACACGATCGGTTAGCGCAGCGTTAGAGGAGGGCAAATCCCATAATTCTACCAAATTCCCTGCCAAGATCTGATTCATGAGCTTGACTGGTACAGAAACCAGGGCTCACAACAAACAGGAGTTGTACGGAAGCTGGATGAGCCATAGGAGAGGCCCCAACAGCATGGAATGGGAGGTATGCAGTTGGATGCAAACTGTTAACAAGCAGCGAAAGCGCAGGAATCAGGATCTGCCAAAACTTGTGCATGCCACACTTAGTCAGGGGGTGACGAATTGATGCCAGTCGAGTCAAACAAAGCACTGAAAGCTGCAGCTAGGCTCTTGCGTGTTGATCTAGTTGACATGATTGCTGGTGGCATTTACAAAAGTTGAGTTGAAGTGAGTGATGCAAGAATCCGCAAAGACTCGCCTAAAAAAGCAGCAATAAATAATTCACAAAGATCAGTTGAATGAAAGGCACATGAATGCGAGAAGCCACACAGCCCCTTTGTAACCCCTGAAGGCTACCCCGCAGGTCATGCATCAAGGCTGTGCTCTAATGGCGCCGGGTCGCCTGAGGCAACTAACACTTGGCTTGAGGTAACTGAGAAAAAGTACTGATCGCCCGGCCGGGCAGTCATGTCTGTAGATAAGTTCTGTAGAATTAGAAGGTGAAAATTTGGTTTAAGTTGCGGAGGACTAGGCAAAAACTACTTTAATTTTATACAATATTTGAGTTAGTCATTCACACTCAAGTTGCGGGCTTGGATGTTTGCACGTAACAATTACTGAACTTCGCAATTTTCTCATTTTGCCTTAATTTATAATTCATGGTGTTAAATAAAAATACTGGTATTCTGGTTTACAGTGTACATTTAGTGTTAGAGAAGTTATCAACAATGCAGCAGGTGAATCTTTAAATAAAATGAGTCTTCGTTTATGCAACTTTGAGTGAAGCTATGATCCTCGCAGTTATGAACGTCAATGCAATTTTAGCAATTGCGTTGAGAAGCCTGAAAAATTCAGGCCTATGAAAACTTATTTTTAATTAATCTAAAATCAAAGCCACAGCATTTCCTGAATTTTTATCAACACTACAGACTGAGGATATTACTTAGAAGTAACCCTTTTTACCAGTTTTAAGCCCTGTAACATCTTTTTTTTTCGGTTTTGAAAATAGAGCATTTTGAATTTTCAAATTTTCGTCTTGCGTGGCACCAAGACATAAGCTGCAACAAAGCTGTCTGGTTTAAAAAAACCGTCACTGCTTGAGATTTTCAGCAAATTAAGTATTACAAGCAGTAGAAGACAAGTTTATGCTCACTGAGTTTAGCTCACGAGCGAAAAGAAGGCTCTTTCGTTGCAAACCAAGTTCCAGATGTTCTTGTTTATTTTAGCTCACCATATTGGTGTTCCCCAGATGAACACGAACATAACGTCTCCATAACTGCCTAAAAGCTACAACACCACATGATAAGTTATGAATTTTATAAGTTCTTTTCAACCTTAGGACAAGGGTTAGGCTTTTGTTTTGTGGTTGTTGTTCAGTTCCCTTTGCGCAGTAAGGTATTACAATGACACTGTATGTCTCGAATATAATTATATAATTTATATAACATTATTATATATATATTTTAAATTTATTCACACGAATACACTTGGATTGTCTACACTTACATGTATATAAATTACTTACACTAATAACATAGAGGCCAAAATTACTGAATACTGATTGGTCAATGAAGAGGGGATTTTTTCTTAATTTTGCTTGAGAAGAGGGCAAAATTACTCGCTCACGATTGGTCGAGCGCCAAAAATTCTCGCTCATGATTGGCTGAACGTACCTCTTCCACATTCAGTTGGTTTCTTTCTGTTTGAGCAAAACAACTTCGCCTTCATCGAAGTTTGTCTTTTATTTCGCGCTTCATTCGCTGAAAAGGCAGTAAGATTAAGAATTAGCTTTAAAAGATGATCTGGAATTTGAATTTTCGAGTGACAAGCAGAAGGGCAAAAGATTTTTTTCATGAAAAGCTTAAAACTTGGATCGAGATTGTGTGGTTGCAAAACAAAATGATTCCTTTCGTCAAGGGCTTTCAGTTTACCACGACATCTTGCAGCTCAACAAAAAAGGTCACAGAACAATTTGCCATTGACGGGAGGAACGAGTAGCTCAAATTTGGTGGATTTCTTTGGACAAACCGTTTGCTATGTTTACGGATGCGTATTTGCAAGTGGTAAAAACCTCTACAGCACAGGTGAATAAAATAAATTGAAGCTTAACATTTGGTTTAATCGTTGTTACTGTTGTTCAGGAATGAAACTCATATTTTCCTCTCGAGGGGATGTAAATAACAATCATCTATACTCGTTTTGGACGCAAAGAACAAGTTGACTTGCTTGTCAGTTGTTTTGCTTCCGAGCAAGCAAGTGTTTTAACTCTGCTTAGCTGACTGTTTTTCGAGGTGCCTCAACAGTGTTAAGAAAATTTTGCCCTCTATGTTTATATATTAACAAGTAATCGCGATGGGTCCTCGTAAAATTAAGGATTAATATCACTTGTGTTTTCAGAAGTTGCTGAAATTGCCCTCGTCGCTGCGTGACTCGGGCAATTTCAGTAACTTCTGAGAACACGTGTGATATTAATCCTTAATTTTACTCGGCCCCATGCGATTACCTATACTAACACATGTAGAGTATTTAAATTTTACATAGTACTTCTCTGTTAAGTAAAAAATAAAATAAAATAAAATAACGCACAAACAAGTAATCGAAAAGATAACAGAAACAGGACATAAACGGAAACAAAGATGACAAGAGAAATCGGGCAAAAAAAAACTAACAGTATTGTCGAATATGGTATGTACATGTAAGTACAGTGAACAACAATAAAAGCAACAACAACATTTATTTTTAATTTATAAGTATTAAATGAATACTATAATTATAAGTGAACAGTGACTCAACATACCATACAAACCATAAAACAAAAGTGAAAAATGAAATGTGCTGCTTCTCTGCTGTTTGAACAGAGAATCACTAAAATTAGATCCCAGCAGTAATTTCAGTCTTCTCGAACAACAAAAATCTGTTGCCACACCACAAAAATTGCCAATCCACAAAATACATGTAGGACTCCCGCAAATCTTTGTGCTACACCATAGGAAGACCTACAAAACATGAACATTACTTTTACATGGGAAGCATTTTGTTCGAAATGTATCACCTCCCTTAAATTAAATTAATTGCTGTGGGTGTAACGGTTGACATGGCTAAAAACTGCAAGAGTCATAGCTTCACTTGATTACATACATGTAACCACAGTTCAATACATGATTCATTTCATATATCATTTCATTCATTGATTCATTCATCACGGGAACATATGAACCCTCAAATAACCAGCTCCCAACATCAGTGGCTTTATAGCTCAGTTGGTTAGAGCGTCCCACAAACATTGCAAGGTCACATATTCAAACCCTGTTAAAGTCCCCAATTTTTTAGGCTTCTCCACACAATTGCTAAAATTGCCTTGAACTTCATAACTGCTTCACTTAATTACATATCCGCACTTCAATATATGATTCCATTCATACACTGTATATCATTGCATATGTTAAATTACAAAATAGTTACAGTAGTTAACAATAGTTAACTCTGGTATTTGGTGAAGACAATAATGTAGTCTAAAGTAAAGGATACAGAATGACTGGGTCCACGCCATCAAACCTATGCCTGCTAACCCTTTGATCTTTGCTGTATATAACTTCTCTCATCTAAAATCCAAATAAATTGAATGATAATACATTTACCTTTCTCCAGATTTACTTTATTTAGAAGGATATGAGGTATCTTGCCATGGCCAAGGCGATGGACATTTGCATGTTATGTATGAGCATAATTATTACCTGTAACTTTTGCAACTCAGACATACAAACATTGTTTTCAGAATAAAAATTCCGATAGTTTATGAATCTTTAAATGAGGTTAAACGAAGTTTAACAAAGTAAACAACTAGGAGCGACTGCGGCGTATTGGTCAGTGGTTGTAGTATACTGGCGCATGCGTGGAATACCTCGTGCTTTGGGCTGTATCGCTTATTTATCAGTGTGGCGGGAAGTAGGAGCATTGTGTGGAGCGTTTAGCGGTTTTCTTTTTTTTTTCCTATATACAGTCTTCGATGAATTCCGTAGATGTGTTCAAAACTGCTTTCCTTTTAGTCAGGATTCTTTTGGGTCCAGTTACGGGTTTGTTTTGGGGGAAACGCAACTTCGGGCGAACTTGCGATCGAGTTGGGATAGCCGCCATGTTGGATTCTTGTAGCTTTATTTTTGGGCAACGTCAGTTCACGCAGCTTCAGTAAGCGTTTTCTGCCATCGAGATCTTATGCAGGGCCCTCCTTCTTATTGCATAAAGCCCTTCACGACCACGCTGAATTTGCTTGGGCGCTGCGGTCGTACATCACGGCATGACCTTTGGCCATCTCCGGTCCCCGTACAAGAATCACCTGGCGGGAAGCTTGTCTTCGACCGACCTTGGACAGCGTATCCTTTGCACAGTTTCATATGGGACAGGGCATTTCATGCATTTGGACTTCAGAGCTAACTATCTCAGTTGTTAGGTGGCGTAGCGTCAATTTTAGCGTCTCGCTCGTATTCTGTCAGGCTTTTAGCGTTATGGCCGCGTCATACGCTCTCTGATGCTTGGTTGTAGTTTGTTTGTAGTTTTGCTTTGGGCCATGTACTCTACTATAAGCATCTGTTATTTAGCTGGGCCTTGCGTACAACGTACACTTGTCTGGTAATATTATTGATACTACTATTACTATTATCTATAGAGGCTTAGGCCGTTGGTATATTAAGTGACGTGCCTTGGAGTTTGCTTTATTTATGTATCGGCGTGGCGTTAACGTGTATTTTCTCTGTTCATTTGCTAGCATGTTGCGTGGACTTGTTTTGTACACTTTTATGTAATTTATGTAGTTTAATATAATTACTTAGTTTACGAGGAGCAAGCGTTGTAGTTCTGTGCATTGATGTTTTGCGTTGCGTTCCACCTTAGAGTTGCATTGCGTTGGTATTTTCAGCGTTGCATTGCGTGGCGTTGTATTCTTAGCATTGCGTTGTATTCTCAGCGTGGTTTAGCGTGGGGATAGCCCTTCTTATATGAATAGTTTATTACAAGAAATACCGATGTACATAGTGGGGAAAGTAGACTTGGGGATTTAATTTAGTTTGTCCATGTTTTTAAGAGGGAAACAGATGGAGGGCGTTCTTTTTCAGTATCAACTACTAGATTTTGGAATTCCCTTCCAAGAGATATAATTTTTCTATACTTATTTGTATATTATTATTGTTATTGTTATTGCGTGGTGTTGTATTCCTTTTTGCTCACCCTCGTATAATAAAGTTGGTTGTTGTTATTGCGTGGCGTGGTATTCTTACGTTGTTTAGGGTTGCATTGGGTCTTCGCGTTGCGTCGCTTTTTAGTCTCAGTGTTGTTTTGCGTTGCATTGCGTAGCGTTGTATTCTTAGCGTTGTTATTATTGCATGGCGTCTTAGCGTTGCATTGCGTTGTATTCTCAGCGTTGGTAGAGTTGCGCTGTATTCTTAGCATTCTTGTCTAGTGTGTGTTGTTTCCCCAGTCCACTTCTGCCCCATTACACCCCTATCTGCAGGGTGAGCAGTCAGGAGCTCCAGTTGCTAGGTGGTCTTTTTTAACGGTCAGCGGTCTACACATCTCGCAGGCGCCATGGTGGTATGTCACTCTGTGGTTAGCGGAGCGGTTAGTTGCTGGTTGTTTGGGATTGCATTCCCCCTCCCTCCCCCTGTCTTTATATTTATATATATATACATATATATACATATATATATGTAGCTTGGCAGTTGGGGTTTGGTGTAGTCTTGCAGGGTTGCAGTCTTGTCAGCTCATTTTACATGCCAGTTGTTAGGGGTTGGGTTGTTGGCCTACGGCACGTTAGTTCTGGGCACCTGATTTCCACTTGTGTCAACTGTTGTTAAACGGGGTTAACAACAAGAGCGCTTGTGTTCCCTTGAGGGTCTTGAGGGACTTGTTATGCACACGTCTATGCGTACGCCTATGCGTATGCCTCGTCGGCATTCCTTCAGGCTAGTGGTGTTTCATGAAGCACTGGTGCCAGTGCATCTGTCAGGGGTCTGCCTTCGCTTGCATTTTGCTATGTTCATTCCTGTAGCTGTGCCAGTGCTGTCGGCGGTCTTCTGTTATCCCCAGGTGCATGGGTGCTTCCTGTTTGTTGTAGTGTCTGTGTTCCCTGGAGGGTCTGCGGGATTTGTATGCACGCATGCCCGTGCACACGCCCGTGTCTACTTTCCTCCATGCCAGCAGGGTTTTTGCTAGGCGCTTGTGCTAGTGCATCAGTCAGGGGTCTGCTTTCCTGTGCATTTTCCTGTGTTTGTTTGTGCCCTGCACCTGTGCATGCTGTCTGCTCACATTGGTAGGCCTGTGCGGTTGGGGTCTTCTGTTGTCCACCTGTACGTGGATCCCTCATGTATGTTGTGGTGTTTGTGTTCCCTGGAGGGTCCGCGGAACTTTCTGCACACACGCCAGACCATACGTTTTATGTCTCCTTTCCTTCCGGCCAGCAGGGTTTCGCTAGGCCCTTGAGCCAGTGCCTCAGTCCGGGGTCTTTGTATTTTCTTCTATGTTTGTTTGTGCACTGGTGCCTGTGCATGCTTTTAGCTCACTTTGGTAGACCTGTGCAGTCTGGGGTCTTCTGTTGTCCACCTGCACGTGGATCCCCCGTGTTTGTTGTGCATTTGTTTCCCGTAGTCTGTGCAATTTTTATGCACACGTGCCAGTGTATCCACTGATGTCAGCATTCCTTATGTCCGCAGTGTTTTGTGCACATGTGCGCTGGTGCATTCATCAGGGGTCTGGGTTCCCTTTCATTCTGCCGTGTTCGTTCATACCGCTAAGCCAGTGCATGCTTACAGCCCGCATTCATAGGCCTGGGCAGTTGGCGGTCTTTCGATGTCCACATGGGTGTGGACCCCTTTTTCGTGTAGCTTGTTTGTCTCCCGTAGGGTCTGCAGACTTGTTATGTACACGCACCAGTTCATATGCATGTCTACTTTCCTTCCTTGCTAGCAGTGTCTTGTTAGGCAATGGCACCTGTGCATCAGTGTAGGTCTGCCTTCCCATGCTTTTGCTGTGTTCTGTCGTGCACCTGTGCCAGTGCATGCCTTGAGCTTATGTTGGTTACCTGTGCAGTCGGCAGTCTTTTGGGATCCACCTGCATGAGGATCCCTCGTGTGCATTGTAGCGTTGTACGAATTGTGATGCACACATGCCATACGCCTATATAAGTGTTCCTTCATGCCAGCAGTGTTTTATGAGGCGTCGGTCAGGAGTCTGCATTCCCTTGCATTTCACTGTGTTCGTTCATGTAGCTGCACCTGTGCATGCCTTTCAGCTAGCATTGGTTAACCTGAGCCTCCCGCGGTCTGCTGTTGTCCACATGTGCATGGATCCCTCAGGTCTGGTTGTAGTCTCTGGGTTGTCCTGGCATTTTGCGGTTAGCACATTGCGGTGGTCTAGTCTGTTAGCGTGGTCATGAGCAGTTCTTTGGCTGTTGGGTGCCGTCGCATGTGGGCGATTCGGGGCTCTTGCTTAGGGGCCATAATACAAAATAATTATATTGGAAATATAATTATTTTGAATTGCTGAGTTTAGAAATAGGCCAAAAGCCAGCCTATACATTAGTAAATACAACTGTAAAGGCTGTACATGTACATGTATGGTGTTATTTCTTCCAGACTTATTCATAATTTTGTAATATTTTGAGATAATTTCACAATAAACCTTACGCAAGCAAGAAAGCATATATTTCACTGCCCAAATCGATTTCTGATAAAACTGTGTTGACAAAAGCGTTGATCTCTCTGCAAAGTCGTTTTCTGGATGTTGAATAATTAAGTTTCCGCCATACATTTTCTAAGAGCAATTTGCAATGATCCCCCCCCCCCCCCCCCTTTCCTGGTGATTCCACAATCCTTTGAGTACAAAGCAGGGATCCAATTACTGGCAACTCATTCATGGCCATAATAATTTTTCGGACCCCAAATCTGACACACTCCAGATATTCTTGACACCAAGAGGTAAACAATAGATTATACTCCCACACTTTATTTCACATCAATATTTCACATTTCTAATCATTTACTGTCCTTCAACTGCATTTTCTTGGTGTTCACTGTCAGAAGCACAGTTCACAATATCTGCTTCTTCAATTTCAGTATCATGGACACTGTGAAGAACACTTGAGGTGGCCAGATTCCTTTGCTTAACCCATACGTTTAGGGACAATTGCATGATCCTTGTTTGTATTTTGGAGTTTTACAGTTAATGTTTAAAAAATGTTCCTGTTCTCAACAAATTCAGTTTTCTTTTGGGTGTAGCAGGCGTGTTAATTTCTCCCAATTTGACATTTTACCACCTCTACCATGTTAATTTTCCTTTATTGGGAAGCAAAGTTCCCTTCAAATCACGTTAACTGAGGTTGTGTTATCCTGTAATAAGGTATTCTACATTGCATAATTATGCATAAAATTAATTATTATACTTATATTACATTAATTTTGTAAGTTTCAATACTCACTGCACTGGACCACTTTTCAAATGCCTTTGGTGAGTCACAAATGAGATCCAGGGAACAAAGTTGACCCCATTCACCTGGTAACAGAAATAAAATTATATTCAGACGTACATTGTATAATTGAAATTGAATGAAGAAGATCTCAATCTGGACAGAACTTTAACTTGAGCAGTTTGAGTGCTTTACAACTGAGCTACAGGAGACTTGTGGGAACTACAGTGTACATGTATGCCACTGCTATAGGAAGGTGAAAGTTCATTTTGCAGGATGATACGCAAATGCATGCAGCTAGTCATTAAATATTATTGTACCAGACAAATTCAGCAATTATTAAATATGGTATTCTTCTAATAAAATCAAAACCATGCTATCTTGAGCACTTTGGGTGAATAAATTCTTCATTTACATTGTATTTCTTTCCACCTTATTTGGGTTAAGTTAAAATAAAAGTCAAACACAAGCTGGTACTACATACATGTATACTTTTTCTTGCAAAGCTTACATGTAAATGCTATGCACTGATACAACTAGTACTGCTTCTTAAAACTACTTTGTATGACAATATACTGTACACTGTAACATCAAACAGATTAAGTACTTTAAAGGCACTTACACCAAAGAACAATTAATTGTAACAATGTACTTTCAATGGTTACACCATTATGTAGAAGAGTACATGGCCTCATGCGATCATCCAAACATTTTTGCTCTTTTATGATGGTTCTGGTTGCTTTGTTGTCTAATTACCACACCAAATACTCGTGAACCCGTTCAATTCAAGTTACATTTTCACTTTTTAAGTGTCAGGATCCCAAAAAATAATCACAAGAAAATGACATCATAATTTATGCATGAGGTAATGAGAGTAAATTGCATGTTGCATGCAAATTGTACCTTGTTGTTTCTCAAAAATCAGAGAGAATGACTGGCTTTCAACCTCACTGTAAGGAAATTTGACAAAGTTTTTTGTCTGCTGACCACACCGCACTTCCAGTACTCTGGCCAGACATACTATAGTAATAAAACAATAATAAATTTACTGTAAGAAAATTAATTTACACTGAGCTTGAATATGCCAGAGCTGTCAAACAAATTGTAAGGCAATTTAATTATAATTATACCCTTTCACATTTTATTCAGCAAGTTGAACTAGTACTTATAATTATAGTAACAAGTAGTGTAGGAAACAACAAAATGAAGGAATAAACACCTTCTAGTTAGTTGGAGGACTGTACTTTAAGTTATTGCCCCTGATTTTTTTCCAGGAGGGCCATAATTCAAGTTAGTATATACCATGCACACAAGTGAATAGTGCTCCCAGCATGCACTGATTGTCTAACTCAGAGGTGATTACCTATTAAGTATTAGTACTATTCACCTGAGCCGAGTAGCCGGCGTGCAAGATTTGATTCCAACCAAATTAATTATTTTTACAAAAACAAGTCAAAGTAGCTTTTTGGTTCGCTTTTATTCAACTTGTGTGGTATCTACTAATTAAAAAAAACAAATAACTTAATTATTCACCTCCTCTCTGGTGAATATTGTTAACTAACTGTGTCAGCTGGAAGAGCTGAATGGCCAATTAACTTGGAGTAATTCACTCTTCACTTATTTTGGATACCAATAATCACTGATTTAAAATTAACAGGGTCAAAACTTACAAGTGTTAGTGAAGTTAAAACTGTGTGTCCGTCCTCTTTTTTTCCACATGATATGCTATGAAAGATAAATTATTCTAAAAGTGAGCCATATAAATTATTTTAAAGCAAAGTTCTGAGAATGAGATGGCATTTCTGAATCAATGACTTCTGTCATTGTTATGAAATGTAAAGAAGTTAGCTTGACGTAATGCAAATTTTGACCAATAATGATTCCGGATTACATGCAGAATGAGTATAAAATCACTGCATATTAGAAGGATAGTTTCCCTTCAGTGTAGATCAAACTGAATCAAACGTTCATGGCATATTAAATTTTAGAAAAATTAATGATTATATGTACTGTTATGATAAGCAAAAATAAACTTATGTATGCATTAGGAACTCACTTACAGTGGGTGGTTCACATCAATTTTTGAATACTAACTTGTTCTTCATTTAAAATAATTATACAGCACATTAATTGACTGTGTACTTACCAAGTTGTCATTGTCTAGTTTAAAGACTCTTTCATGTGGAATCGATCTTCCTCCTCTAGCATACTTTATCATGTGAAACTCATGATGAAGCTCATTAGCAGCTAAAATGTTTAACAGAAATGTATGACATCAGTTAAGTTATTGGAATCAATATAAATTATAAATAATTATTATTTGTTGCATGGACTTCATGGTTTTGAAAAACTGGTTTGCAGTCCATCAGTCAGATGTAACCCTGCCATTGCTGTTTAAAAATGAATATTATTTTTATCTTCTTCAAGACACTATTAAGCTTCAATTATTATATAATATCTTGTGATGTCATGGTGAAAGTTCTGCAGACCTGCCATAATCGTAAACTTGAGATCACCCAAAAAGGCCCTCAGCAAATTCACTACTGTAACATGTAGATAAATATATTAATAAAGATTAATATGATTCTAGGGTTGCCATTATTTTTGTCACTTTCTTGACACATTTACATTTACATTGTACATGTAGATCTGCTGAACAAAATGAAAATTCAGTCTGAATCAACAATGCTGGGGCTCTTGACCGTGGACCCTGTCCAGTATCACAAGTAATGATATTAAAGAAAAAATACTCCAAAAATAAGGCCAGTCAAAAGTAATAAGAAGCAGGTGCTTTCCTCATTTTTGCGTAATAAATTAACATTGTATTAAGGACAAATATTTCACTGTGGTTTTAATAATGATGGTAGGAGAAACAGACCAGTGGCCTGTTTCTCAAAAGTCCCAAAACTTTTCGGGACTATTTCGGGTGCCACAATTCCCTTTATATCTTCGCAACGCCGAGGATCTAAGCCATCAAACTTCGCAATCCTCTTTGTTGTTCTTACATCAAAAACATGTGAAAGTATTATAGCGTTTCAAACTAAGCAGATCGCAGTTTGACGACTGGCTTTTTGGGCCCAAAAAGTTGTCGGGACTTTCGAGAAACAGGCCCCAGGTCTTCATCACCTTGATTGTATGATGATGAAGATCTTGCATGGTCTTGTCAATAATGCCTTCTTGGCAAAATCTTTGCAAGATCGTGCCAAGATTTACAGTGTAATCTTGAGCAAGTTGATCTGTGTAGTACATGTACATGTACATACAGTTTACACACAATAATGTAACCATTGGCAGTTTGCAGTTTTTACACTAGATAATGCATAATTCGTCTACGACCAACTTGGGCTTGCAAACATTAATTTTTTATCTGTCTGTTAATGTAAATTCGTCTAGTATAAAGACGAGCACAAGACGCAAAAATTATTATACTTCTGGACAAACTACCCACTACCCACTTAACTACCGTGGATAGTCTTACAATAATTATATACAGTACATGTATACATGTACATGTACTGTAGTTCATCTCTTCACACAAGACGTAAACAAGAGAGACGCATAATTTGTCTGGACTGATAATTATGCGTCTCTATAAGCATAAAAATGGCCATTGTCATGACAAGAGACAAGAAAGATCTTCGCGACATTCTGATCACTTTCAGTTAATAAATTATGTCCAGAAATGCACAAAATTATTTAATAAAGAAATGCCCAACTTTGACATCCAACACGAAGTGTCCTAAGTCTAAGCCTAATTGCTTCCTATTTCCAAGCGATAAGGTAAGGGGTAAGGTTGTGTTATTTTTTACTACTAAAGGTAAATGCTGCAGCTGTTTATCGAACCTACATTTTATGACTTTGGTTGTCTGTATTCCAAAACATGGGTGATGTGGAAGTTGGGGAGAAGAGTGCAAGGCCCAGACAATTCATGACGGTAATTATTGAAATCCACATGCATCTAATTAGGGGCATTTCTAGAATATAGAAAAAAAAGAGAACCAGGTATTACCTGGATATCTTTTTCTCATAATGGAGGTCAAATGTTAGTAAGATTTTGTCAGGATCATACAGACACTGCACCAAGATTTCAAAAGATATTGCTGAGATCTTGCAAAATTCCACTCCCTTAATAGCCTGTAACAACCTCCCTTGCCATACTCATTCCTGGAAAGTTCACCCTCATTTTACAAACCAAAAACTATATTAATTTGATTTACATATATTTCCTTCTTTCAAACATTAATGGTACAACAATGTTTAAAAACACTACAGGTGTATATATACCTGAGAACAATACTCCATCAGAAGAAGGACAAGAAAGAGATGGATATAACATCTGTGGAGATAGAATAAAAACAACAATAGCTTGATCAATTTACACTTTTACTGACAATACACAAAATGAGTAGCATGCAGACTAAAAGCTTGTTTTTAGTTTTAATTATTATGATCATTGCATCAACTAACATCTGAAATTTCACCACCTTTATCTTTGGTACATTCTGTAAATTCTCGAGTTCTTCTTTCTTTTGTTGAGAGGGATGAGTAGAATCTGAATCTAGATGCCACTGTTGAATCCCTGATTCAGTGAAAAACAAACAGTAAACTTAACATTAGCGGGCAATTCCATTAACAAAAATTAATTTAAACCATCTGGTACATGAAATCTAATTGAAGCTTTTCTGCAGAAAGTTAAAACTTACTTCTACCATATTATTATTATTATTATTATTATTATTACTATGATTATGATTATGATTATGATTATTATTAATTATCATTATTATTATTATTATTATTAGTATTATTATTATTATTATTATTATTATTATTATTATTATTATTATTATTATAAGCAAGAATGAGTATCCTATTTTTTAACAGGGACGGACATAGATGCACGTATAGTTTTTGATTGGATCTACATGTAGGTGTAGTTAATCCTTTAAGGCCCAAGGGTCCCACCCATTGACGAGTACAATCGTCTGGCGTTAAACAGAATAAAATCTATAAGTGGCAATTGGGAGTTACTGTTAAGTCTTTCACTTGTCAGCTGCCAGACTTGATACTATACTGTACATCTGATATGAGGTGAACAAATGGCAGTTTTAAGACACAAAAAATCACATTATTTTGAACCGAGGATTGTGTTGACTCTATGAGAGAATGATCATCTCAGTTTAGAGAACAACCTTCACATACAGTAGGCAACCAGTTTCACTAAGGCTAAAAAAATCCAGACTTGAACAGGACTCAAATTGTGTGACTGTGCAACTGTGCTGCACTGCTTTGATACATCTGTAGTCATCTGAACAATCACGTCATTGAGGAGATAACATCACTTGCAAGCTCGATCTTACCTTGACCTGGGCAAAATTATCTTTGTTGAGATTTACTGAGTTACATGTAAGCTTACCATTTTCTATCGCCCGAATCCAGTCTTGGCACTCGTCTTTCTGTGATGCTTGTAAAACCAAAGGATGTTCAAAGCGACCCGTAACTTTTAATGATGTGCTATCTTCGGGCAGTTTGACAACAGCTTCTATAGCTGCTAAAGGTAGACTCCATTTTAGCTTTTCCTGCAGTGAGAGTAAACAGAAACCTTTCCTTCTCAAGAGAGAACTACAAAAATGCACGCACATCAGTTTTTGATAACCGTTACAAAGGGGCATGTTAAGGACTATTAAATGCCAAATACCTTACAGTACTGCAATAGTTGGCACTACATTGTATGTTTAGGGTTATTATATTCAGGGGACAGTTGTTCAAAAGCCGATTAACGCTAACGCTAATCTCAGGTTAAAAATTAAAAAAGGAGTTTTATTCTCAACTCTCAAATGCTGTTCAAGGCTGATACATGTATTTGGGAAAACTTTACATAGAAGTCAATCTTGAAAAACAAAAATAAGTAAACTTAAGGAAACTTTCACCAAAAGGTTGAAAACATGAAACAAAAGTTTACGCTAATCCTGGATTAAGGCAATCTGCTTTCGAACAACCGGGCCCAGGTTATTGTCATCTTACCAGTCACTGTTTACTAAAATTGGTAATTAAAAGAACTTTAAGGGAAACGTTTGGAAATCTGGACACAAGTGTTCTCGTATCTTCTAGTGATTTTGCACATGGATAAAGGTTAAAAACGTAACCTTTTACCATCTCCAACTTAATCGGATCCAAACCCTGTTTTCCCCTAGTTCCTGTGCAGTTGCAGTTAATTAGTTCGTGTGGCTCGAAAAGTAACTGGATCATCTTTTGTGCAAAATTCCCAACACTACAACTCTTACTTTTTAATTTAATTGCCTCCCTTAAAACATTATCTAAGAATCTATAAAACAAAGGCTGAACAGCGGGTCTCTGGAATTCATGCAGTCGATTTATTTATATCAGCACAGACCAAAACCAAAAATTACACGCAACACAAGAGCGGATTTGCAGAATGTGTAAGCGGCCCTAAAACAGTGTCCCCAATTACAGTGTAGCTCTCCAGCGCTAGAACCACCAGACATTCAAACACAGTTCCTTTCTTTTCCTTTCTCAGGAAAAACGTAAATTTGATGATTGGTTAGTTTCGAACTGAACGCGCTCAGTTTCTAACAATAGACGCAAAGGGGTTTTGTTTCAATGCTCAATAACTTTTATCCCCAATAGAGAACGATTTTGTCATGTTTTACTGCCGCAGCATCTACTTTAAGCTTGACGCCGGTTAAAGCCTAAACCTAACAATAATACTCGAAACCTGAAACCTATAGACCGAACTCTGGCTATAACTTAATACAGATGCAAACTTTATGTCTGACACAATATCACCGGCGAATCGACTTTTATGTCAGCAAATCAACTGGACAGAAACAGTAAACCGAAAAAAAGACTATGAAATCTGGAAACTTCTAAAGCGATAACAAGTTGCTGTTGCCCCAATTGATATTACATGTGCGTGATCGTCCACAATCTTTAGTTTGCAACTCGATAACAAATAAATTATTTGAAGCGTTTGATTGTTTGAACACCAGGTTAAAATTTGCGTTTAAAATTTCGTCAGTGCAAGTCTCTTTAAGGAAATACAAACCAAGGATCATTGTTAGCTTGAAATGTCTTAATATTACAGTTTGTCGATCGATGAACGAAGCTTTGTAAACAATGCATGATGTGCTCGTTCGAAATGTTTGTTTTCATGGGGACCGCCTCATTCCATAACAATGTTATCACGCACAAAGGTATTGCGATTTATTACAGACTTGTTTTCTTTGAAAATCTGCCTTTCACAAACACCTTCCATGATTCAAATATTAAATTAAAGGGTAATTAAAATCGCGCGCTAGCGTCAAGCCACTGTACTTACAGATTTTTTGCTATCGCGCGCGACGCGATTCCTGTAGCGCGCGAAGCGATTCGCGTTGCCCGCAACGCGATTCCTGTAGCGCGCGACGCGAATCGCGCGAGGGTGGTAACTTACTTTTGGGCGGTACTGTACATGTAGGTGCGTTACAATGACCCCTATAAACTCGTACTGTAACTGCAATCTGAGCCCCGGCAACCCTTGTGTGACCCCCCAACAGGAAGGAGATTACTTATTGCTGGCCGTCCCTTCAATTCAGTTAAGGTAATTCCTTAGTATTGCATTGTGCATCCCTACTGCGCACGATTTTCGCGTCATTAGCGCGCGCACATGAGCACGTGCGCATACAAAACGTAAGAGATTTTTCTCAAACTAAACCCGATAGCGAAATGAATGCTGCTTTTCTCTCAAACGAGCACGGTGACCCCCGATTTTTTTTTCAGGTATTTGCTAAGAACAGTCTAATAAAGAACATATTTAAAGAAGAAAAAAAGTTTGATAGTAGAACATGAATTTTTTTTGGAAAACAGTTCCGTACTGGGTGTATTTTACCCAAGGCAAGCACTTCAAGCTAACCACGGAACTGCCCCAAAAAGTGCACTATTCCCACAACCAGGGAATCAAAGTCGGCGTAAATGAAGCATTACTGCTTATGTAAATAAAATTAAAGAAGCTTTACTTTCAAAATAAAATTTTGTGTCTTTGAAGTAACCAAGACTTAATTCTGTAGGAAGGTGATTCGAATTTTTAACACGAAAACAGTAAAAATACCCCATTTTAAGAGTCTGCTGACGCATAAACAAGCACGGTGACCCCATTTTTTTATTGCATTTTTTAATGTTCATATCCTGAATGTTAATTATGCCAAGTTTCCAAAAAAGTTTGATAGTAGAACAATTTCAAAGGAATTACCTTAATACTGGATTGGGTAGGATAAAAAAAGTATCCATCCATCTGTTTACTGTCGCATTTAAATATTGTCGTCTTTGAATTATTATGAATTATTATAATGCAATGAGGTGGAGTTGGAGTGTTACTCAAATTATATATGACTGCCTGTGTGTGATTTCCCATTCCACAATGTTTTAAAATGATTGTGTTTACTTTGTGCAATAAAACAAAATGATACAAAATGAATTGATAATAAACAACAGTTCAGAACTGCAGAATTTAAGCCTGCAAAGTCCATGTCTAATTTTTGTTTCTCAGAAACTTGTCAAGAATACATGTAGCTGCCACTAAACGTAAAAAATAAACCAGTAGTGCTCAGTTTCAAACAATCACCCTTTCAAAGAGGTTCAAAGGGTGGAAGCAGCAAGGTCCAGTGTTTTGGGACAAGTGTGTGTTTAAATCTCAACCAACGCGTACAACTGCAACTGGTAATTAGGTCCCACCTTGACCAACCCACCCCACTTCTCAAGCCTTATCTGCCAGTTGAGTCAGCTCTGTTAATATAGATTTAAATCCTTACTTTCCACACAAAGCCTAGACTTGCCACAAGTCGACCTCATGACAATCCCAGGAGAAAATGTTTTGGCGAGCGAATCGTGATACATGTAACATGGACCCCACGTCCGTGGACCACTCCTCCGGTCCATGGACCCATTCATGGACCTGGTCCATGGACTACAAGTCATGTACTCTTGCAGACCACCCCTCATTTTGTAAAGTTACAAGCAGAAAATTCTTCAGATGAAAGAGAGAAGCGATCCATGCACTCGTATTATACATGTACTTGTATTAAACAGGAGCCCATGACTACGAGCTAACAACAAGTTAGTTTCTTGTCATTTCGTCATCGAGCTCCTGCAGGAGTTTCATTCACGAGAAATTCAATCCAAAAATAAATCGCGGTTTGTGAAAACACCATGACAGGAATATAGAGTTGTTTTTCGTTAATAATAATAATAATAATAATAATAATAATAATAATAATAATAATAATTTACATGTATTACATTTAGCACTTTAACTATTAAAATATTCAAAAGAGCTTTACAATAAATTATGTACAAGAAAAATAATTATATATAATTTATACTGATACAATAAATAAAACAAAAATAATAATAGTAATCAGAATATAAAATTAAAAATTAAAGCTTTCTTAAAAAGACGAGTCTTCAAACGTACTTTAAAAGAGTTAACGTTCCTAAAGTTTCTAAGGCTAGATGGCAAAGCATTCCATACTGTTGGTCCAGAATGGGAAAAGGCTCGATCGCCAGAAGTCTTTCGTGTCACCTTAGGGATTACAAGCAATGTTTTATAAAATCAGACCACAGGCTGTATCTACAATCATGGACAAAAGTGTTGGGAAGGTGACTTCATTTTACAGATACCCCCCTCCCCCTTTTCAATGTTGGATTTTGCAGGGGAAAAAAATGGTGACTTTTTTTACCTGAAGAACTCCAACATTGAATATGGGGGAGGGGGGCCACAAGAACATGGTATTTCCCAAATACTTCAGCCAATAGTTAGAAAAATCGAATTAGGTGTGAAGTGAGCTGATGCGCGCAACCTTCCCAACAACTTTTGACCACGATTGTAGTTCTAGGCTTTACAACAAGTAGTTCAGATAAATATTGTGGCGCCAGGCCATTCAGCATTTTAAAAACTAATTTAAAAGTGCAATCTTAAATTCTACTCCAAATTTCACTGGCAAAAAGTACTGGAGTAGTATGGGCAAACTTAGGAATTACAGTAAGCACGGGACCCGGGCCGCCACATTAAGAACTTTTTGAAGTCTGTCATATTGATATTTACAGAAGCTTATACAAAAGAGAGTTGCAATTAAATCTACCAGTTAAATTAATATGATGTAACAAACGCATGAATTAAACATCGTTGATTCTGCAGACAGATATTTCCCAATTTGCAATTGCCTAATATTATAAAGCCCCCTAAATGCCTTACTACACACCTTTCCTATATGAGCTATGAGCTACTGATTTACCGGTAAGCAACTGTCTCTTATAGACACCTATAGATACATGTACCACCCATTTGATAGTTCCAAAGGGATTTATCTATAACCTGCACTTCAAATAACACATTTATTTTCATTCATAGAGTCCTTCACCAGAACAAATGAGCCCAACAAATTGACCTTCTTGCAAACTGAGTGGCTTCATAGCTCAGTTGGTGCAGCAGATTGCACCAGCATCGCAGCAGTCATAGGTTCGAATTCAGTAGGAGCAGGAGCCCATGACCATTTAGAGCCAACTGAATTTTTCAGGGGTGTATAAGAAAAATGATTCCTTAAATTGTGCAGACAAGTGTGAGGATGACTTCCCTCTTTCGTCTTACGATTTTTCTGCATGTAACTTTACAAAATAAGGGGTGGTCCACAGGGGTAGTCCATGGACTGGGTCCACAGGGGTGGTCCATTGACCTGGGGTCCATGTTTTGTATATGTCCTGAGACAAAGGACTTTTCGAAAGTCTACACAAATCCTCACAAGTAGAATCACAGGGAACCCACACAAACAGTGTGCCTGTTTGTATGTTCTAAAAATAAAGAAATGTGTGGGAAATATTGAAGAGTCCTAATATCATAAACTTGCATCAACAAATGACTATGTTAAAGCTCAAAATAAACGTAAACCTACCTCAGTTGTTGTGTATTGTCATTTCTGCGGCTGAAAATGGCAAATTTGAGCGATTTGGTGGGTTTTCCGTTGACTGTTACTACACGTTATAAGAAGGAGGCAAGGATGAAAAGCTCATTTTCGACTGCTCCAGCACCAAGCCGATTTTCACCCAGAAATTAGAATCGCTGGGCTTTCAAATCGAACACCAGATAAACTGAAAGGTTGACGCTTCTTCTCATGCCATTCTATCGAAGATCCATTCAAAATCCAAGCGCTAACCACCAAGTAATTTTCGAGAAATGCAGCTTTTCATTAGCAACCAACAACAGCGGCTGAGATTTCGTGGGACACCGAGCAACCGTCACGCTGTTTGCTCCACACTGATTGGATGATGCTAATATTTCCCACATATTTCTTTATTTTTCGAACATTCAAACAGACACACTGTCTGTGTGGGAGCCCTGTGCCAGAATGTTAGCTTAATTTTTTTCAATGTTA
The DNA here is from genome assembly GCF_036669925.1 of Montipora capricornis. Classification (NCBI taxonomy): domain Eukaryota; kingdom Metazoa; phylum Cnidaria; class Anthozoa; order Scleractinia; family Acroporidae; genus Montipora; species Montipora capricornis. Next base: position 14,204,918 of record NC_090890.1, read on the forward strand.
CTGTGCATATTAAATATGGGTTCTTCTTCAGTTGTTTTCCCCTTTAAGTACATGTGTTCTAGGTTTTTTAGGTCTACCCCCATAAAATATTACAGTAATTACCACCTCTAAGGCAATTACCATTTGGCCGTTCCTGTATTGATCCAGGGAACTTTTCGTCAGGACAAAATATCTGCTTCTGGAGGTGGTCCGTCCATGATGACAATGTGTCTTCCACAAATATCCGGACTTCTCCTTCATGCTTGACCTTTGAGTAATGTTTGTCCTACTTTGCTGTCGCTCGAACACTGAATTTCTTTCTTCCAAATGAAGCATGTCGGTTCTTACAGAGCTATGTCATCCGTGAAAGCATTATTTATCTTTCGTGTCTGCAAGCGATTAAATCGCAACAAGACGTCTGAAAAATACGTGGACTGGTCCTTTCCTTCTTGTTAAACGTAGCTTATATGATATCAACCAAAAAGGCACTTGGCATATCAAGAGGACAATGACCCTTGAAAAAATGATCTTATAACTTAAAATCAGCAGCCCTACGAAGGTAAATTGCCACTTATTGTTGAGAAACTGGTCCAGCGTTCTATCCTCCCCTAGGGTAGGGTAAGTATCTTTATGATACTCAGCTATTGTTTAAAAGTTTTATTGCCTCCAATTTGGAAATGATTTGCTTATCCAAAAAAACCATCTTCAAAACTTACGCTTTATGAATGGCTACAGTATACATGTAAAAGCGAAACTCTTTTCAATGTTCTAATATAAGTCAACACACCAGCCGTGACCCCCTGGGAAAAAAATGAAAAAGGCCAGGATGCCAAGTAAATATAAGACGTGGGCGCTCAGCTCAAAGGACGCCATGTTAGCCATGTTGTTCTAGTTTCCCACATTTCCTCTTTTATCTATTCTTGCAGCATCTTGTTCGTTTACTTGGATCTTTCCAAGGGAATCAAGATGGGGAGGCGATCGATTTCCACAACAAAAAGTGGAAAGTTCATGAATCCCACTGATCAAGCAAGTAAGTTTGCAAATTAAATCTGCCGCTCAATCGTGTTTTGCTAAACAGCCACTTTCCTTGCAGTTTTCGTGATCGAGACGAAATTAAGCCTATATGTCTGAACATAAATTCCTCCTTTCTCTCTTTATTTGTTTTAAGGAAAGGAAGCAAGAAAGAGAGAGCTGAAAAAGGTATTTATGATAAAGATACATGCGACTCCATAGCTAAATTACCTGTTAATTTTATAGAATGCACGTTTCCTTCCTGTTTCCCTCTGCTAAGGCTTAGCAGGCGTGGCTTAGTAAGCCCGAGCCCGAGCCCATAGGGCGAGTGCAATTTGTAATCTTCGAAAAAATTACAAGTGCTTATTTATTCCAAATTGCACAAGAAAAATCATGTGATGATAATTACTTAATAATAATTATACATGATAAAATTGGAGATGGCTAAGCAGAAGAAACGCACACATATCACACAATCAGGGAAAAATCGCGTCATCCAGGGCTTGTGTTTGATTTCAAAACAAAATATTTGATTTCCTAATTCAAATTATTTTATATTTTTTTTCTAAACCAATCAAAATACATTTGTAATTGCATTGTGTTACAACTACAGTGCAGATGTTACATGTCTTTGCACCGTTACAGCAAGCCTGCACTGCTTTTTAGCCAATCAGAATTGGGTAATTTTTCATGCATACACGTAGTAGTATAGTTATATACAATAGGTGATTATTGAAAATTCTGTTTACTGATTTACAATCACCTAGGCATTTTTTTTTTCAAAATGACAACGAGCTGGAGGTGCCATTTTGTCTGGTTTCGTCTTTAATTTTATACTGCGCTTTTGTTCGCTGTCTTTCAACTCTGACAGGTGAAGAAATTAATTACTGTTTTAAAGAAAATGCATATTTTTGAAATAACCACCTATGTAATATTAGTAAATTACACACTAAACAATATTCACCTCAGGCTAGGTGACTAGTTAAGACTATGCTCTAAGAAATGTTTTACAGCCCAAAGCTCTAAAATTTTGAAATCTACATGTAGGGTGCCCAGCAGCTAATTTGTGTACAATTTAATTGTCGCCCGAAGACAAAAGTTAGTAGCCATGGGGCATGGGGCATTACTAGGGCAGTCAGCCCTGATATCGGTCACCTTGTCTTCCGGACATAATTTTAAAATATTTTAAAATAAATGTATTTATACCAAAAATTCGTAATCGTTAAAATGAGTGCTTAATACAATAATGCGTGGGGTGGAAGGACCGGTTACCATTCACACACATTGTTTAGCAATATAATTGGATTGCAGTTAGTTGTGGCAGTATGTTCCTTTACATTGTACTGTGTGCTTACGACAGTACTACATGTGACAGGCAAACTGTGCTGTTTCATGACTGCAACAAAAGTTATTATTCTCCATGACTGTATCATTACATGCACAGAAACGTGCAGTTTGTTGCATGCAGTTATTTTCTTACTCAGCCTCCAAGGACAGTCAGTATGTAGCATATTATGCAGTGCCTCACCCGTAAACATTATTATAGATAAGATGTAAAGTACATTACATGTATGTATATTGGTATTTTGAGCACTATTTAAAATGAAACAAGAACAGAATCGGGGATGATGTGATGTGAAATGTGGTTTGTCCTGTAAGTAGCATTCGTAGCATGTGCTTGTTCCAGTGTGCTCAAACTGGCATTGATGAGATCTTCTGCACTACGTGTCATGGCATATTTTTGTTCCCCTGGATGTGTAATTCTCTGTCTCTTTGTACAGAATAAGAAACAAAGGAAGATGGTACGTGAAGCTGTGTTGAAATCCAAAGACCCACGAAGAATTTTGGAAGAAATTGAGAAAATTGAAACTCTAGGTATGGACACACCCTGTATGTTTACACCTGTAAAGTACAATCTTTAGCTGAACCAAAAGGAAGAATTTGCATCAAAGTAGAGTTTTGAGGGACTGTCAAGTCAACTTACCTTTGCATGGTACTGTATGTGTAAATACAAAAAATATTCTTCTCCCACAAAGTAGGTACATGTAGGTAGGTAGGTATACTTTATTTAAATCAAAGAAACGTGCTAGCCCCAACAACACTCAGCTGGTTTCCATGGAGGGTGTGTTTGTACAGACATAAAAAGAGACTACATGTAGAACTAATAATACAAGATTAATAATATCTTAGGTCTAAAATTATAAAAATTCAACTATTATAAACTAAGTACACATTATAAACTAAGTACATGATTAATAATATGGGTCCATTGCTTACATGTAGCTTTAAAATTAATGTATATGTACATGTTGGTACAATGTAGGTTTCCAACATTGGCACTATGATGTCAAATGGCAACTCTGTAAAGTACTGGATCCAGTCTTCAGGGTCTTTATCTGTTCTATTCACTGTTATACAATTTTATTTATTTTCTTTATTTTTTTATTTATTAAAATGTTATTTTGTATGTTATTAGAAAATGATGCCGGCCCAGTGCCTCTTCCAAACGACAAAGCATTGAAGGAAAAGAAAAGGAAACTTAAAGAGACATTGGATAGGATGGTTAGCCTTCTGGTGAGTATTGTGGCCTCATTAAGTTTTCTCTATTGATGATTTACATGTGCAAAATACTGCAGTGGATATTTCTATGTTTATTAGTCCATTCACTCCTCAGGCACCCTAGGACACCCAGTTGATGACTAAAATCATCTGGCCTCACTGTAGAGTACAGTAGAATCTATTATTATAAGTCTCACTCTCAGAGGTCAATGGGTTAAGTAAATTTGTTGTTACTTTTCTTGTAATATTATGGTACATGTACATCTACTACAGGGTTCGACACCTGGCTACCTGCATTACTAGCCACCGGACTAGTGATTTCTAGAATTTACTAGCCCGAAGAAAAACTTGGTAGCCCGGATCAATTTCCCTCGAGGTCTACTTCAACTCCAAACACGCAAACCTTACTCTAAATTTATTGGCATTTTTTCTTCCATTGTGATAACAATGTGTTATTAAGGAAAAAGCTAAAAAAAAGTTCGTTTCACATTCACTTGTGCATGCGGCGAAGGCTAACCGTAGAATGCCAGTGCACAAGCCATGGGAAGCTCGCTTTCCACGATGGATTAAAAGTTCTCTTTCTCTGAGTGCTCTCATGATCTTACTGCTTCCCTGTCTACTCGTACTTTCAGTTTCGGCCGCTTTCCCCTTTTTACTTGGTGGCGCCTCGTAATTTGTCAAAAATCGCTGCATCTTCACAATCGCTTCAAGTAGGAAGCGATGGTGCGAGGCGATGTGCAAGGCATCACAACATTGGTAGGGAGAAGACTGAGGAAGACATTAACCATTAAGCTCAGAGTTTGAGAACTAGCGATGTTTACAAACGACACGCAAGATAAAAAAGACGCCAGAAGATGATAGATTTATGTTTTCTTTGTAAAATTATTGGTATTATTGTTACATTTTTACCCATTGACACCTAAACCGGCCTCAACCGGCAGCGCGCGAAGACCCCTGAAATACCTAAACCTGCCTCAACAGTCCGAACAAAATGGCGTCTTGATCAGAGTCGATCTTATGCCTCTACCCAGTCTCCCTTAGGAAATCTCTATTTTTTGTTGTTATGGAGATTTAGTAGGATAATTGACCAATCATTTGCCGTGTTGTGAGCATATTTTGACAGCTGATAAGAGACCTCACAAGGGCTGGCTTTTTGCCCTTTCGACCGCGCGATCAAATTACGCGGAGACAACAGCCGATGTGCCCAATGGGGATATTCATGCTTTTTTTTTTCGGATTCGGAGGATCTAGGGATCTAAGGGATCTTTTATGGTTTTCCTGTAAGAGGAGGGGATACTAGAGACAACAATTTTGATTTAGATGACTTTAAAAGTGACGAAGAAGACGGTGAAAACCAAGCGACCGATGATAAACATGAAGCTCGCTGGAATGATCAGGTCGATAATATTCAAATTCCAGATTTCGTAGCAGCTACTGCTCTTTATTTCGTTTTAGATAATCGTAATGAATTAAATATTTTTCTTAGTTTTCATAGGAGATGATCTATGGGAATTAATGGTAAACGAAACGAGTAGGTATGCCTGTCAAAAACTCTTAAAATCCCCGAGCGCATTGCCCTTTTTTCATGCAGTAAGCCGCGCAGAATTAAAGGCCTTCGTAGCAATTAACGTCATAATGGGCATTGATTAGCTCCCGAATTTAGCTTTATATTGATCAACCGATGGATTTTTTGCAAATAACAAGTCTTTTTTTTCCTAAAACAAATTTGTAATCGAAGGAATTTTCGCCTTCGGTATACCTCGGAAGATCGGTATCTTCAACAAATAAATCAATCCGATCGTGCGTTTATATATTCTGCAAATGCGAGAAAACTTCCAGCGATTTTCTCTGTTGTTTTTCTTGTGTTGTGTAAGTTATCTTTCAGTCAAAGTTTTCGAAAGAGCATTTTTGTACACAATTTGACCTTGTTTGTTCTCTCATGAAACATGATAGTGATCAATTAACTAAATTAATCTTGCGGTTTTGTGTATTTTGACAAGCAGAAAACACGTGGTGAAATTTTGTTCGGCAGTGGCGTTTTTTCCCTTTTTTTTGCACTTATACCTGCAAGAAAACAAAGCGATTGGAATAAATTTCAAACAATTTTTATCCATTGAGTGGTTAGACTTAACTGTAAATTGCATAAGGCATATTTTGAGTTATAATAAATATTTTTCAAGCGCTTTGTTTAGTTAGCGATCAAAAACTTTCTTGATTGCTTAACGCGCGCTGCTTCGAAAAATTCTACCTTTACATTTTCAGTTGTGCCTTGGGACGTGTTTTGAATCACTTTTTAGCAATATTTTTACATCATCTGGAAGTTCACTGTTTCTTCTTCAAGGTGAACTTAATTCTAGAACTCAGTATCTTGTGTACATTTACGGCGCATATGGTTTATTTTTAACGCTCGCTTTCCAATGCAAAACCTCGAAAATTTCCCAAGTTATCTTGCCCAACAAAACAGCGCACGCGAACGAATCATTGGGTTAAACTTTCTTGTTTTTTTAATCAACTGTGAACTTCAAACTAAAACTAATCATATCTAGTTTATTTCCATTTTACTACTAGCCAGCGGGCTATTAAACGGGGTTTTTTACTAGCCCGACAATATTTTTACTAGCCTCGGGCTACCGGGCTAGCGGAGATGTCGAACCCTGCTTATAGTACAGGGGCCGGTTGCTCGAAGCCTGGTTAGCGCTAACCATTGGTTAAGCGGTATCAAAACCTACAGGTTTGCATGGTATTTAATGCTGGTTAGCGCTAACCATGCTTCGAACAACCCAGGCCAGGTACAGATTCGGAAACATTTCTCAATAATAGCCGGTTTTTTTGTTATTGTTGTTTTTTTTTTTTTTTCACAGGATAAAGATGATCCTACTCATTCCAATCAATTGAAGCAGTAAGTCTTTCTACACATGAGACTGTATAGTTACGCATAAATCTGTTATACACAGTACAGTGAAAATAGTGGTTATAGAGTCCAGTACAGAAATTACTATTGAAACACAGCACTAGGATAATCTTTTGGAATGTATTATAAAAAGCTTGCTCATGCATTTCATGATTTACATGTCATGTACATGTATGATGTACTGTCTGGTCACTCTTGATGTTTTGAAAGTTCTCAAATTTTGAGAACTTTTAAACCAGCATGCATGTCCATAAATCGCGACTAATGCACTCGCGTTCTTATGATATCCCTTAAGTTACTAACCTTTTTAGCATTGCCAGGAAAAAAATTAATCCATGTAATGATATGAATCCTAAAGTCTCATGTTGTGATCAAGAATCACCTTACATTTGTACAGAATCATCCCCATAATTATCATTAATTTTATTTTCATATTAATTTACAATATTTCAACCACTTTGCAGATTGATTGCTGATAGTGATAGAAGACGTCTGCAGGCTCAAATGTCAGCTAATGGTAACTAATGAATAAAAAATTAATAAAATTAGTAAATAATATAAAACTCTGTCCACGCCAGCGCTTTCTTTTCCAAATAATTATTCACAACTCAGCATGGAAAAAAAGGCTCAGTCTGCAACCAATTATTCTTCTTTGATTTTTAGTATGTTTATGAGATTTGATGCTGAAAGTGAGGTGGGATGTGAGTTTGGTGCAGATGTTGTTGAACACAGAGTTAGAGGCTTTGTGTGAACGAGGGGAGTCTGAGGGTGAGGTAGATTTTGAGGTTGCTGAAGGTGATGTTGGAGAGAAGGAAGACATTGTGGTTGAGGCTATCAACAGAGGGGTCAAGGGGAAGCTGGATCATTTTGGTGTTGAGAGCGAGAAGTGGGCTGGAGGACAGAATGGTAAGGGGAAGGTGTGGCATGGATGGAGAGGTCAAAGTGGTTGTGGAGAAGTTGGTTACCTTTCTCGATGGTGATGGTCTAATTGTGGTAAGCAATGAGGTACAGAAGATGAGGGTAGTCTTTGGCAGTGAGGAGTGGGTTGAGGTTCCTGGTATGAAGGCTCAGGATACGAGAAAAGGGAATATAGAGATGAAGGTTGTGGAAGGGCTGATGCATAACCTTGTTGGCAGGAAAAAATGAGGGACAGGAAGGGTTGTCGGAAGAAGCACTTGAGATGAAGTGAAGATTAGTGTGGAGGACGTAGAAAATAAAATGCGAACAATGATGTAGATCCAAAGTGTGGAATGTGTGGCAAGGAGGTGGAGTCGGTTAAGCATGTGGAACAGTACTGTAAGTGGTTGTACTGGTTTGGTGCAGAAGGGTATCATAGGAGGCATTTTTGGATGTGTTTAAGAGAATACTGGGTCTCAGCTTTGTTGGAAAGAATGGAAGTGTGCTGATGTGTGGTACAAGGAGGTTCCAGATGAGGTTAGGATGTTGAAGGATGGGAATGTGGCGATCTGGTGGGATATGCAGGAATTATTATTATCATAATGATTATATTTGTTTGATCACTATGACTATGATCAACGTCTTGCATTTATAGCATCAGTATCAAACAATTTTACCTATTAAAACTAATGTGTATCAATGGGTTTTATTTCAGAGTTACGACAGAGAGCTCTTGCAGAGGTTGGTCCATGGATGATAATTATCCTTCCAAAGTGCCATGCATCTGAAATTTAGGCTCAGAAAAAATACATATCTTCAGCATTTTACTCTCATTTGTATAGGTAATCACATGATTTCGAGTGCAATTGGAATAAATGTACACAAACAACAATTATTGTATTCAAAGACAGAAAAATTAGGGTGAATGTAATTATTTTTTGTCTTAGAAAAAGCATTTTTTTAATTTATGGATACTTATAATTATTTTCCGTAGTTATTTGGCTATAAGCCGAGCTATTTTTTCAGAAATTTCAAAATGCATGAGAAAAATTATGTGATTACTTATTAATAATAAGCAGGCAAAGAAAGCCTGCCACGATTAAGCAGAAGCAACACACATGTATCATGTACATGTACATGTAAGCGCGGAAAAATTGTGCCATCCAGGGCTAGCATTTGATTGGCTACCTGTGGCTTTCCTTAGTCTTTGACCAATCTGAATGCTTGGTTTGTTACACTGTAATTTGTTTTGCACTGAAAACCTCTTTTCTGCACTGTCTTTATTACCTGAAAACTGCATTTCTCTTAGCCAATCAGAATGGAGAAATTACTTTATGTATACAGTACATGTATTTATTATTAGATTCCTAAACATTATTATTGTGATCTTTACAGGAGGCTCATGTGCCAGAAGACATTCCTTTACCACCTAATATTCCTTTACCACATGCAGGTAATAATTTATTGTTAATGTGACAGTCCCAAATTATTCAGAGTTCAAGAAACAATCATCTTGTCATGAATACAATGTAGCTTGCTTCAATTATAACTATGGAGGGCCATTGATACTTGACATTTAAGAAAATATTTAAATTTCCACTGAAGCTAATGCCTACATGTAGGAATAGAGGCCATACAAAGTGAGAGATATTGTACAGCTGTACATGTTAGTGTTGTACGGTGCAATGTAGAATGGTGTCACATGATTGTAATACATTGTACACATCATGTAGAATGACTGTCTGTTTTAACCACATTACAGTAATTGTAATATACCAGTACTGTTAACATCTACATGTACAAACAAGTTTGTGAAGACTAGTTGCCTTTGTCTTGCACAGGGTGTGCAAGTTAGGGAGGCTCTGTGCCAGTACTAAGTCTTTCTTTATCACCATTGTTTTGTATTTCAGGGATTTAATTCTGCTAAAAAATTAATGTTGATTGTCTTCAAACTAAAGGCTCAAAGCTTGATCCCCAAACAAGGCCGCTGCCTAACGGTTACCTGGGGCGTCTTATTTGCGAGCGTGGGCGACCAAATTTCTGAACGAGTAGCCCTGAAACAAGCGCCTAACTTATCACAAGGTGATTCATCCTCACGTTTAATTCATTAATTCTGGGCCCTTGAAAAAATGACTCAAGCTACAAATGGGGTCCGGAAAAATTTTCTTAGGCAGCAGCCTTGCTAGGGGATCAAAAAGATAAACAAAGCACCAAGGATTGAGTTTTGATTCTATCTAGAGTATTAAAGACTGTCAATTTTCAATTGTATTGTACCATGTACATTGTAGTTCCATGGCCTCAATAAGGTGTGCATAACTAGTTGACTTTTGCAAGTTTATAGAACTTTGTCCTTGTTCTTTCCCTTGTAGGAATGTTAATGCCAAGTGATATTCCACTTCCTGGACCACTTCCTGGACAAGTGTAAGTCACAGCACCGAAGCTGTCATTTTATTGTATGGCTGTATTTTCATATCTCTGCAATGATTATTGTTGTCTTGTTGAATCTTGAGCAAGTTGCCAGGCAACAGTATGAATCTTTAGGTGAAAACATTATTTGGGTTCATTTCATCCTGTTGTTTCCACTGGTTTTTCCCAGTTCATGAGTTATCAGTGCAATATAGGTCTGCCTCCTCTTCAAAGTGAGTCTAAGTGCAAAGTTTTTGTGATGGTAATTAGTTCTACATGTACCTTTTACATATGAGTGAAAACTAATTTTCATAAGAAAAACTTCACACTTAGACTCACTTTAAAGAGGAGACAGACATGAACTCGAAAATGGCCTATTTCCTCAGAATTTGTGCACAATCTTACCAACTTAATAATAACTGAAACGTGAAAAGGAAATGCATCTCTAAAGTTGAAGGGCCACACTGTAATATATGTACACGTGCATTTTTTCCCAGATCAATTTATACTGTGAACTGAACTTCACAGGCAAGGATCCTTAAAGGGTTTATGTCACGCAAAATGATGGAATTTCATGACACCCAAAACGCCCAAAAAGTAGACTGAAACATTGCAATAACCACTTTAAACTGTTGAACAACATAAAAGAAATACACCAAAAGGTTGAAACGGATTGCATTTGGGTAATCTTGAAAAAAGTTGACCCGACATCTTTCAAGTTTATGGCAGATCGCCTTGATAAACTTCGTTTTTGCTCAGAATCATCTTGTTTGTGATGTAACCATAATTTTATCAGTAAAGGAATTCCACATTACCATTTTTGAGTTTTAAACTCGTGAAATCTTAACTTGAGATTTCCCCTAAACACCCTAAAATAATGTGACATAGGCCCTTTAACTCACTACTACAGAAACAAACTTTTAAATTAAATTTAATGCCCATACAGTAGAATACATGTACATCTGGTTGAATCGGCCAATCAAAGAGATTTCAAAAAGTATGATAGTTAGACATGCACATATACAGCCCTGCATTCAAACAACAAACAAACAAACAAGTCTGCTTTCTTTGAATTTTTTTTTCAAACTGCGCTGTACTGTAAGATGTCATTTTTATTCTAGGCCTCTACCTCCTGGGTTAATCCCCCCTGGACCACCCCCTGGTCCTCCCCCAGGGCCTCCACCGACACCTGCTGCAGGGTTTGCCCCACCTGGCCCTCCTCCTGGACCACCGCCAGGTGTCCCACCCACGAGCAGTCCCCCACCCCTACCCCCAGGAACAGCAACCGATGATTCAGAGGATAAACCTTATGATGATGGTGACAGTGAGGGAAGCACTAGTGAATCGGGCGGAGAGCAGGAAGAGTATGATCCTGCTAAACCATTGGAAAGACTGGAAGGAGACAATGAGGGTCAGCATGGTGGCGACCGAGGTGATAACACTGATGAAGAGATGGACAGCGAAGGAGGTGAAATTTATAATGGTTGATTCATATTTAGCATCACATTTCACCAAAACAGCAATCGGCAAACAGCGGACTGATGCATGTCAAAAAGGCATCAATATTCTCTTTTCTTAGCTTGTCGACCTTTTTTGAGAAGTCGCCGATATCTTTACCAAACAGACAAAAGGGAGCTTTAGCAAGGGCCATGAAGACGGCTGCGAAAACGTTATTGTAATAGTTTTGCCATTATTCCAAGTCGTTCGTTATGGAAAGTGTGTATCAACTGTCCAGAAACAAAATTGGTATGAACGGTGTGGATCAATGTTTGGAGAGAAAATTTGAAATTCACCATCCGGTGCTGACGTTCTCCAAATAACCTCAAATTTGATCATTTCACGTCGTTGCCAGGACGAGGACGGCAAAGAGATGTACTGTATCACCAAAATGTGAAACGCAAGTGCAGGGCGTACGGAACCATTGTTTTTGCCCATTAAACCTTTTGTTTTGTGGCGATCTCGTAGCCGTCGTCGTCGTTCTTGCTTAAGCTCACTAATAACAGCTGAACAAGAGTCAAACAAGTCTCTGTAGTTTTTAGCATAACACAGAATTTCAGCCTGCCATTTGCCGTATTACATTGTAAATGAAATGCTAAATCTCTTTCATGTCAATGAACACGGGCTGATCCTCTTTTTATGAGAGATTTTTTTAGATAATTTGGGGCAACAGCAGAACTTTAATGAATTGAAGATGACAGCAGATAATTCAATGTGATTCCATCTTTTGGAATTTTCTTGATGGACACCTGCTTTTGCAATAGCAGTAGTTGTAACGCAATTGATTGGCACTTGAGTGTAGTTGGTGTCTTTGACTTTGCACTTGGGAAATAACCACAAGGACGTTTAGTCCTCAGTGTTTCTCAGTGGTCCTTTGTTGTGCACGAGATCTTCGTAAGCGCAAGCAAGGACTGCATTAAGGCATTTGGACGGGGCGTAACCAAACTCATTCCCTTTGTGCGGCAATGAAAGACCTAAGACACATTGAAGCGAGACACATTTTCCCTTCAATCGTAAATGGATTGAACACAGGAGTCGTATCATAATAGCACTCTTTTCAATTGACGTCACAATTTAGCGCCCAAGCACTCAGGGATTAATATGCGGACAAAAACAAACACATTTTTGCGATGTTTGTCCGCATTTCTATCCCATAATGCTTTGTAATAAGGCTTTACGATCTATTTCTGTACATGTACTTACATCCTAACTAAATTTTTATTGCCTGCTTTCAGAAGAGTATTGTAACGCTGTGATATGTCATAAAAACGTTAAAGTAAAATTACTGAGCTAGCAAAAGTTGGAAAAGAAAGTTTGAACCAATGCCAATGATTGATTCCTCTCTATCAGAAACGAAAGAGCGTCAAAGAACAGTGAGATTTGCTGATGAAGTTGAACAAAGCGGAGAGCAGTCATCGAAAGGTGCAAATACCTCTACAATTCAAGATTTTCTGCTTAAAATGGCTGGCCAACCTCTTCCAGAAAATCGGGTAAGACTACATGCCCTGTAGCCGTATTAAACAGAATCTATCCTGAATTTTTGTTCTCATGTGAAGTGGATAGAAAAGTGGCCTGTGGTCAAATCGACATGCATGAAACAAAGTGGTGTTTTGAAAAATTTTTTTTTTCCAAACCAATCTTTGTAGAATTATTTACTAAATTATACTGAGCCCGTGATGTTAAATATAGGGAGGGGTGAGTCGTAAGTTGTATGAACACTTGCGAGTCTTTTGGTCGCCTGGCAACATTGGTGGAGTCTCATATGGAAACACCTCGACCCAAAGTAGATTCTCCTTTTACCAAGGGTCAAGTGTCAGCTAAATAGGGTGTTAGTACGAGCAGATTGACTTGACGAGCTAATAAGAAGACAAGCAGTCTGTTATGGTTTGGTTTTTGTCTCGAAGTACGTTTTCTTTAATCTTAGAGAGAATCGGAGGATCAAGCCGACCAAACAAAGAAAGTTGCAACGCAGGGAGGTCAAGCTCAACCTCCTGGGCCTCCACCTGGTCCCCCTCCTGGTCAGCTTCCATTGGGAAGTCAACAACCAGGAGCTCTACCAATCCAGCCCAATTTCCCCATCAGACCACCACCAAGAATGTTCCCCCCTGGTCCCCCACCTGGAAGGCCACCCGGTCCACCCCCAGGAATGCCAGGTATGGTTCCTCCTGGTCCTCCACCGGGGTTACCTCCTAATATGATGGCACATGCCTTGGCAAGAGGAGCAAGACCTTTGATGCAGCAACCGATGCCGTTGCCCCCGGTCAGACCAGGCATGCGTCCTCCTGTGCCGCCCCCTGGCATGGTTCCGCCTCCACCTCACGGTGCTGTTTTATCTGCCCCTCCGACGTTCATCAGTAAACCTCCCATGGCTAATCCGACAGCTGATGGTGGAAAAGGTGGGTTTGATAGGTTTTATTTATTTTACTTTATTTTACTTTAGTTTATTATATTTTATTAGCTTCGAGCAAAAGATGCTACGTGCATCATACTCAAAGGGGATGTGTCATGTTATTTTAGGGTCCTTAGGGGAAATCGTGAGTTTATCCCGAGCTCAAAAATGGTAAAGTGGAATTCCTTTACGATAAAATTATCCTTACATCACAAACAAGATGATTCCGAGCAAAAACGACCTTTGTCCACACGAATTAAAAAACGTCAGGTCGATTTTTTTTTCAAGATTACGCAAATGCAATCAGTTTCAATCTTGTCCATTTGTGTCCATTCATGCTTCTCTTTCCTTTTGTTGTATTTATTTTATGTTCAACGGTTTTAAGTGGTTATTGCAATATTTCATTCTACTTTTTGGGCATTTTGGGTGTCATTGAAAATACACAATCTTGTGCGACCCCCCTTTAAGGACAGCAAATTGATATAGGGACACCGCAACAGCACACGCCAATTGCCTCGGAAACCTGTGCAAACCCAGGCTGGCATTTTTTCCGTCAAGAAAGCCTTTGCCTTGTACTTTTATGCTGAAGGAAAGCAAAAGTCTATATGTAGCAACTTTGGAGGTGGCAAATCTTGCGGAAACCTTTTTTTGATCAGAAAATAGACTGCAATTTAAGTTTCCCGTAATCCAGGGTTGGCTTAATCATCACGCTTGGAACAACCGGGCCTCGGTTTGTTCAACTTGGATAAAACTTAATTCACGTGATCTGAAGTTTTCAACGACTGACAATTCGCCCAAGTCGTCACAATTCGCTTGGAAGGATAGCTTAAAAGGTTTTGCCCTTGTGTATACTTGAAAATGGGAAAAATAGGAGATTTCATATTTCTGACATGCTAATCGCAAAGTCCCCCGGTTCGCCTTGAAAAGGCATCTGTGGAGGCCTGTGGTAGCTGCTGCTTACAGCCAGCTGAAATGACAATTTTATTTGAGGAAGAAAACAGGAGTATTCAGGGTCGAAAACGAAAAAAACTCTGCTCAGTTACGGCGTTAAGGAGTTCTTTTATCATAACGTCGTTCCTGCCGATAGCATTTTCATTTCTTTTTTTTTTTATCGTAGAAATTTAGCTGTCGACAATTTTAAGGCTTAAATTTTCAGTTTTCCACAGCTTTGTACGTGTTCCTTAATTAAAGAGAGAAATAAACAAGATTGAGATTATCCTTTTTGCTTGCCAAGTAGCTGTCTGTCGTTTCACGTTAGCATCAAGCGCGAACATCAATTCCTGTATTGCAGTTCAAAGTTTGAACCACCGAGACAATCCAACCTGTGAGATGTGAATGGGTAGCTGGGTTCATGTGCGCCAGGCCTCATTCCATTGCCGAAAAAAGACTGGGTCGAGCGTGAAGCGCAACATAATCGCGGCGGCTATCTTGTTTGGTCACACCCTGAGACCTCAGCCTAAGAGTATAAAGTGAGAGGCAAGCAATACTGTAAAGAGCAATTTTCAAAGTTATTCCGCGCGATATCGAAGGATGTTGAGATTTTACCCATAACTCCACTGGCATTCGAAGCTCTAGCTTGAAATTAGTCCCAACAAGATGGCGCCACATGCTTCAGTTTTGGCAGAGTGAAATCAGTATGATGCGCGATCCATTTTCTTTTTTTTTTCTTTTTGAGGTCAGTGGTTCGTTCTCTACTCTGCTCCGAGACTTTTTCTCCGAATACTCCGGTTTTTCCCTCCCTTTTCTCGTCTATTTTAAATTAATTAGATTTGCAATCTTCATGATTAGCAGAACACTTAAACTTAATCGGCCATAGAAGCTTGAGAGACTTTGATAAGGTGTTAGTAGGTTGGAATTTTCGCAGTCTCGAGCAAGAACTTTTCTCTAACATAAGCCGTTTAATTACCCTTCACAGGTGCAACGATAAGCAAAGAAGCGACTGCGACTATCAGCGCCAAGCCACAATTACGGAACACTCAAGCAGAATTAACTAAACTTGTCCCGACTGCACTTCGAGTCAAACGAGATCAGCCCAAGAACAAGGCGAAGCTTCGACCGAGTGGAGCTGGGCATGAGACCGTTGACAGCATACCGCAACAAGTATCACAGCCTAGAGTGGCTGAAACCGCGACCAAAGACGATGCCTACGCGCTTTTTATGAAGGAAATGCAAGGGCTTTTGTAAAGTTTGCATTTGAAACAATTTTCTACCTTTGCGTTCGCCATATTTCGTCGTTAAATTCTTTTCGATCTTTCTTTCTGTAATCTTAACTGTTTTAAAGAAGGATAAACCGGCGTTCAACACAACTGAAAGCGTATATTTTCAGCGGCTGGTCGCTATGAAAATGTACTGAAGCCCAACATTCATCGAAAGTGAATGAGATAAAAAGGAGGTCACACCATTCGATCAAAATGTGAGCGCTGCTATGTTCTGAATAAGACATTTTTGAGGATGCATGTGACGTTCTTTGCGGACTGTTCTGGAATATTAATTTTTAATAACCGTCCTCTCTTGTGGATTTATTGTGAGTAAGGGTTTTTAGTGGGGTTACGTCACGGTATTTTGGGGAAACATTTTACAAATCACAAGTGCTGAACTCCGAAATAGTAATGTGGAATTCCTGTACCTTTATCCACGCGAGTTGTTGAAAACGTGAAAAAGGTTGGCCTCACGTTATTGGAAGTTCCATTCTATTTTATAAACGTCCTGCCTGTCATCAAATTACCACAAATTGCGTGACACAGCCCTTGATTCACTTTTAGGCAGAGAAAGCTGGGAAGAGGACGCTTACGACCCGAATCTCCCCAACCTTGATCAAGGCAAGAGGGGCTTTTCTGTGTAAAGACTTTAACAAAGCGGATCATGATAATCAAGTACATTAAAGGGAAAACAACTAACACCACATGGCGCATCTGGCCAATCATGTTTGTTTTTCTCATAAAAGATTAAATAGTAAATTTCCGAGTCTGCCTCTTCTTCAAAGCGAGTCTAAGTGCGAAGTTTTTGTGATGGTAATTAGTTATACGTAACATATGAATAAAAACTAATTTTCGTAAAGTGCGAAGTTTTTCTTATGAAAATAAGTTTTCGTTCATATGTTAAGTAGAACTAATTACCATCATAAAAACGTCGCACTTAGACTCCCTTTGAAGACAGTAAGAGGAGACAGACATGAACTCGGAAATGTCCTATAGATCGTTTTCACGTGACGTCATCATTTTCTAAAATCCAAAACTAAAGAGCCACGAAAGTTTTTATCCTCATCAGGCATAAGAGGCGTTAAATTTGTATCCATTTGCAATTTTAAAGCTCAATAGCGTGCTTCGTTTGAAAACCAGAGCATTTTGAATTGCTGAGTTATAGCGGTGCGTGACACGAGGCGACGATCGAGTTTATTGAGAAATATATATTTATCTCATGGTTTTGAGCCTTTTTAGAATTTAAAGCATTAGGAAAAGTGCTTAGGTAAATAGCTGTCTGTTCAGTACAGATGATCACTCGCCTAGATAGCCAAAGTAAGTAACAGATGTTGACACTATTTTCTGGCCGCCATATTGGTGCACCACAGATGTGCACCAACATGGCGTTTTCATACTGGGCTCTGTAAATTTCTGCGAACATTTCGACGAATATCTGAAGTTTGGTGAAACGCACGGGCCTAAGACTTGGAGAAGTGTCTTCTTCATTCTTGACTTTTTCCACTGGATGGTTTTCGATTTATTTTTTTATTGCGTGACAGTGAAAATGATCTATTTCATCTCTTGTAAGAAAAACGCGAAACTAAAGTTTAACACATGATTGGCCAGATGCGTCTGACATCTTGAATAACAAGTGTGCTATGGTATACATAGTGAGAGATTTAATATGTAGCCGTGAAAGTTTCGTTTGGGGCTTCACGCTAGGAAGTATAGAAATATACATTTAGGGCGCGGATTAGACGGTATTCGTGTTCTTTTGGGACCTATTCCGTTTTCGGAATGAACGAATACTATTCCGTTCATACTGCTCCCGATAGCAGAATGACCAGAATACCGTTCCCTCTGAATAGGCAGAACATGCGTTCTTTTGGGAAAATTTTGGCGGGAAATGATACGCAGCCAGCCGGTCGCCCGGCAGCTTGAAAATTGTAAAAATTTGAATGGAAAAGCGATCCAAAATGTATACCGTAGATGCAGGTGTGCTTGACCTCTGTTCTTTTTCTTTACCGGTGCTAGAACAAGAAGAGCTATACGTTTGTGTTATTTAACAAAAAGTGCCCTTGCCTGGGCCAAAAGAGATGACGTTGGCATTAATTGGTTTCCTCGACAAACCCTTGTATCAGAACATATTTACGCCGCCGTCCTGCACTACGCGAAGCACCCACAAGTACAAAGAATTATTCGCAATCTTACCCATCAAAGTTTTTAGCAAATGAAGCAGACCGAAAACTCGAGGAAACCGGCAAAAAAACTGGTACTTATTGCCATATTTCAACATTTCGTGTTCCAAACTTTCGGGAAACCTATTTCAGCCGTCATGCCAACGCAACTGGCGCATGCACAGATACAAAAGTTCCCGGGTCACCTTCGCTAATAGTATTTCGTTTTCAGAATATGCGTTCTTTTGCGAGTTGATTTTCCACGAATTCTGTTATTCCTAATCCGGAATGAGAATAGCCAGGATTCTCCCAAAAGAATGCACCCTAAGTGAGATCCAAATCCGAAATTTACTCCCTTAAATCCCCACCCCTTTCATATCTTCCACCCCCTTCCTCTCCCGGGCTTTCCAACTGCTTAAGTTCCTGAAGTTGCTCAACTAACCGCAATGATCTTTCCATCTTTGATTTCGTTCTATTCCACAGTATATGAAACTTCATATATTCTAAAAAAAGTCATTTTGTTCACCTCGTACAGGATAAACTTGAACTCGCAAACTCTCAACTTTTAAAATTAGTTATAAGAATTGGGGGTGGAAGCGGAATACTTGGATCTCAGTAATTCATCATTCCTTCCATTTTCTCCGAGTTATTTGATATTATTCACTACTAAACTTTGTTCGTCATTTTCCCGTCTTCCTTGTTCTTTAACGGAAACCGTAAAATTCTTTATTCCGGATGTTCTAACGCTAAAGATCTCTTAATTTCTTTTTTTAAAGCCGTGCACGTGTTTTATTATTCATTATTCCGCTTCCATCCCAGAATAAGAACTCTAAGAAGACCAATGGCATTTTTAATTTGGCCCAAGAAGTATTTGACAAACACAAGGTCTCAAAATTTAATTTCATGGAAGCTAGCGAACATTCTAGTGGAAACGACGAACGATTACTTTCTTCACAGCGGACTTTGCTAAATCCATGAAAAACCCGTGACGCTGAGGTTTGCAAATGATCGTCACAGAAATGTCACGCGATATGAAGTGGTGTACCTCAGCTGGAGCATGCATGTTGTGCCGACTGATCAATCGCATGTTGTTCACTTGCTGTTTACAGCGAAAGAAGAATTAAGGTTTGGCCAGCAAGTAAACATGTCAGTGATAAAAACTCCGGAAAAAATAAGGTATGCACCAGTATTCCGCAACAGAATGTAAGCTGAAGTCCTAATTCTCTTTACTTCGTGAAAAAACTGTATGGTCCAGAAACGATTTGAAAAATATCAACCAAACGATTTAAGTCATTTGCACTCCAAATCGTGATAGATACCCCTATAATACTCAGGCCCGTAACCAGGATTTTATGTGGGGAGGGGGGGGGGGGGGGGTGGGTTTGCTAACGAGGCCAAAGTGGACCATTTTTTAGGAAAGTAGCAATACATAAAAAATTGTAACGGCAAAGTACACGGTAGGGACTGAGTATTTTACCACAATTACTGCTAATCTCGCAATCTGATTGGCTAATTTGCCGTTGTCGATAAGAGTCCATACCACACTGCTCGCGTCGATTCAGCTCGCGCTCTAAAAAAAACATTGCTTTGACGTTGATATTGTGGTAAAAAACAAATAGAAATATGGTTTAGCGTGGTCTGTACTCTTATCGACGACGAATACGCCTCATTACTCTTTTCCCAAACATTTTTTCTTATTGTTTCTGCATGTTGATGGGTGTTGAGGCTTAAGTAAGCACTATTTGAGATGCTACTTACACATAACTGCATAAACTAGACACTTTGGTAAAAAAAAGGTAATGTGGTTACAAGTAACAAAGGTCAAGTAGCCTTTGTGGAACTGGATCTTATTACGGCCAAATTTCGAGACGAAGAGCACGCCATAGGGATCACAAAAGGCACGTGTCAGCGTGGTCGAGAATGCTCAGCATAAATTTCCGGTGGTTTCCGTCGTTGCCGAAGGTGAAAGTTGAGTTTATTTTAAATTTCTCGCGGGATCTTGGAGCTTCAAAGTGACGATTTCCAGGATCCCGCTTCATACTAACGTCAAATCCCGCGTCCCGTTCATAAATGCAATCTTGAATCCCGCTCCCATATTTCTTTAGAATCCCGAATCGGGCTTTCATCAGATACACTGTTGTTCGCTCCTCAGGCAGTCAAACATAACCAAACAATTCATTAAGAAGAAGCCTTAGGAGAATTGCACACTGGCAAAAGAATGTCTGCAAAGTGTTTGTGGCAAGGTTCTACTGTAATACAGGTAATCAAAGGGATATAGGCAAAGATCAGTCTATGTCATTCTGGGAAAATGCCAGACAAACTTTGTGCAGCAAATGGTGCTTAAGTTATAGAATGAACTATCCTAACCTGTATCAAGAAAATAAAAACTGAGGGGATAATCAAAATACAGAGGAAAAAGATCTTGTTTCCTGCTACAATTTTTCTTTTCAGATGATACACACCTCTAACTTTCAATGTATTTTGAGGCACTGCAAAGGAGACCCCACTCTGGATCAGAATTTAATGCTGTTGAGCGTGAACCAGTGTTGCCAAACAATAAAACGTTTTTGCACGTGATTATGACTCACATTGTACAGTGTGATCATATAGTATACTCACAGTATAATTTATTACAAGCAAGCAACTCTCTCTCTCTCTGGTACCACACTATATTTTAAAACATATCAAATGCTGGAAATATTTTAGTGGAAAAAACTGTATCACTGAGCAGATGATTCTGCCAGCCACACATTTTGAAAACAAAAATATGGTTTTACCAAACAAGTTGATAGCAGTTGAATTGCCATTGTGAAAGAGACTAAATGCCTGACATTTTTATTAGCCCTCTGCTTCATTGATAGCAACACTAATAGTTTAACATTTTGTTAACCATTCCCTTTCATTAACATTTAGAGCATTAGCCTCAAGGGCCCTAAAGGCTAATGATGAATTTTAATAATAGTTTGGAGAAAAAAATTATCTTGTTTTCTTGTTGTTGCTGACACATTTTTTCTCAAAACAGATTTGAAAATTTCACCCAAGCCAGGCTCAACGCATCTAATACTGCTGAAACTCTTTGACATTTTGAGAATTAGCCTAGGGCCCGGGCTCTCACTAAAAACGCCATTCATTTATTGTTTTCACAATAGCAATTCAACCTTTATCACCTAGTTTGATAAAACTAAATGTTTGTGTTTCACACCGCAACTATGAAGCACCAGAGTTTCTCTAGAAACTAAACCCTTCATTCAAAAGTTTATTTCAAGAGTTTCCTTTTAAAAAGCATTTTAAAGATAGGTTTGTGTCATCCACAAATAAATGATGGAGTTAAAATAGAACAGTGGAACCAGCTAAGGTAGTCTCCTTTTATTGTCTCAAAATATCAAAAGGGGAATTAGACAGCAAGAGGGTAATATTTTCACAAAGACCACAGATTCACTCTATAAATCAGATAGTTGATTTGGTGGAAATTGGGCACAATTTTTGTGGGAAAATAACCAAAATTCGCTCAGGATGGTGTTTTTGCCAGAGCTCTTGATTTTTCCTTCACACTCAAATCAACTCAGTTTGCTTGTTGTGATTGCATCCACTTGCCAGTCACTGACAGAGTCTGGAAAAATAAATTTCCTAAAGGTGTAGTATGTGATCTTGGGAACAGGGATGCCAATTATCTTCACGTTTCCCATCTGCCTTTCAAATAACTGATTTTCATTTTCTGTTGCTTTACACAAGAAGGCGACCTGAATCAAGACAACTTTTCCTCTTCCATTTTCCACCAAGCCAAGTTGTACTTTTTGTATGTTAGCCGACAATACTTCTTCCTTTCTAACCACAGGTCCTACCCTCTGACTGTGTATTTTGTTTCTAAAATCACTTAGAAGATTTTCTGAGAGAACTCCTTCCATCTCATCCGAATTTCCTTTGGCTAGTTGTTCAGATACCACACACAAAGCCTGCTTTGCTCCTCGTAGAAACTCACGCTCATCAAATTCACGATCAATAAAGGATTTAAGGAACCACAGATTGACAGTCTTTGAAAGCCATCCAAAAGGTCCTTGCGTAATAGTGACACTGGCAGCCTTGATTTCACTTTGATTGTCATTCCGACCTTTATCAGAGCAAAACGTTCTTGTATTGAGGCAAGATAGTGAAGGCGAAAAGTTGGAGGGTCGAAATATTGTCCTGGTTTTCGATAAAGGCGCTTGTGAGTCAATAAAGGCATTAGTTAGGCAACGAATTGGAAAGGAATGGTAACGGCGAAAACACGATTGAACCGCCATCTTGAAATGTAATAAGACCTGGTCGCTCAGCAAAGTCTCGCGTGACAAGAGTTAGGGAGGCTTGGTCGCTTGGAAGTGTTACAACCTGTGAGGCAATTTGTAAGGGTGCCTGCGGGTCCTTAGATGTTGTCATGCCAACGGTTAGCACTGCTCAATGATTCTCGAAAATTCATTTTGTGGAAAATATCTTAAAGCTAATTCGATCACCTAATATCCTCCACCCTCCCGAGAAAGCTTGCTAGCAGGCTATCTCCATACAAACCAGGAGATTTCCTACGATGAGGTTTAGGCACTTTAGAATGACATACGATAATACGCCAACATTGACATATGCAAACACGATATCTTTTCACTTTTCAAATTCTCGTCGGTCGAATATCTGGCCAACAAAGAAAGTTTCTTTTGGAATTCGGAACTGTCAATAGATCACATATTTGAAGACATATCATATCAACGCGCAATTCTTGGTATTTTCCATTTAACATCATTATTTTCAATATTTTGACCGGTCGAAAAGAAAATTTATCCAACGCACTGATTCGCCGGAGCCTCACTTTATAAGACTAAAGTTTGACATTTCTTGGGTGAAGTTGACTACTTCGGGAAGTCACCTCACCTACGTAGGCGAGTTCGGAAGCAGGCGAGTTGCCCGAATACCCCTGGGAGAAACCAAGGCTTGTTGGATCTCCCTCTTTAAATAAAGTTATCGCATCGAAGAAATGTTCGAGTACCACTTAATCGAGTCTTGCTTTTCGACACAGTCGTTATAAAGGCGGCTGTTTATTCGGAGCAACACTTAGCATCAAAGTTTTACTAGACTGAAGGATCTACTAAAGGTGACTACAGTAAAGGTCCACAACTACTGGTTTGCACCGCACAAAAAAGTCCTACTCCTATCTTTTCATACCAAGACAAAATCAGTGCGTTTGTGAAGGACTGCTTATTGGGCAACACGCATTCGAATAAGGAAAGCAATATTACCCAAGAGATTTTAATCAAATGCATTCCAACTGATTTATCCCATAATGCTAGCGTTATCTCATCATCACCTCCCTACTAGTAGAGATCTCTTTTCTTTTGCGTTCACTAGGCTGACGACTAAGGAAAAAAAGAGGAAAGACCTCTGTCATGGGTCGAGACTCACTTTGATGAAACCGCCGTTCGTAACCTCCAAAGGCGTACTCGTCAGCCTAACGAACGCAAAAGGAAAAGATCCCTCTGCTCAGTAGCAGGGAAATCGTCACTGACATTTGCCACTAATCGTGCATTGATTTGGCTTGCCACTCTATCACATAGCCTAGTCGAGATTAGTGAGGTGACTGACTGAGTTGGTGATGTCAGTTTCGTGAAACGCGTCACAACTGTAACCAAACACTTGATTTGCTTCTGAAGCATGCAGCTTCTGTGCTTTTACGCGAGTAATCTGGCTCACTTTTTTATCTATATTTGTTTCGAAACACAGGTATGATGTGTGTGAATGTAAGAACCATGGACGTGGATAATCAAAACGCTTTCGTTTCTAACACCGTGTATATAGAGACTTAGACTATACAGGATTAACCATCAGAATGGGAAGAGCCAAAACGTTTTTACTTCTCATGTGGAAGAACGCTGTCCTTTTGAAGAGAGGTCCAACAAGAACTTTGTTTCACATTGCACTGCCTCTCGTTTTTATGATAATCCTTGTCCTTCTGCAAACAACCGTTATCAAAACTGGATCGAAAGTCAACTTCAGTTACCAGTATCCTGCATTTGAAGTAAATCAACTACCAGCCGAACTATCAAACTTCGGTCTCATTGGTTTTGCGCCTAACACCTGTCAGGCCAAACAAGTTGTGGACTTGGTAAAAAAACAGCTCTTGCTAACAAATTCTATTGGATTTGAAAATGAAGAAAGCATGGTTCAAGCTTTAACAGCGAGAGATGTCTCACACGTTCTTCATAACAATACCAAAGATGTGAAATCATTTTTCCTCGGAGGAATTGTGTTCGATGAGAGCCTGAATCACCAAGATGTCAGTTACAAAATTCGATTAAGCTCTGACAGAAGAGCAAATTTTACGGAGAGAGAAAACCTAGGGGATCCCTCTGCAGAGTGGAACACGCAACGCACTTTTCGTGTCTCGGAGACTTGGAAACCAACTAATAAGCATGCCCATGTTACACATGGTGGGCCGCCATATTATTTTGAAGAAGGATTCTTGGCAATCCAACATGCAGTGAATATTGCCATCATGAAACACAAGGGAAAGATCCACCAACCGAATGCAACAGTGGCTGTGAAGAGGTTTCCCAACATTAGGAACAGTTATGAAAATAGTGTCGCATTGGACTCTTTCTTCGGAGCGCTGTTTCTCATATTTACTACGTTAATTATGTTGAACATTATTCTTGATATTGTTGCTGAAAAGGAGGAAAAGGTGAAGGTGAGGAATTTAAATACCATTGCTTTTAATATTGTGTTTGGGCAGAGAATAGGACAGATTTATCTTTAAAATAACCTGGGATCGGTACACCAGGTCCACCAGTCGGCAAAACCCTACTTTACATAGAAAACGCCGACGAAATCCTATGTGGGGCCACCAAAAACTAGGTTAAGCTTTCTGTACGTGCGCAGAACAATGTGAAAATGAGCTATCTCTAAACCGAGGAACAGGGAAAGCGGAATCACTAAACAGGGAACTTTTAAAAGGGAACCTCCAAAACGGGAATCTCTAAAATCTTTAAAGTATAGGAAATCTCAAAAGTGGGGAGTTTCTAAAATGGGGATCTTTAAAGTACATGAGGGTTTCTAAAATGGGGAATCTTAAAAAGGGATAATTATTCGAGATCTGATCTACCACAGAATTTTTAAATGTCATTTTAAAAAAAATCATTGTATAAGGGAGTCTCGAGGTCACCTCTCGTTAATAAACTCCCTTAGCAGTATATTACAGAAGCAAAAAATGTAAAATACGTCGTTAGAGATTTTCTATTTTGGAGATGCCCTGTTTTAGAGATTTCACACTTCAGAGTTTCCCGCGTTTAGCAATTCCTCTTTTTTTAAGTTCAGGATTCCTTATGTTTTAGATGCCCCGTTCTTCAGAGATTCTACGGTCCCCGTTCCCAATTCCCTGATGCCTGTTTATCACTTCCGTTCCTGTGTAAAGTAACTTGTTCCAAATGTGAGATAACGTGATTGCCTCTGATTGGTGAAAAATTAAAGTAGCCCGAGATTTTTAACTAGTCCTTTGGCAAAGCAATGTAAAATCAAAGAATTTGTAAAACATTCTGCAATGCAAAGTAATGTAAAACACTCTGCAATGCAAAGTAATGTAAGGGAAAGAATGCAAGAATGCGCCATCGTGTACCGGTGGTTCAGTTGTTTGAGCATCGGGCTGCCATGCGGGAGGTTGCATTGCGGGCTGGAACCCCGGCCGGATCAACACTCAGAATCTTAAATAACTGAGGAGAATGTGCTACCTTTGTAATCTCATCTGCAAATTGTTGGACTTTCAAGTCTTCTCGGATAAGGACTATAAACCATAGGTCTAGTCTCACAAATATCTTTTATGTTCGAAAGTTCCCTGTGGGACGTTAAAGAATCCACACACTATTCGAAAAAAGTAAGGGATGGAATCCGTGGTGTTGTGGCTGTCCTGTTATCTCCAGCAGAAGTGGCCGGTTTGGCATTGATGTCTCTAAAAAGGCTTGCGGTGTACGAGGCCACCTAAGCAGAAACAGCCATAAGTCAAAATGGACTTTGCCGAGTGCTGAAACATGTAGATGTAGAA
>NC_090890.1:14235976-14240976 GCF_036669925.1 Montipora capricornis
GCCTGGCCACATTTGTTCGAAGGGTGGATAGCACTATCCACCGGATAAATAACTATCCACTCAATTGGTTTTGCTAGTGTTTATCCACTGGATAGCGATTTATCCGGTGGATAGCGCTATCCACCCTTCGAACAACTGTGACCAGGACACTATCATGGCAACCACTACGACCAAGCCCACGAATATCAGCGCGAACATGACAACGACCCGCTCTGCAACGATCTCAACGACAACAATGCCGGCTGCAGTTAACTACACACAACGCAACCTGACTTCCCTTTGTCTAATAGTTTTTATCAAATAGTCGACACGACTCAGTTTGAGACGGTGTATCGGACAACCTTTCAGGAGTTGAGCTGGTCTTTGCTAATGTAATACTTGTTTAATTTACGTAAGACTTAACTGTTTTAGGTGACAAAGCAGCTGTCGATAACGTGTCGTTAACCCTGTATAAAGGTCAAATAACTGTGCTTTTGGGGCAAAATGGAGCTGGCAAGACAACCCTGATGTCAATGCTAGCAGGTCTCATTCCTGCCACGTCTGGTTCATTTCTTGTTAAAGATGTCAACGTCCGTAAAGTCCATAATAGTCTTGGTAGGTTGAGTTGCTGTCTTAGCGGGAAATGTATAACAATTATTATATACCTAGACTTTCACTCAACAAAACGAGAACTGTGGTTGGTTGATTCTTGGTCACGTGCCCCTGATTAAATTCAAATGTATCCCGACCGGGATACAATTCCGCAGTTGTTGCTCGAATCAACCGTCTCTTTTGAGGAGAGGGGAGTTTTCCTTAAAAACTAGGATGAAAACTGTAGATCGGCATTTAAATAGAACAATGATCATGCCTTTCAGGGGCGGAACTTTTCCAGTTCTTTCATTGGCAAACACTGTAAATACCTGAAGACAATCCACATTCCCTTTATTATATGCCATGCATAGGCTGGAATTTTAAGATTTTCTCATGGCAAATAAACTGCCAAGAAATCTTCAATGATTGATGTTCTTCTGATGTCATGTAGTGCTCTCTGAATCAATCAATTGTGTCTAATGATGCTTAGTCACATGTACGTCGTCTTGTCCCTTGTCTTGTGACTCGTTTTCGATTTTTTATTGTAGGTTTCTGTCCAGAACGTGATGTGTTATTTCACCAACTGACAGTCGAGGAAAATCTGTGGTTTTTTGCCAAGCTGAAGGATTGTCCATCCGATCAGGTCAAACAAGAGGTTAATAGAATGATAGATCGTCTTAGCCTGACTGATAAACGACATACACGAACTGGTGAGCTGCCTGATGCAATGAAGAGAAAGCTTTCGGTTGGGATAGCGATGATTGGCAACTCTAAGGTACTCTCACTTTTTTCATTCACTTTGTTCACGCTAGTGAGAATGTTTCCGGATACGTGACCAATCTGGAGCTAAAGCTGCATCCATTTTTCCCGAAAGTCCCGCAGGTGCCACAATTACTTCTGTATCTTAATAACGAACATCTTCTAATTCATCAAATTTCATAATCATTTCGCCCTTCTGTGTCCTTGAATTAATCATCACCATTAAAAGACCAGTTTTTTAGAACACTCGGTTAGTTTAGTACTTTAAAAAACTTGATGTTCAATGAATTCATACCGACTTTGGCAGCTTTTTGGCACTCATGACTCAACTGGAAAACAACTTCAAGTTTTTCTCATTTCTAAGCACGCAAATGGGAAATTGGTTGCCGAGCCTAAACTAAAAGGAAATAAAGGAAAAAATAAAACGAAAGTTTCACTGGGTGTTAACAGTTAATTAAATACTTCCCATCTAAAGAATAACAAAATCGAAGAGCAACTAATTTCATAGGCGCACTCACCTCAAATATTAGGTCTATTGAAACCAAAAGCAATTTTCATACCAATTCGACTACAAATTATCTCAACTTCTCTCTCTCATTCTCTCTCCCAGATAGTAATGCTGGATGAACCAACCGCTGGAATGGATCCGATCGCCCGCAGATCCATTTGGGACTTGATACAGCAGCAGAAAAGAGAGAGAACCATTTTTCTGAACACACATTGTGTAGATGAAGCAGATGTTCTTGGTGACAGAATAGTGGTTATGGTGGAGGGAAAAATAAAATGCTGTGGGTCTCCTGTTTTTCTCAAGAACAAATACGGTCTGGGTTATCGTATGGTTATGGTCAAATTCCCAAACTGCGATGTTGCCAAGGTAATCGATGTCATCAGAGGTCACATACCCAACGCACAGCTGGAAAGCAACGCTGGTGAGTTGTTCCCCTAGTCAGCATTCAGCTTTAGCGCTTGTTATTTGTTGGAGAAAAAACCTGTTAAGAGTTACAATTTTCCCGAATCTCGAAGGGACTGAGACACCTTACGTTAAATTTGACAGAGGGCGCTATCAATGCCATGGCAACCCGCCGGAATACAACGACATGAATTTACAAACAAACGAACACTTAAACGACGCGCTACGTTTTAACCGACAAGAACGGAGTGTTTCGTAAACGGCCATTCCTTTGGCTTTAAAATCATGAAGGATAAAAACTGCAGTGATATTCGTGAATTTTTTGGTGAATAGATAAAGAACCAAAGGGAACTCAGAAATATAAGGGTTTCAGATGTGACTAGAAAAAACGAACCCCCGAGCGCTAGCCCAATTCTCCAGCCACGGATCTCAGTACTGGAGACACTATTGTGAACGATAGTTGTCGAGCAAGGGTGATCTATGGACTCCTATCCGACTGCGTAATGCAGTTTTAGGCAAGATCATTGGCCACCTTCGATAACCATGTGATTAGTGCATCCCGTTGGAGCGTGTAGAGTCGAATTCTATCTGAGAATCGTAATTCCAGTTTATAATATAGTTTCAACAAATGAAACTCCTTTTTTTTTTTTTGTTTGTTGTTTAGGAGATGAGCTGGCTTTTACCTTTCCTAAAGAAGCAATAGAGAAGTTTGAGGATCTTTTAACTGAAATGGAGACTCGTTCTGAAGAACTTGGGATCGCAAAGTATGGTGCTTCTATTGCCACAATGGAAGATGTGTTCCTCAAGATTGGAAAGGAAATGGACAATGCTCTGGGGGTCGAGTTGCAGTCCAAAGAAGAAGGTTAGTCAGCATATGAAAATTTCATAGTTTGAATTTTGGGCTGACAGTAGGAGCGTTCACCATTTGCACGGAAAATCTGGTTGGAATGGAACGCTCGTAGTGGTACAGCATTTTCCCGGTATGGCGTTTTGCTAGGCCCGAGTCTCTCGCGGCTGGAAGAAAACATGGCGGCTGCATCTGTAGTGTCGAAAGGGAAAGGGGGCCAAGGTGAACCGGCTCGAGCGGGAGTTTACAAATGGTATAGGAATTTTCCGGTCATTTCGATTGGAACGGGAAAGGAGGAATACGTCTGAGGATTTCTGTCTTTTTCGGAAACTTCCCGATGGAATGAGCTGTACCATTCGAATTTCCAACTGGAATTCTCGGTTTTTGTTGACAAATGGTAAACGCTCTAAATGACTTCGTTGAACAGTGGATAGCGGTTTTCTTTCAGAGAATGCATCACCATTAGTTTACGAGAATGTCCCTGTTCCAAGTGAGCGATCTGCCATCATATCGCACATGATTTCCTCTGAATCCAGTTACGGCACTTTTACTGATTACAAAAACTACATGCTTCCGACCGGTTTTCGCCTCTTTAGTCAACGATGGTTCTCTCTGTTTGCAAAACGTCTACTTCTCTTCAAGCGTCAAAAGATGTCCACCATTTCTCAGCTTCTTCTTCCTTTGGCATGTACACTTACTGCTCTTGTCTTTGCTAAGACTGCAGTCATTGAGCCAACGGACTTTCCAGCTCTGTCTCTGTCGACAGATAACTTCCAGACCAACACTGTCCCGTGGGCAACAGACAAGTAAGTGTTTCGTTTTTCAGTTAACTTTAAATTTGATCGCTTAAAAAGTCAGGAAATTGATTTTCAAAGGCTGTGCTCTGCAACACTGGACAATATTCTTGCCGTCTTGTCGTGCATGATTCGCATTTAATGCGTGACAGTTACTGTAACAGCTAACATTGAGCAAACTCTAAATGAT
Source organism: Montipora capricornis (assembly GCF_036669925.1). Lineage (NCBI taxonomy): Eukaryota > Metazoa > Cnidaria > Anthozoa > Scleractinia > Acroporidae > Montipora > Montipora capricornis. The sequence continues at coordinate 14,240,047 of NC_090890.1, forward strand.
ATCAAAGAGAAAGTGATTCTCTTTGAGATAGCAGCATTCGGAAACCAAGAAACGCTGGCCATGTTGAGGGGGATTGATTTGCATTTGAAAATACTTCCCCACCATTCTAGCTCCAGAGCAATCACTAGAACAAAAAATTGGCCCATAGGGGCCTTGTCGCTATAGATCAACCACAAAGCATAGACGAATGCACCCGACGCGCGAGAACTTGACAAATTTTTGTCAGGATACCGAAGGAAAAAATGGGTTCGCCATTTTTTGGGGGAAATTGAAAGTTCGTGATAATGTTTTTGTTGGCTAGTGCGACCTGGCCCTCGATTTCTTTCTCGTAAAGGTTTTGAACCCAGTTGTCATATCATATTACGTGAAGTGCGATCGTCCAGGTTAGTGTAGGATGACATTGACAGACGTTTCGACAACCTGGGTGGAAGTAAAGGGATCTTCAGAGTGGAGGGAATTGTGTAACGTCAGTATAGGTATTATACCATCTACTGACGTTACACTAAATCATTTGACTCTGAAGATGACTTCCGCTCAGGTTGTCGAAACGTCAGTCAATGTCATCGTAAACAGTCCTTCTCAGCTCTGCACTCACCCGGACGACCGTACTACACTTAATTAGTGCTTTCTTTCTCTTGATGCATTAACCATAGCTGTAGGTCACATGAGCGAAGGCTTTCTGTAGAATGAGGATCAAGGACCATACTCGAGAGATCGGGAAGAATCGAGCTTACTTTAATTATTATTATTATTATTATTATTATTATTATTATTATTATTATTATCATTAGAGCGGTTTTCAATTGAGTGTCGAAAGTAATTAGCGAATTGCTTTGCTTTTGCATTACTGCACTCGTTCTCGCGCCACTTCTTCAACCAATAAGAAGTGAAACCAAAACCAATCGTGGCCCGCGCGTGCACATTTTCCCG
>NC_090890.1:14245976-14257546 GCF_036669925.1 Montipora capricornis
CCCCAAAGCGCTATGAATTTGGTTTGTCTGTATCAAACATACTATAGCTATATATATATATAGCATACTATAACCTATTGCCATGGAAAGGGAATCATCGTTAACAAACTCTCCGCTCTTTTCCGCAGAGTTTTATCTTCTAAGTCAAGCCAACGATCTAACATGGGCATTCCTGTTTCTACCAAATTTCTGCCTTGGTCAGGGTATAAACAACATTTTGGACAACTATAATGCCTTGAATATCCTTTCTCCCAACTGCAAGACGAACTGCAGTGGAATACACCCACAAGGAATCCCCGACAGGTAACCTAATAATTAGCAATTATTGAATGAGGCTGAGTAGGATATAAAGAATTCTGCAGGTCGAGGAGGGTGTTATCTACCAAGGCCGAAGGCCGAGGTGGATAACATCCTCCGAATTGCCAGCAGCAGGTTATGGTGAATTATGCGTGTGGTTTTAACCAATCAGAAACGGGGAAATATTTTGAATGAATGATAATATTAATTATTGTAGGGTCAGATTTCAATAGGCTCAAGCCAGCGTTTTGTAATCACACTAATTCATAAAACGATTGTGCTTTCATGAGTAAGTGTCGACTAGAAGTTATTCAGCAGGGGAATTTAGAAGGTAACTCGCGCCCTCTACAGAAAGTGAAATGACCCGTTCCTATTAATAATAAGAGATTACGAATCGAGGATGGTGCCGTTAGATTGCACGACTTGCGTACTGAGTCGACGACGACGTTAGTGAGGACGAATTGTCGGAAAATAGCAGAACGGGAGGTGAGCTGTCAAAGTTTCTCTCGATGCTCCAAGTTATTTTGCCTGATAAATGAAGTATCGCATTTGAGAGCATATTCTGGGCAAGCATATTTTAAGAGCATATTCTGGGCAAACCAACGGCGCCTTCGTGCAAACCTCGTCTAATCATAAGCTCCCTAATTATTTGAAGGTGGCGAAGACCTCCTTCTGAGATTTTGTGAAGGGACTAATTCCTCTGGCCCCAATTCCGGCTTAGTGTTCCAAATTCCACTGGTCACGTCGTCGAAACACATATCGCATTTTCATTTAAGCTTTTTTTCATTCAGATTTCAGTCATAAGGGACCTTAAGCATGACACGAAAATACAGGCTTGTCCCAGTTTCAATTTGTTTCCTTCTAAACAATCACTGAGACTGAAACTCCGTTCTTCGTATTGAGTATTTCCAGCATTATTTGGTGGAAGAAATTAGCACGGTATCATGGCAACCAAAATTAGAGCTTACAGTTTACAGATAATCTTAATTGCGCTGGAAAATATATAAAGGATGCTCTTTCTGGGGAAGAACTCCATTTTCAATACAATGTTTCCCGCTCTTTTCAAGCATGGCTTTTAGTCGAACATCTTTTCTGCACGACTGAAATCGCAATCTTTCGCATATTTAAATGATCCAGTATTATAAAATAGTCCACATATCATTCATTAATTAAGACCATTTCTTTGTAGGTTACAGTTTCAACAGAATTATGCTGCTTGGGACAATCCTGGTATTGGAAGGTACCTTGTAGCATTGACCTGTGAAGGATTTGTTTTCTTTGCTCTTCTGCTATTCATAGAGTATAAGTTGATACCAGCTTGTACGCGATCTCCTGCAAGAACTATGAACGCCGAGTGTTCCCAAGCCGACAACGACGTCTTAGCGGAAGAGACAAGAATTATGGCGTCAGGAAACGCAAATGACGTGCTTGTTACTAAAGAGCTAACCAAGACGTTTGCGGCAAAAAGCTGTAAGTTCAAGTTCTGTTTAATTCGATTCTACTAGTGGTCAATACATCCTAGAAAAGTGATAGATCAATGCAGGGATCGGGTCGGTAAGCGAAAGAGGACAGTTCTATGCATAACCTATCGATGCTGTTTTAAGTAAAGTAAAGTAAAGCAAAGCAAAGCAAAGCAAAGCAAAGCAAAGCAAAGCAAAGCAAAGCAAAGCAAAGCAAAGCAAAGCAAAGCAAAGCAAAGCAAAGCAAAGCAAAGCAAAGCAAAGCAAAGCAAAGCAAAGCAAAGCAAAGCAAAGCAAAGCAAAGCAAAGCAAAGCAAAGCAAAGCAAAGCAAAGCAAAGCAAAGCAAAGCAAAGCAAAGCAAAGCAAAGCAAAGCAAAGCAAAGCAAAGCAAAGCAAGCAAAGGAAGCAAAGCAAGCAAAGCAAGCAAAGCAAGCCAAGCAAAGCCAGGCAAAGCCAGGCAAAACAAGCAAAGCAAGCAAAGCAAGCAAAGCAAGCAAAGCAAGCCAAGCAAGCAAAGCAAGCAAAGCAAGCAAAGCAAGCAAAGCAAGCAAAGCAAGCAAGCAAAGCAAAGCAAAGCAAAGCAAAGCAAAGCAAAGCCAGGCAAAGCAAAGCAAAACAAGCAAAGCAAGCAAAGCAAGCAAAGCAAGCAAAGCAAAGCAAAGCAAAGCAAGCAAAGCAAAGCAAGCAAAGCAAAGCAAAGCAAAGCAAAGCAAAGCAAAGCAAAGCAAAGCAAAGCAAAGCAAAGCAAAGCAAAGCAAAGCAAAGCAAAGCAAAGCAAAGCAAAGCAAAGCAAAGCAAAGCAAAGCAAAGCAAAGCAAAGCAAAGCAAAGCAAAGCAAAGCAAAGCAAAGCAAAGCAAAGCAAAGCAAAGCAAAGCAAAGCAAAGCAAAGCAAAGCAAAGCAAAGCAAAGCAAAGCAAAGCAAAGCAAAGCAAAGCAAAGCAAAGCAAAGCAAAGCAAAGCAAAGCAAAGCAAAGCAAAGCAAAGAACCTTACTTAATGTCGATAACTCGTAACAGTAATTCAACTGACAAACCTGAGGTCGACGGTGAGCTCATTTTACTCCCCCTCTCCATCAGTCATCCGTTTCAAGGGTTTTTAAAGCTACTTAAGCTACAAAGAACTGAAAGAAGTCGAAACAAGGATGTAAGAACCGGGGATCGAACTTGGAAGCTCTTGCTCAAAGGCCGCGCAATAACCGACTGTGCCATCCTTGCTCCTGTTGCGGCCTTGTGGGTTATTTATATGCCTTATTCTGTTGACAGTGTCATTTAACATACATTCATACTCCTATACTCCTCTTTCTTACGTTTGTTCCTCAAGTATTTTAGCTGGCACAAGCTGCTCATGCGCAATGAAGGATGTAGCACTTGCTTTCGCGCGCTTTATAACCGGACAATTTAATATTTAGTTAACTTGACATCGTAGGTGGTCCGCCATTGGTTGCGGTGGACAATTTATCCTTTGGAGTTTCTTCAAATGAGTGTTTTGGTCTCCTGGGAATCAATGGCGCTGGCAAAACAACTGCAATCTGCATGTTGACCGGCGAAGAGGCTATAACATCCGGGACCACTGAGGTAAGTACTATAATGTTATGTAAATTCTTACTGTACATGACAAATCGACAGTTACTACATCAAAGAGTTCAAAAGCTCATACTGTTTTTTCTTTATGTCGAGACGACCATTAAGCGAAAAGATTCATCTCCATCAACAGCAAAATGCATTCGACAGTTAGGTAATGATAATGATGATGACGACGATAGTCTTTACGGAGGTGTCAACTGTATTTAGCGCCGGGGAGCCTGAGTACTACTATATGGGAACACTGTACAGAAATAAATTCAAAGAAAAAAACTAACAAATCGTAGGTTGGTTTTTTAGGAGAGGGGAAAACCGGAGTACCCGGAGAAAACCTTCTCTCGAAGAGAACCAACAAACTCAATCCACACGTGATGCTAATTCTGGGAATCGAACACGGGCCACATTGGTTGGTTAGAGGCGCGCGCGAATGTTCTAACCACTCCACCATCCCTATTTTTCCTTCCTGCTTAGGAAGCAAATGTACTTTAAGCTAACAGGAGTTCTTCACAATGAAGAACCCTGCAAACACTGCAAACACCTGGCAACAAAGCAGAAAAAGAATAGAAAGCAATGGATCTTTACCCAAGAGCAACGGTAGTTTTAGTGGCTATAAAACCACTTTTTGCCGAAATAAATCTTTATGCAACACTGAGCCAATTGCTAGAAAGTGATGGGCATCATAGAAAAGAGCAAAGCTGGAAATAACAGTGTGTTCCTAACATGGACAGAGCACCACACCGGTTGCCAAGTGCCATACACCTTGTGAATGTTGTGTGGCTCAGAGCGCTATATGAACATATGAAGCGACAGTTCGGATTATAGTCCTTGAGCGAGAAGCTTGTAAACTCTCACCATTTACAGATGTTGCCACAAAGGAAGCAGTTTCTCCTCAGTTATTAAGTCCCGGAGTGTTCGTCCGGGTGGAATTTAAACCCACGACCACCCCACATGGTGGTCTACTAAATCAAATGAAATTGAAGGCTGTGAAAAGCAGTGTGATATCAATTTCCGATGAGTTTTAACAACTTGCAATTCCATAACAATTTATATTAATACTTCCAACATAACTCCGAAATTTCTAATGCGTTTGCTTGTCTGCAGATTCGAAGGCATTGTGGTTATTGCCCCCAGAGCAATGCTTTAATTGATCAGCTGACCGGAAGAGAGTTGCTCACCATGTACGCGCGACTACGAGGCTTACCGGAAACCATTATAGCGGATGTTGTTGAAGACCTCATTCAAGCATTGCTGCTACAAGACCACGCGGATAAAGTAACTAGTTTACTCAGGTATTTATGAATGTTCACTTGATTGTTGTGCATCAGAAGTGTTCTTTATCTTACAGTAAAGTCCCGGTTGAATAAAACCCCAACCTCGTTTTTTTATAATCGTTGGCTAATATCATTGCAAGATTGAGGAGCGAGGATGGCACAGTCGGTCAGTGCGATTCCCGGATCTCACATCCTTGTTTCGACTTCTTTCCGTTCTGTGTAGCTTGAGTAGCTTTAAATACCCGTAAAACGGAGCACTGATGGCGAGGGGGGAGTAAAATGAGCGCACCGTCGACCTCAGGTTTGTCAGTTGAATTGCTGTTACGAGTTATCGGCGTTAAATATGGTTGCTATTATTACTTTTACTTTAGATTCTGGTGCACTGGCGAAGTTGTCAGAGTTTGTAATTAGAAGAGTAGAGCGACGGTGAATATCAAATATCGGAATAATAAAACAATTGCTCAGTTTAAAATTTCGACTGCATAGCTTGCGTAAAAAATATAGACAATAATAGCATTTCTTGGATTGGAGCGCGAGTACAACTGGGGCAGCGAGCTTCGGTACTGAGTATGTGCACTAAGACAAAATTTGATCTCAAAACCTCATACGCATTCTCATAAGAGAAAACTGGTACAATTTGTACGCCTCCTTCAATCTAAAGATCGCTCTTGGTGGATTTGCAATCACAATCCAAGAAATAAATCAAAGACAATGCACAGGTGTTAGTGGGCAATAATTGCGTTGTTTTTTTCGCTTCTACACTCTTAATATTTCACTAAATCGTTACGCGCAGAGTCCGAAGCGAATTGAATTCAAACTCAAACTCCTGTTTTCATTTTTTTCACCTGTCATCAATCTCAAGAAAAGGACAAGTGAAAAATGGCCTGAAGTTAAAAATATTCACCTTTTATTGAAAGAAATATTTTAATACCACTGAATGTTTTTTTTTCAATTGTATCACCTTATCGTTATTAATCGACAATTGTGTTTTTTTTATCATTATCCATTCATTCACAGTGGAGGTAACAGGCGCAAGTTAAGTGCTGCTATAGCTATGATAGGAGACCCTCCAGTGGTGATATTGGATGAGCCTACCAAGGGTATGGACCCAGTAGCAAGAAGGTTGTTCTGGAATGTTCTATCACGTTATCAAGCTAAAGGAGGCGGCATCTTGTTAACGACACAAAGGCAAGTGTAGCAAGCGAAGTAAAATGAGTTTAGTACGTCAGTTGAAAACAGGAAACTGTGGTTACTATATTTAATTCGGTAATAATTTAATTACTTTTAAGATTGATTAAGTTATTGATTATCAATTAAATAATATTTAATTCTATATTTGGAATGAAATGAATATTTGAAATGCAGGTTGAAGACGAATGAGAGAACTGAGTGATTTTCGCACTTGCATTTTTTTTTCGATTGACGTCACGATCTAGCGCCCAAAGGATTATGGGATTGATATGCGGACGAAGACAAGACATTTTAGTGATGTTTGTCCCCATTTCAAACCCACAATGCTTTGTAATAATCTATTTTTATCAATTGTGGAAAATGCCACTGTCGCTTGTCTATAAAGCGACAATTGCAATTGCAAGTCCAGATAAGTGCAAGGATCTTTCAGTTCTCTCCTTCGTCTATATTAAGAATTAACTATGAGAGAGTGAGTGATGCCTTAGACATGAAAATGGGCGCGCATAAGAAAAGAGAAAACCTCTGACCAGGGTGGAGCCGGTGATCCCACGACACTCTTGCTCTACAGATTGTGCTCACGAGGCCAGACGGGATCAAGGTGTGGGTAGTTATCTGCTCCTGGTGAAAACGTTCCTGTTAAAAACGAGAACATGCACCGAGGGCTTCCTCACATGGTAAAACCATTTGAAGATGTCATTTATGTTAAACCAGGCCTTAGTTAGACCGAGGTTTACCTCAATAACGTTATAGAAGTGAGATGTTTTAGTTATATCAATGCTTTCTCCCTAGTACATGTCCTTGCCTTCTGTACACTGCTTTCAAACAAAGAACAGCTCAGATTTGTACATAAGGGTTGGCCAGAACCAAAATGACTTGAGATGTAGTTTTGTCAAGCACCGGCTACAGTATGCTCAAATGAACCACCCCGAGTTTTGTTTTTGCTCGGAGTTGAAGAACTCGCGCACAGAAACCTATGCTCCATCAACTGGACCAAGCATTTTCGTGTATTGAGAAATCTGTGTATAGTTCCCACAAGACATCGAAGAAACAATCGAAGAACAAATTCTTTAAGTATGGCAAAGGTATCCGTTAAAATCTCATCCCTTCTACATCTTGATCTTTCCTATCAAGGGCACGTCCAAAATAGAAGCTAACACTGAAACTGGTCATTTATATTTTGACGTAAGCCACAATTTACACATAATAAATTGAATTCCTTGAAATCTTTTAAGGCTTTGAATTTTCTTTGTTTTTCCTAGTATGACAGAGTGTGAAGCTCTGTGCACTCGACTCTCCATTATGGTCAACGGACGACTTAAGTGTTTGGGAAGTCCACATCATATTAAGAACAAATTTGGTCCAGGATATACAATCACAGCAAGGATATCTGGTGATAACCCGGACACGAAACCTTTCAAAGAGTTTATGACAGAATGGTTTCCTGGTAGCGTATTGAAAGACGAGCATCAGGGCATGGTTTACTTCCACGTATGCAACAGACGAGTAACGTGGGCTCAGCTATTTGGTACAATTGAAAGAGTCAAGTGGAATTTCAACATTGATGATTATTATGTGGGACCGACTACCCTAGAACAAGTGTTTGTTAACTTTGCTCGAGGCCAGGGAGATGAAATCGTGTATAGTGAGACGTATAATCCTTTTAGCTGAATTAAACATGGCAAATCCAACTCGTACATACAGTGAAATCACGCTATAACAAGACTTGTCCAGGGGCGGATACAGGATTTTAAAAAGGGGGTGGATAAGGAACGGACCATTAGATATTCTAAGGGGGGCCTGCATTCCCCTGAATGGGGAAAATAAAAAAAAAAAAAGAAAAGCCATGGCTTACGAAAAAATATAGCACAAATGCTACTCTAAGAAAAAAATCGCGCGAGACCAAAAACCTGAATCAAACCCACCCCCCCCCCCCCCCCCCTTAAAATACCTGATGGTCCGTTCCTAAAGAGGCAGCATCGGTGTATTTACTGTTACTGTAGTCAAATGGCCGAAACCGAAAGAACTCAATTTGAACGACGAAACAACTTCACTATTAGTGTGTCTTGTTACAAGATGTTTCCTCCAAATTCACTAAACTAAGAATACCATACTTACAACCTGATTATTGACTGAGGAGGGAAGCTGACATCATTCGTTTTGGATGCATTGCCATGTACTTGTCGCACACCTGATCGCGATGGATGCAAACACTGTGGCAATGCATCCTAATCACAGCTAAGTCTGGAAGCCTTTCAGTATCATTGTGCTCCTAAGCCACATATGTACCCTTCTTACACAGGAGAACGATCGCTCCGCTTCCGTGCTGCCTATTGGCAGTACAGCTAGAATCTTGAGCAGCTCCCGGACATGCTGTTTTGACAAAAAGCATCTTACAGAGACATTGTCTAACGCCTGCTACTCACAATAACTGTTCCAACGAAAGAGTTCACTTTCAGAGGCTAATGAGATTGGCAGCAAGTGTTCCCACTTCCCTTGCAGTACCTTGGCAAGTTCTGCTGTTCTTTCAGATGACTTGGTAACGATTACTGTAGGAATGAGAGCACAAAGCTTATAGTGTACCTGCTTTTCCTTGCTGAATCGGCATTCCAGTTCCGAGCAGATGACGTTTAGGAAAGGTATTGCCACCGCCCGCTTCCAGAAATCTGCGACTGACTCTGCTGGGGTGTTATCCCGGTTCCGTACTCGTACGGATCGAAGATGGTTTCAAATGTTGAGTGTCGCTCGACCCATCTCGTTTTTCATAAGTTTTTCAACTTTCGTTTCTTTCTCTCTGGAGAATGTGAATCAATGACGATATTCATGAAGCTTTGTCGTTTCGGAGAATTGTCAAAGAAACTGTAGAGTTCACGACAGCAATCCATCATATTTTGCGCTGATTTTATCTGACATGCATGACAGATAACGAGATTTAGAGAATGGAGACATCAACCTTGGTACTCTGCGTCTGGCTCATACTTAGCAATTTCCGCTTGTACTCCTTTCTTGTTAGAACTCATTGACACTGCCGTGTCGTACGCCTGACCACGACAATTGGCAATATCTACCTTCTGCCTTTCTAAGCTATCCCTTATTGTTGTGGCTATAACTGATCCAGTGGTTCTAGGCAGGTCACACAGGTCTAACAACACCTCGCGCTGTATAGGCTTGGACGGGTCTGCAAAGTCAAGCAGGCGAAGGTTTTCATGACCGCAAGTGTTATCGTAAGTGTCTATGACAAATGGAAACACTTGATATATCTGTTGTTTTAAACAATCATGATATCGCACAGACTAAAGAGGTAGTGTTTTAAATGTTTCTAGAAAAATTTCGAAGTCTGTCGGTATCATATATAAATCAAGCTTTTGCCTTTCTGCAGTGAGCCTACGTACTCTGTACTTTAGTTTAGTTTACCCTTACCTAATTTACTGTATAATTACAGTGTGGGGATCGACTTATCAAACCAATCTTAAGCGCATAATTAATTACGCTTCAGAAAAAAGTTCTAAAAATTATTTCAAATGTTCCTTTCCATGCCCACACTGACAATCTTTTCAGAGATCATCAAATTTTGAAATTTAATGATATTTATTTATTTCAAACTGCTAAGTTTATGTTTCTGTATATAAAAGGCTTGCTTCCCAATACGTTTAATAATATGTTTACTCTTACAAACCAAAGACACTCATATATAATACTAGAGATTTTAATTGCTTTTATATTTTCCCTTGTCGAACAAACATTTGTAGATTTTCCATTCGTTTTCGAGGACCTCAGTTTTACAATTCACTTAATCAAGAAATTCAGAATTGTGAGTGTTTTTTTTAATGAAATGGCAAAATAAACTGAACTGAACTGAACTGAACTGGAAAGGAGCGGATTAAACTTCACATCAAATGTTAACTGCGCACATCTATCCACAACTAAATACATTTATTTATTATTATTATTATTATATTATTATTATTTTATTATTATTATTATTATTAACGTTTGCTAATTTCCCAATTGATATGCATCCCGACGAGATACGAAGGTAACTTTTCCTTTTCAATGATATGACATTCCAGGTCTATCAGTATGAAAATAATACATACAAATAAATATTTCAATTCATGCTTCTTACGTGTAATATTCGGAGATTTAGCGGGAGGCTCTAGATTTTCTGTAGCTTCATTGCATTCGGCTTCAGCGCATTCACCAACAGAACTGGCTCCAGTATTGTCGCTAAAATAATATTAGAATCAACTCCATGAATGATACTTTTAGCTATTCGGTAGAGTACCTTCAGTAGTAAAATATCATTGACAGTTTATTAAATATAACTTTTGCTTACTGTTTTTTTTTTAGAGGAACGTGTCAAGGGAGCTTTTCCTTTTCATCGTGTTTGCGATTGCTATACAAAATGGCAGCTGCAAAATTCTTTAATGGCACTTTGTGGAATCGTTTTTTTTCTGCTCTACCCGTCGAACCGTGTGCACTGAGCCAACGAGGATCTTGTCCTGTTTCGTCTAGTGCAGTCGACTGGCTTCTGTCGCGACGTTTGTCTTCGCGACGGAAGCCAGTCGACTGCACTAGGTGAAACAGGACGAGATCCTGATTGGCGCAGTGCCCACTGTTCGACGGATGGAGCAGAAAAACCAAAGTGAATCAAAGTTTTGAAAGCGCGCATTGCGCAACAAAGAATTTGGCTGTAAGAATCAAAACGAGGTTTCATACGGATAAACGAGTTTATTTGTGACTTTTCGTGCTATATATTACTTCATTTGACTTTTAACAAAGATATGGAAACAGATTTGTTTTCTATTCCACTTTTAATAGCATTTTTTTATTTTTACTCTTAAAAATCCATCTAGTATGGTTCTAGGTTTGTACTCACTTTAGATTCAACCTCCTTTTGGATCGAATTCAGCTGGCCTCAAATTAACCCGCGTTTCAAATCTCATTTCTGAGCAAATATCTTTCAACCACGGTAACCCAGGGGTACCAGCCTGGGCAGTCATTTGGGGCGGGAAGAAGAAATCACGGACAAAGTTGGTATTCCGATTCCAAGGAGTTCTAGACACAGCAATTTCAACAAAAATATTTCTTATATGCTCAACAGAATATCGTCCTTCTGATTGATCAGTGGCGAATGATGTCGGCATAAATAAGTTATAGAGTATGATAGAAGTTATAGAGTGTAAATACGGAAATTGCTATGGAAGCACAGTAACGGGAGCAATTCTGTGCATTTCGAGATATATGGTCACTCGCGAAGTCTTGTACTCGTCTACGGCTTTTGCAAATTTAGAACTTTCAAGACCAATTCGCTGCTCATAAGTTACGAAATGCACTCGCGTTTCATACGACTTCCTTATACATACAATGCAGTGTTTATGAAGTAAATAATTTTGCTTGCACCAAAGACCTCATAGAGATCAAGAATGTCCCGCAATATCTGAACAACACTTTTTGGGATGCATGTTGTAGCGCTCTTGCAGTAGTTAAATAATAAAATAAAATAAAAATGTTGAGCTTTATTTGAGTGTCAGCTGTATTTAGCGCTGGTGCACTGATTGGGGACACTGTATAGAAAATCAAATAAACTCATAAAATCGTTGGTGATTTTTTTTAGGAGAGGAAAAACAGAGGTTTATGGTCAAATTTCATGGCTTAGTTCTGTTTTCTTTGTCTCACAAGTCTCAAGGGAGATTTCTAAACAAAATAATAATCACATTTAACCATAAAGTCTCGTAGCCATGTGTGAATATTGATATATCCAACGTGGTCT
>NC_090890.1:14261564-14296564 GCF_036669925.1 Montipora capricornis
CCCCAGAGCAATGCTTTAATTGATCAGCTGACCGGAAGAGAGTTGCTCACCATGTAACTCGCGAGCTACGAGGCTTACCGGAAACCATTATAGCGGAAGTGTTGTTGAAGACCTTCATTCAAGCATTGCCTGCTACAAGACCACGCGTGATAAAGTAACTAAGTTTACTCAGGTAATTAGTGAAATGTTCATCTTGATTGTTGTGCATCAAGAAAGTGCGTTCTTTATCTTTACAGTGAAAAAAAGTCCCGGTTGAATAAATAAACCCGAACCATCTGGCTCGTTTTTTTTATAATCGTTGTCTAATCATCAGTTGCCAAAACAACAAAAAGATTGAGGAGCGAGGATAGGCCACAGTATTTTTCCGCGTCAGTGCGCATTCCCGGATCTCACATCCATTGTTTCGACTTTCGTCCGTTCTGTGTAAGCTTGAGTAGCTCTTACAAGTACCACGTTAATACGCGGGAGATGCACATGATGGCGACCGCAGCACGAGGGGGGATGTAAACCATGAGGCGCACCGTCGACCTCAGGTTTTTGTCAGTTGAATTGCATGTGTACGAGTATAATCGCTGCGTTAAAATGACTGGGCTATTTAGTACTTTTACTTTAGATTCTGGTGCACTGGCACGAAGTTGTCAGAGTTTGTAATTAGAAAGAGACAAGTTAAGAGCGACGGTGAATATCAAATATCGGAAATCATAAAACAATTGCTTCAGTTTTAAAATTTCGACGCATAGCGTTGCGTAAAAAATATAGACAATATATAAGGCAATTTCTTGATTGGAGCGCCAGAAGTTACAAAACTGGCGCAGCGAGCTTCGGTACTGGATGTATGTGCCACTAAGACAAAATTTGATCTCTAACCTCATACGCATTCTCATAATGCAGAAAATACCTGGTACAATTTTGTACGCCGCCTTCAATCTAAAGATCGCTCTATGGTAGATTTGTCAATCACAATCCAAGAAATAAATCAAAGGACAATGGCACAGCGGTGTTACCGTTCCAGACCGAAGAGTCAGAGTGGACGAGCTTAGGGGCGCAATAATTGCGTGTTTTTTTTCGCTTCAACCCTCGTTAATATTTCACTAAATCGTTACGCGCAGAGTTCCGAAGCGAATTGAATTCAAACTCAAAACTCCTGTTTTTATTTTTTTGCACCTGTCATCAATCTCAAGAAAGGACAAGTGAAAAATGGCCTGAAAGTTAAGAATATTCACCTTTTATTGAAAGAAATATTCTTAATACCACTGAAATGTTTTTTTTTTTCAATTGTATCACCTTGATCGTTATTAATCGACATGTGTTTTTTTGTTTTATCATTATACCATTCATTCACAGATGGAGGTAACAGCCGCAAGTTAAGTGCTGCGATAGACTATGATTAGGAGACCCCTCAAAGTGTGATATTTGATGAGCCTACCAATGCTATGGATCCCAGTAGCAAGAAGGTGTTTCTGTGAATGTTGCTAGGATCACGTGTATCAAGCTAAAGAAGGGCGGCCAGCATATCTTGTTAACGATCACAAAGGCAAGGTTGTAGCAAGCGGAAGTAAAATGAGTTTTTAGTACGTCAGTTGCAACACAGGAAACTGTGGGTTACTATATTTAATTCGGTAATAATTAAATTACTTTAAGGATATGATTAAGTTATTGATTATCAATTAGAATAATAAGTTAATTCTATATTTGGAATGCAAATGAATATTTGAAATGGCATGTTGAAGACGAATGAGAGAGACTGCAGTAGATTTTCGCACTTGCATTTTTTTTTTTCGATTGACGTCACGATCTAGCGCCCCAAGGATTATGGGATTGATACGCGGACGAAGACAAGACATTTAGTGATGTTTGTCCCCATTTCAACACCACAATGCTTTGTAAGAATCTATTTTATCAATTGTGGAAAATGCCACTGTCGCTTGTCTATAAGCGACAATTGCAATTGCAAGTCCAGATAATTGCAAGGATCTTTCAGTTCTCTCCTTCGTCGATATAAGAATAACTAGGAGAGAGTGAGTGAGGCCTTAGACATGAAAATGGGCGCGCATAAGAAAAGAAAACCTCTGACCAGGGTGGAGCCGGTGATCCCACGACACTCTTGCTCTACAGATTGTGCTCACGAGGCCAGACGGGATCAAGGTGTGGGTAGTTTATCTGCTCCTGGTGAAAACGTTCCTGTTAAAAACGAGAACATGCACCGAGGGCTTCCTCACATGGTAAACCATTTGAAGATGTCATTTATGTTAAACCAGGCCTTAGTTAGACCGAGGTTACCTCAATAACGTTATAGAAGTGAGATGTTTTAGTTATATCAATGCTTTCTCTCCCTAGTACATGTCCTTGCCTTCTGTACACTGCTTTCAAACAAACAGCTCAGATTTTGTACCTAAGGGTTGGCCAAACCAAATGACTTGAGATGTAGTTTTGTCAAGCACCGCTACAGTATGCTCAAATGAACCACCGCGAGTTTTGTTTTTGCTCGGAGTTGAAGAACTCGCGCACAGAAACCTATGCTCCATCACTGGACCAAGCATTTTGTGTATTGAGAAATCTGTGTATAGTTCCCACACAAGACATCGAAAGAAACAATCGAGAACAAATTCTTTAAGTATGGCAAAGGTATCCGTTAAATCTCATCCCTTCTACATCTTGATCTTTCCTATCAAGGGCACGTCCAAAATAGAAGCTAACACTGAAACTGTCATTTAATTTTGACGTAAGCCACAATTTACACATAATAAATTGAATTCCTTGAAATCTTTTAAGGCTTTGAATTTTCTTTGTTTTTCCTAGTATGACAGAGTGTGAAGCTCTGTGCACTCGACTCTCCATTATGGTCAACGGACGACTTAAGTGTTTGGGAAGTCCACATCATATTAAGAACAAATTTGGTCCAGGATATACAATCACAGCAAGGATATCTGGTGATAACCCGGACACGAAACCTTTCAAGAGTTTATGACAGAATGGTTTCCTGGTAGCGTATTGAAAGACGAGCATCAGGGCATGGTTTACTTCCACGTATGCAACAGACGAGTAACGTGGGCTCAGCTATTTGGTACAATTGAAAGAGTCAAGTGGAATTTCAACATTGATGATTATTATGTGGGACCGACTACCCTAGAACAAGTGTTTGTTAACTTTGCTCGAGGCCAGGGAGATGAAATCGTGTATAGTGAGACGTATAATCCTTTAGCTGAATTAAACATGGCAAATCCAACTCGTACATACAGTGAAATCACGCTATAACAAGACTTGTCCAGGGGCGGATACAGGATTTTAAAAAAGGGGGTGGATAAGGAACGGACCATTAGATATCTCTAAGGGGGCCTGCATTCCCCTGAATGGGGAAAATAAAAAAAAAAAAGAAAAGCCATGGCTTACGAAAAAATATAGCACAAATGCTACTCTAAGAAAAAAATCGCGCGAGACCAAAAACCTGAATCAAACCCACCCCCCCCCCCCCCCCCCCCCCTTAAAATACCTGATGTCCGTTCCTAAAGAGGCAGCATCGGTGTATTTACTGTTACTGTAGTCAAATGGCCGAAACCGAAAGAACTCAATTTGAACGACGAAACAACTTCACTATTAGTGTGTCTTGTTACAAGATGTTTCCTCCAAATTCACTAAACTAAGAATACCATACTTACAACCTGATTATTGACTGAGGAGGGAAGCTGACATCATTCGTTTTGGATGCATTGCCATGTACTTGTCGCACACCTGATCGCGATGGATGCAAACACTGTGGCAATGCATCCTAATCACAGCTAAGTCTGGAAGCCTTTCAGTATCATTGTGCTCCTAAGCCACATATGTACCCTTCTTACACAGGAGAACGATCGCTCCGCTTCCGTGCTGCCTATTGGCAGTACAGCTAGAATCTTGAGCAGCTCCCGGACATGCTGTTTTGACAAAAAGCATCTTACAGAGACATTGTCTAACGCCTGCTACTCACAATAACTGTTCCAACGAAAGAGTTCACTTTCAGAGGCTAATGAGATTGGCAGCAAGTGTTCCCACTTCCCTTGCAGTACCTTGGCAAGTTCTGCTGTTCTTTCAGATGACTTGGTAACGATTACTGTAGGAATGAGAGCACAAAGCTTATAGTGTACCTGCTTTTCCTTGCTGAATCGGCATTCCAGTTCCGAGCAGATGACGTTTAGGAAAGGTATTGCCACCGCCCGCTTCCAGAAATCTGCGACTGACTCTGCTGGGGTGTTATCCCGGTTCCGTACTCGTACGGATCGAAGATGGTTTCAAATGTTGAGTGTCGGTCGACCCATCTCGTTTTGCATAAGTTTTTCAACTTTCGTTTCTTTCTCTCTCTGGAGAATGTGAATCAATGACGATATTCATGAAGCTTTGTCGTTTCGGAGAATTGTCAAAGAAACTGTAGAGTTCACGACAGCAATCCATCATATTTTGCGCTGATTTTATGTGACATGCATGATAGATAACGAGATTTAGAGAATGGAGACAGCAACCTTGGTACTCTGTGTCCGGCTCATACTTGGCAATTTCCGCTTGTACTCCTTTCTTGTTAGAACTCATTGACACTGCCGTGTCGTACGCCTGACCACGACAATTGGCAATATCTACCTTCTGCCTTTCTAAGCTATCCCTTATTGTTGTGGCTATAACTGATCCAGTGGTTCTAGGCAGGTCACACAGGTCTAACAACACCTCGCGCTGTATAGGCTTGGACGGGTCTGCAAAGTCAAGCAGGCGAAGGTTTTCATGACCGCAAGTGTTATCGTAAGTGTCTATGACAAATGGAAACACTTGATATATCTGTTGTTTTAAACAATCATGATATCGCACAGACTAAAGAGGTAGTGTTTTAAATGTTTCTAGAAAAATTTCGAAGTCTGTCGGTATCATATATAAATCAAGCTTTTGCCTTTCTGCAGTGAGCCTACGTACTCTGTACTTTAGTTTAGTTTACCCTTACCTAATTTACTGTATAATTACAGTGTGGGGATCGACTTATCAAACCAATCTTAAGCGCATAATTAATTACGCTTCAGAAAAAAGTTCTAAAATTATTTCAAATGTTCCTTTCCATGCCCACACTGACAATCTTTTCAGAGATCATCAAATTTGAAATTTAATGATATTTATTTATTTCAAACTGCTAAGTTTATGTTTCTGTATATAAAAGGCTTGCTTCCCAATACGTTTAATAATATGTTTACTCTTACAAACCAAAGACACTCATATATAATACTAGAGATTTTAATTGCTTTTATATTTTCCCTTGTCGAACAAACATTTGTAGATTTTCCATTCGTTTTCGAGGACCTCAGTTTTACAATTCACTTAATCAAGAAATTCAGAATTGTGAGTGTTTTTTTTAATGAAATGGCAAAATAAACTGAACTGAACTGAACTGAACTGGAAAGGAGCGGATTAAACTTCACATCAAATGTTAACTGCGCACATCTATCCACAACTAAATACATTTATTATTATTATTATTATTATTATTATTATTATTATTATTATTATTATTATTATTATTAACGTTTGCTAATTTCCCAATTGATATGCATCCCGACGAGATACGAAGGTAACTTTTCCTTTTCAATGATATGACATTCCAGGTCTATCAGTATGAAAATAATACATACAAATAAATATTTCAATTCATGCTTCTTACGTGTAATATTCGGAGATTTAGCGGGAGGCTCTAGATTTTCTGTAGCTTCATTGCATTCGGCTTCAGCGCATTCACCAACAGAACGGGCTCCAGTATTGTCCCTAAAATAATATTAGAATCAACGCCATGAATGATATTTTTAGCTATTCGGTAGAGTACCTTCAGTAGTAAAGTATCATTGACAGTTTATTAAATATAACTTTTGCTTACTGTTTTTTTTTTAGAGGAACGTGTCAAGGGAGCTTTTCCTTTTCATCGTGTTTGCGATTGCTATACAAAATGGCAGCTGCAAAATTCTTTAATGGCACTTTGTGGAATCGTTTTTTTTCTGCTCTACCCGTCGAACCGTGTGCACTGAGCCAACGAGGATCTTGTCCTGTTTCGTCTAGTGCAGTCGACTGGCTTCTGTCGCGACGTTTGTATTCGCGACGGCAGCCAGTCGGCTGCCAGAGGGGTAACAGGACGAGTTCCTGATTGGCGCAGTGCCCACTGTTCGACGGATGGAGCAGAAAAACCAAAGTGAATCAAAGTTTTGAAAGCGCGCATTGCGCAACAAAGAATTTGGCTGTAAGAATCAAAACGAGGTTTCATACGGATAAACGAGTTTATTTGTGACTTTTCGTGCTATATATTACTTCATTTGACTTTTAACAAAGATATGGAAACAGATTTGTTTTCTATTCCACTTTTAATAGCATTTTTTTTTATTTTTACTCTTAAAAATCCATCTAGTATGGTTCTAGGTTTGTACTCACTTTAGATTCAAACCTCCTTTTGGATCGAATTCAGCTGGCCTCAAATTAACCCGCGTTCCAAATCTCATTTCTGAGCAAATATCTTTCAACCACGGTAACCCAGGGGTACCAGCCTGGGCAGTCATTTGGGGCGGGAAGAAGAAATCACGGACAAAGTTGGTATTCCGATTCCAAGGAGTTCTAGACACAGCAATTTCAACAAAAATATTTCTTATATGCTCAACAGAATATCGTCCTTCTGATTGATCAGTGGCGAATGATGTCGGCATAAATAAGTTATAGAGTATGATAGAAGTTATAGAGTGTAAATACGGAAATTGCTATGGAAGCACAGTAACGGGAGCAATTCTGTGCATTTCGAGATATATGGTCACTCGCGAAGTCTTGTACTCGTCTACGGCTTTTGCAAATTTAGAACTTTCAAGACCAATTCGCTGCTCATAAGTTACGAAATGCACTCGCGTTTCATACGACTTCCTATACATACAATGCAGTGTTTATGAAGTAAATAATTTTGCTTGCACCAAAGACCTCATAGAGATCAAGAATGTCCCGCAATATCTGAACAACACTTTTTGGGATGCATGTTGTAGCGCTCTTGCAAGTAGTTAAATAATAAAATAAAATAAAAATGTTGAGCTTTATTTGAGTGTCAGCTGTATTTAGCGCTGGTGCACTGATTGGGGACACTGTATAGAAAATCAAATAAACTCATAAAATCGTTGGTTGATTTTTTTAGGAGAGGCGAAGACAGAGGTTTATGGTCAAATTTCATGGCATAGTTCTGTTTTCTTTGTCTCACAAGTCTCAAGGGAGATTTCTAAACAAAATAATATTCACATTTAACCATAAAGTCTCGTAGCCATGTGTGAATATTGATATATCCAACGTGGTCTATTTTTTACCACGTAATCAAGGTAGACAGAGAGAGATCACGGGAGAAACTTCCTGTAAATGGCATGTGTATGTATCAGTATGTGGAGTCAGGAGAAGAGAAAAAACGATGCTGCCTCAATGGGGAGATGGGGGCACTGCGTCTGTTAACAAGTGCACTGAGAAGCGATTGAGGGGCAAGCGCATCAATTGTGTTTTCGTCTGCTGGCAATTTATTCGCCCAATTTACATTTTGCACATGGTCTGGCCTGATCTAAAAACACATTTGCTGAGCCACAGTAACAACTTCACGTAATCTTGCTCGACAGCAATGTCGGTATGGAATTGATATCAATGGGATTTTCGGTAAACACACCCTAACCAACAAAGAAGGTACCCAGAACGCCACAAAACAAGATAGCTTTAATTAGAAAAAAGGACCCTAAAGCTCGTACGACATTAACTATAGAACAACAGACGGTGGATTTTGTATGCAAAACGCCCTCCTTGATTTTCACGTGACGTCACAGCAGCTATGTTGGCGCCCAGACTAAGATCAATTCTTTTGCAACCACTTTCTTTGTTTTGGTTAAATAACAAACAAACATGATAAGACTAAGAACCTAGAATAATCGACAATAAGTGGTTTGCAACCATTCTCTCTTCATTCAACAGGGCGGCAATGACGAAACGTGCAAACCACCTTCTAGGGAATCTTTGCTGACGTCAAAATTTACATTTTGTTTAATTAACATACGGGTTTGTTAACAAAAGGCAACATGAGTTTTACAAACTGACTTCAAAAGGTAAAAGAACTTGTTAAACTCAGTTAAATCTCCAGTTTTAAGCCTTTTAGCTTTGACAACGAGCCAGTTATTAGGCATCAAAAACTGATAAATTATTGGGTGGCAAAGACGATAATGATCCCACACATTCTTTAGAAAATTTCGAATTTTTAAAGCATCATTGCTCAGAGATTATCAGGTATATCGCGTTCAAATGTTCACAGAGAGCTCATTATGCAACGCACTTTCAGTATTCAGTACTTTACTCTAGTCCGGGCTCGGCTGACTGATTTGAAAGTGATAGCCTTGTGCTAACGGGGCAAAAAAAATATAAACAACGATTCCCCTATACAGCCAATGAGATAGAGTGTTCCACAAGAGCTAAAACACCACTCAGGCGAATACCTGCCATAACTATTTCTATTGTAAATCACTTTATATGAAGAATAGAACTCATTGTGGCAATTCAGTCTTAGTGACAATTTTACTTGATGGTGTTGATCAGAAAATTTGCCCAAATGGGGTTGTGTCAACACATAATTGGAGAAAATGTGAGGGGTTACTAGCACCGTAGTAAGTTCTACAAGGCGACATGTGAGAATTTCAAAATTTAAAAATACGCGTGGATGACTAGCCACATTAAAATGTGACAGACGTTCAGATGTTGTAATGCTCTCCAAACATTCTTGACTTGTTTTTGTGAGTTCCTTTCCAGTCGAAAATTTAATCTGCCGCACAAAGGAAAACGTCATCCGATGATTAATTCCTACAAAAGCACATAAAAATTACCCTATTTAATATGCTCCTTTGAACGAGTCTGGTCATTCGTCCTCTGCTCTTTGTCCTCGGGCGAAATTCAAGAACACTTGCTCTAAAGTGGTCTGGCTAACAGAATAATCTTCAATGTTGAAGTTCAACTTGACATTTTCGATTGTTCCAAACAGCTGAGCCCACGATACATTGGTGTCGCGTATGTGATAATGGACCATGCCCTGGTGTTCATCTTTCAACACGCTGCCAGGAAATGACCCTTCTATGAACTGCTTCAGCGGTCTCGTGTCGGGACTAGTGCTTGACACTCGTGCAAGAAGCGTGTAGCCCTCTCCGAACTTGTTTTTAAGATGTTGTGGACTTCCCAGGCACCTGAATTGTCCGTTTACCATGATTGCCAGTCGAGTGCATAGCGCTTCACATTCTTCCATGCTACAGATAACAGAAGAAAGCTCCAGTGATTTTAAGGGTCATAACAAAATAGAGATAGTTAGTCAAATAACAATTTACGTACAAACCACACCACCCCCACCATAAACAGAGAAGTGGAGAGGGAAAGAGGAGAGTAAAAGGAAGGAAGGATGAAACTTTGCTTTATTTAAGTCCCCCATAGAATATCGCTGCTGAAGAATTATTAGGCATAAGCTTTGATTTTAAAATGTTTAGCTTTGTCATGAAGTTTGGAAACCGACCTTTTGCAGTGTTTAATATTGTTTCTTTCCGAGTGACGATACAGCATTATCAAATAGTGTTTAAAATATTGTCCCTGAGTCAGCAGCTAGCAGTGTGGTGGTCAATTGGTTAGGTGACGGGGTTAATCAACATTCCCAGGTGCGAGTCCTACTAAATAATAATATGACAATTTCCGATAATCCATATCAAGCTTTCAGTCTTCTACATTAACGATAATAGTAAATTCATAGCAAATTACAAATTAACGATAATCGTTTATTCAAGGTAGAGAACGAGTTGCAAAAACCACAGCGTATGCTGCTCACAGTTTTAAAGTAATCCAAACAAGTTCGGAGAAGGCGAAGAAAGTTGACCAACCAAACAAATTAAAAAGGGTTTCCTCCACGAGAACACGAAAGAATTTACAAACCCAAGTGACTGACAACGATTGATCCAAAGTAAACTTCATTTAAATGTCGATGCCATTTATGTCGAGAGTCTAGTTTTCATGATCATTGCATGAGGATCAAGGAGATGGCAGGAATACTTAGAGGACGCTTTGTGAAGCCTACCGAAATAAATGTGCACCATTAGCTTGCATTTCTGGCTGCATTCCAGCACTTACCTGTGCGAAGTTATTACAATACACCGTCCTTCTGCCCGAACACGTGATAATGCATCCCATAATAATCTCCTTGCTACTGGGTCCATGCCGGTGGTAGGTTCGTCTAGGAATACTACCGGGGGGTCACCAACAAGAGATATAGCAGTGCTCAACTTCCTTTTATTACCACCGCTATTAAGAGGAGAGATTTGTCCTAAATATTAGTACAAGTGAATTTCAACGAGAATAACGGATGCATCATTAGAGGTCGGTAGTTTTTTCAGACTTGAGCAAAATATATGAGAGAGCAAACCACGCCCTTTATTGGCGATTGTGGGTTCATTTCCTTAGAAACGAGATGACTTCAGTTTTCCTTTGAGGTGTACTATTTACACAATGATGTATAGTGCTGATCAAATCAGTAGAGTTTCTAATGAGAGATCTTAAGATATTCAAGATGTAGAAATGGGCCTTATTCCCGCAGCGGCCATATTGGCCATAGACAATAGATTTCGTACCCTGAGCCTCGAGGTGAAATGTTTGGGAACGAGTTTCGGTGCATGCGCAAAACAAAAGTTTTCAATCCCTCGGGACTCAACATGGCCGCCGTGTGATTAAGAGAGCCATAGATTTGTGACCACATCAACCAACATAAATTAAAATCAACAACCATAAATTAAACGTTTTGACTACCTGAATGATTCTTGGTTACCCTGGAGTGATACATGTAAAAAAAAAAAAAACTAAATTCTCTCTCTTTGTTTTAATTGCTGGGTAATTCGAAGATATACACCTTTAAAACACATGTGGTAGAAAAAAAGCGAAAGTTAAAAGCTTATAAAAAGGCAAGTCTTTGTTAGTTTTGTAGCTTGACCACAAGTGGTTTCGTAGCTTCGACCCAAGATGGATATGCGGCGCCAATTATCTTTCTGTTTTCTCGCGTTTATCTCAAAATTGTTTGACAAATCGTGATCGCGCAACAAAAATGCTTTCTCCTATCTTCAGCACTGCCCTTGAAAAAATCGAAATTCCGGAAACGAGACACGATCACCTATTGAAATACTAGAGGATCTCGTTTTTTGAATACTACATATGTATGTAGACGAAATGCCAGAAGTATGTTGCATCAAAAAGTTTTCAATAGCTATTTTATCTCTCCAGGAGTACGTAAAACCTTCGCCTTCGTCGCTTCCGTTGGGGAACATGCAAGATTTTCGATGTATTGGCCGCGTGGGGCGAGAGAAAAAAAGTGGTGGCCCCATTTGTCGCGCGGCAAAACTGACAAAAACCTCCATATGCCGTATAGAAGGAAAAAGGCCTCCCGTGTAAATCCCATTGTACCTAACGGAGCAATAGGGAGTCCTTAGAGAGCTTTAAACACGCGACATTTTTGAAGGAAGATGCTTCGAACCGGGACATCCATATCGACAATATGCTATCCAAAGGCAGCAGTCGAATGTACATTTTACAATGACTGCAAAATTCTCGCGCGCTCAAATTGATGTCAGACTATCGCCTCGTGGATCCACAGCTACTTTGACAATGTTATGACGAAATTTCAATAACAAGACAGACGCATGAAAAACTGACATCAATTTGTTAATTCTTAGGTATGCAAATGCTTCTTTAAACTTGTCTTAACACTAACATAGTCTCCTTTGCAGTCGTTTTTTGTGTGCGTCCCATTCTCCTCTCCCCCATTGTGGGGAGGGAGAATGGGACCGACACAAAAAACGGCTGCAAAGGAGGTTAGACACTACCACAGTTGTATTGCTAAGCATATTTTCACTAGTTGAGATGATTAGTTTAAAAATCTGGGAGAGACCACTGTAATGGAAGGGCAAATGCTCACTTTCGGTGTCAGTTCGAGGCTCAAAAACGTCGTGTGCTTAAACTCCCTATTAAACTCCAGGCTGGACCTATATCACGGAGTTTCATAGACCGAGCTGCTTTGAGACACGTTTTCCACCATACTTTCTACAAATTGTTCAATTCCGCTATTGAGAGGCAAATAAACAACGGATTCCAATTTGCAAGCTCTTGGTCAACGGCTCCAGATGAAGCAAACGATGAAATATCACACTCTCGTGAACATATGCGTGAAAACGGTGCTACCCCTGCACCTCAAAGGATATTACAAAGTCTTTTACCAAATAAGATTAATTTCCATCATCAACGGCATCGAAATTTCAGAGGGGAAAACTATCATACCTGTAGGACCCAGCTACTTTATCCGCGTGGGCCTGAAGCAGCAAAGCTTGAATAAGGTCTTCAACAACCTGGGGTATAATAACTTCCGGCACGCCCCGTAGCCGTGCATACATGGTAAGTAGTTCTCTTCCGGTAAGTTTACCGATCAAAGCATCAAACTGAGGGCAGTAACCAATACGCTGTCGAACCTGGAGATAACCGGACAGGAGGATTTAAGTAAGAGTCAAGGATAAATCCTGGTTCATTTCGAGAATAACGTCTTAAACCTGTTTCTCGCGAGGAAAACCTTCCTCCAAGCGGGGAACATTTTCCATCCGCACTTGCGTGTTTCTCGAGTAAAACCACGAGAGAGAGCAAACATCCATATTGCCTGCCTGCCTGACCCTAAATTTCCAAGTTTCGCTCAAAAATTAAGTTTCGGTCTAAGGGAAAAATTGTTAATTATGCAAGGTTATGATTCCATGAGATAAAAAAAATCGCGGAAAAATAAAAATAAACTATACATGCAGAGAGATATAGCAATGCGTTTACCGTAAAAAACGCGATGTTAAAATCTCTCAAATACCTGGAAATTGCAAGCTTTTGTTCAAGGGACCCTGCTAAAAAGAGACTTCGTTTGCAGAGTTATGTAGCAGCCCTCGTAACGTATAATGTATTTGGCTCGATACCCAAGCCAAAAGCAAAGACAAAACAGTTGAAACAATGACTTAGACTTACAACACCAAACACTCACAACACTTAAGCTGCTTACAACACCAAACAAGAGCTGGTTGCCAGAGGCGCTCGATCACTGCATTTGCAACGCACTTGGTAGCCCAAGACAACGTAGCAATAAAAAGCCATTTTGGCGATTCTGTATTTAACCAGTCAAAAGTTTTAAAGGGAACCTCCACTAAAAGAGGAAATATCTTTAAAATAGTTAACACAATGCTCACAATCAAAATTGTTCAAACGTTTTCCAATGGAATCGTTTGTATCCGAAATAAATGAATTTCAAAAACGCTTGTTTTGGTTTTCAAATTTCCCGGGCGCCGCCATCTTGAATAATTGTGACGTGTCATGGTTGCCCTATCGTTTTAAAACAAATGCTCTTTGTGCAAATACAAAAGAGCAACCATAACACGTCACAATTATTCAAGGTGGCCGCGCCCAGGAAATTTGAAAACCAAAACAAGCGTTTTTGAAATTCATTTATTTCGGACACAAACGATTCCATTGGAAAACGTTTGAATTTTGATTGTAAACATTGTTAAATATTTTGAAGTTGTATTATTGTTTTAGCGGAGTTTCCTTTAAAGTTGCTTTTCCATAAAAGCACTGATAGACCAGAACGGCACGCCAGCCAGAATATCTGAGGTAAACGAAATATTCCTCGAGGCAGAGGGTATCGAGATAATAGACCCTTCTCCAAAACGGCGGCCGAAAATTCAAATAAGCTAAAATTAAAAACTAATACCGGATGTAGAACGAGCACCTTTACTTTAGTAACCCTGCAAAGTTTCGGCATATGAGGTGAACTATCAGCTGAGAAAATGTAAGTTAAAAGATAAATGATATACAGACGTTTGCATGATTGGAGGTATGGCGTATACCCCCAGTCCTACAAACTTCTGTAAACTTGTCAAATTGCAACTTACATTTTCTCAGCTGACATAACACCTAATACGCTGAAACTTTACATGGTTGCTAAAGTAAAGGCGCTCTTCAAGTCAATTTTAACTCATTCAAATCCGTTGCCGCCATTTTGGAGAAGGGTCCATACGAGTAATTTGAAGTCAATGACCACTTTTTGAAAAGTGCGAGGATTATTTCAGTCTATCTTTCCGGCGTTAATTATCCGTTCATAAGACCTCCGGGTCTTTCATACCGCACCACAATATCTGATACAATCTGATACAAAGATAGGCAAGCGTCTTGTGCCTGTCTTTATACTTGACGAACTAAGCTCATCAAAGACGGGTCTAAGAGAGCCTATGTATAGTCGCAGAAACTACCTGGGGCCGGTTCCTGAAAGGTGCAATCAACTCTATTCCAGGGATAAATGTGCCGGAATAAGGCACATTTATGGGGCAGTACGCAGCTATCACAACGGCTCTCGGGATTGGCTCAGAAAACAATGGACCAAAACAAACAACCAATCAACGATGGACCCTAACCCTAAAAACAATAGAGCTGCGTCCTAAAGGGATCCAATGAAACTTAGAGGTTGTAAAGAGCTGCGTCCTATCTCGGGACATTTATCCCTGGAATAGGGTTATTACACCTTTTAAGGAACCGGCCCCTGGTGTTCTAGGTAGCAAGGCCTTGAGGATCAACTACTTCCTATCGTATTTACAAGGGTTTACAGCACACCGACCTTATTCATGTCGTATCTGATGTCATACCCATCCACTACAGCGGTCCCAGATGTCATAGTCTCGTCACCAGTCAACATGCGGAATGTAGTTGTCTTGCCGGCGCCGTTTATTCCAAGGAGACCAAAACATTCGCCCTTAGGAATCCCCAATGACAAACTGTCCACCGCAACTAATGGCGAACGACCTTTATAAAGCCGACAAGAAATTTACGGCAACTTCAAATTGAGCACATTAAATGACAGGCTCAAAAGATATCGCCAACTTTACTAAGCCAATGGGCTGGGTTGTTTTAGGCATGCTTGGCACCAATAGGGAGCTTACAAATCGACGACGTTCGCATGACGGCCCCGTTGGGTCACGTTATAGTCTCACGTCGTCGTCCTGTAGAAATTTGAATTTACGATCTTCGCAGGACGACGTTCGTGCGCGTGAGGTTAATTTTCCCGCCCTTTCTGAAGTTTGTTTTTATCTTTGTTCAATCCAAGATGCCCAACTTCAGAGAAACGAAAGCTTGTATGGCATATGCTTGTCGAAAGAAAAATCATTTGAACTTTTACACGATGTTTACAATTCAAGACCCGTTGTAATCACTCGTTGAATTTTTTCCTGGTAGTCCCTGGTTCAACTTCCCAGCTGCACTTGTAAATAGCCAACTGGTTTCCCTCCGGCCAGTTGGGATTCTTAACAGTTGTTGTTGTTGTGTTCTGCAGTTTCGTTGATTGTGTTTCATTGGCCCTGAAAAGCCCCTATGGGGAGCGGTTAATTAAGTATGTATTGTATTGTATTGTATAAGCATCGAGAGAAACTTCGACAACTAACCTCGCGTCCTGCTATTTTCAAATCGGCCTCACCAACGTCGTCCACTTTGGTACGACTCCGGCAAGTGCCCACATAGGAATGCGCAATAGGTATGTCACGCAATCTAACGGCGCGGTCGCGCAAACGTCATCGATTCGCAAGCTACTTATTGGCTTGATTAAGTTGGCGCTTACTTTTGTATTAAGCTCAAGCCTCATAGGCTTTCGAAGTCAGAGGTTTTTACATAGAAAATGACCGTTTTTATACTAGGCTGATTCGTCCAGAGGGATTATACATATATTACCTCTAGTGATAGACGGAGACGCATCATCCATCCCGGAAAGAGTTTTAGCGAGTCTTACGAAAGACGGGCACGAAACGTATTATGATTTCAGACGAACAATCTGATCAGTAGCGAGAAACTTGGTCTTATCAAACGATCTGTTTGCTCAAAAATCCCTCTTACGGTGATTAATTAACCCTTTAAATCCCAGGAGTCATCGGGATGTAAATTCTCTTCACAATCTCAATGAAATGTCAGTCAGACAGGTATTGGGAATGAGGATTATCATCAGCTTAAGAGGTGTGATCTTGATATAATACCAAATTCTCCTGACTACCCAACAAAGAACTTTATGGTACTAGTTGGGAGAATGAACGTTTCGATCGAGGGGAATGTTTCACTCCCCACCGACGCAGCGCCAATAGCCCCATCATTCGTCTGTTGAACAATCTGCATCTGCTGTAGTTCATCTTAGAAGACGCACTAAATAAGATGGTTCGTCCAGACGAATAATGAGTCTCGTGGCCATCTTTATGCTAGATAAAATGAAAAGATGCACTAAAATCTTTGGGATGAGTCTTCGTAGACGGATACTGCAAGTCTAGTATAAAAACGGCCAACGTCAGAAGAATGTCGGTATTGTCTATCTTTAGGACGGCTACTGCTAAATGTTTGCAGGGAAAAAACGTGGGCGTATTATGTTCCTTGCAAGATCCATGATTTTGCATTACGCATGAACAACCCCTGGTGCGTCCTCTTAGTTGCGTACCAATCAGAGGCGTTGTGGTCATCAGGCCCAATCTAATTGGTCATAAATTTGGCGAGACCCGTATTCTAAATTTAGATAAACTGATTGGCCAACGCCAACTGAGAGATATGTACACTTCTGGGTTATGGGCTTCTCTCAATTGATGTCTTTTAAAGGCGAAGAACTTTCACTCCAAAATGACAATCCCTTTTTTATCGATGAATAGAAAGTTCACGAGGAGAAAAGCTTTTAACCAAATTTTCAATCTTGAAATAGCTTTCTAGCCTTGTGAAATCCTTGTTAAAAATACACATATGCAGGCCGCCATCTTGGATTATACGTGACGTCATTGAGCTCAGCAGATCCCACTTTTCTCTCGGAAATGTGAACAACATGAACGCTGTTTCTTCCGTCTGACCTATTTGAGCAATTTATGTTGCTGAACAAAAAGGTATGACTAGAATACGAAGAAGAATCTGAACAGCTTTGTGTACTCAAGCTTCCCGCAAAAGTTCAGGTTTAGCTCAATGACGGCACGTATAATCCAAGATGGCGGCCTGCATGAGTGTGTTTTCAACAAGGATTTCGCAAGGTTAGAAAGCTATTTCAAGAAAAAAGCTGTTCTCCTCATGAACTTTCTATTAATCGATAAAAAAAAGGATTGTCATTTTGGAGTGAACTTCTCCTTTAACAATTTTTTCAATAGCCTCAACCGAGTGCTTTGATTCGTGGACAAGGGTGTGAATACCAAAAAGAAACGAAAACTGACTTACGGCTCTTTCCAGCAAACACCTTCGTTAATTCTTTAATAACAAGGACATCCTGTGACGTCATGACCCGATCTTTTTCCAACAAGACGTCGTCATCATCGGCGACCGAAGATTCTCCGTAAACAGAACCCACCACCGACGAGTATCCACGGACAAAGACGTGCTTGCAACTTTTGAAAAATCCATACTCGATTAACAAAACGAGAGCATAGAAAACAATTCCTTCGCAAGCCAAGAAAATAAGATAGCGTCCTATGCCAGGATTGGCCCATGCTAGGTAATTGTCTTGGAACGCAAGCTGGCTGCCACCAAGTTTTCGAATGAATTTCTCACAGTCTTGCTTAGTGTGAGGGAAGAGTGGTATTTTGGAATGGACACACATATCAACGGCTTGATTAAAGAAATCCAGGGCATTGTAGTTGTTAAACATATCGCCAATTCCCTGACCGAGACAGTAGTTGGGCAAAACAAGAAAGGCCCATTTAAGGGCGTTGGCCACATCTAGAAGATCAAGATCTAAAGGAGAGAGAAAAAGACAGCTTACTTGTAATAGTTTTGCTGATGCGCGCCTCAACTTATTTAATACACGCTAAGAACAATGAAACAAAGGATGACCATTAGAATGAAGAGACTTAAGGAGTACTTCCCTGAGGTACTGTTTATTGCGCTACACGAAGTGGTTCTAATTTTTGAGGTCCTGGAAGAAATCCTTCAGCGAGACAAGTGACTTCAAAGCCACCGAGAACTAATTTACTCGTTATTGTATCATTCGTGGTAATATACAAGGTAAGGTAATTCTGGTCCCAATAAACGAGGAAATATTGTCTCAAGAAGAAGTGTTTCCCAGTTTACACGCTCACGCTACATTTGTTGCGGAGGCAAAAAAGGTTTATGATTTTTTTTTCAGTATTGTTTCACTACCTCGGCAAACGTTTCCACGTTCTCACACCGGCGAAAAAAAGGTGAACGCTTCTGGAAAAAACTAATTACCAAGAAAATTATCCTTTTTCTGGGACCTTTAAATTCATGAAAAAAAATCTAGAAATAGTCTGATCAATAAACTGATATCCATCAAGTATCTTTCGACTTTGAAAGCCAACGTGTTATCGTACCCAAGCTCTGTGGGTGAAATATTTTAAGCAGAATAAGGTTCTCTCTTATGCTTTACCTGGAATACTTAGTATGAAGACAGTAAGGAGTGTTGCCAGTCCAGTAATTGTGTTAAACATTGTTAGAGTAACGAATGCTGTAGACGCAGTGCGGAAGACAAAGGAGAAAAGATACATGAGAGGAATGATGGCCCAGCCATACAACATCAGCAACAGAAACAAGTAACCAAGCCGTGGACCTGAAAAACAATTGCCAAAATAAAAACGAACAAAAAGGAATTCACTTCTTCGTACCATGAGACATCCACCACGAGAAAAAAAAAAAAAAAAAAAAAAAAAAAGAAGATATATCCAGAAATGCGGGCAAAGGCAAAAATGGCAGACTTGGCAAAATTTCGCCAAGAGGGTGATGTGTGGCAAATTTTTACAGACTTTCGCCAAATTTACGGCATCATCTCCATTTCTGGACATCATAACCTCTAGCTAACCAAGCGCGAGGGCCGTACTGGAGAATATGGTCCGAGGTCGTGGCAATGATGAATGTTCGTAATCTTCGGCCTTGCATCAGCGAACTTTGAACGGCAACTTTTTACATGCAAAAATAAATTCCGTTTCCTATAACTGTACTGTTGTGATGAAAAAAATGAATTCCGAAATTTAAAAAATTATTGTGTTTCGCTTAACTTGATCCCCGGGAGAGCGAAAAAAACACCGAAACGGACCGTTTTCACGGTAATGGTCCGTTCTGTAAAATCCCGACCAAAAACCAGCCAATCAGTGCTCCAATTGGCATGAAAATTGCTTGCCATATAACAAGTGGAGATATTTGACGACTCAGCGAATATGGCGGATTTAACGAAATTTCGCCAAGAGCGCGACGTGTGGCGGATTTGGCAGCATTTCACCAAATCCTCCATTTTCGCCATTACCTGCATTTTTGGACATAAGTAACTTAGTTGAGCATCTAAAGAATTCAAGCATCGCTTATGTGATTATAAATATGAAAACCAATTTGAAGTCTTCCTAACACGTAGCTTCAGCCATTTTGAAAGTTCAACGTACGCGTTGGTTTCAACGATTTTAGAAGAAAAGAGAGACTGCTCGCAGTCTACCAATCATTTAACTGAATTTGAAACAAACCAATCAGTTAATTGGTCACCAGAGCCCTTCCGACGCGAGTGACCGTGAGGGAGTAGTTTCTAATTGGGTGTGACGTGACTAGTCCACCCTTGGAGGGAAAAGCGAGAGCCTACTGTTGAAAACTGATGTTGAGCAATTACATAAATTCTTCCCCATCCGGTGACATCACGAGGAAAACCCTTAAGAATGAGACAGCATAGGCTAATAAATTTCTCTAGCAATGGAACGTAAGCATTTTACAAACCTGAAAAAGCCGGGACGTCGAAGGCTGCCACAAGTACTAAAATCGACAGGGCTGGGATAAGAAAATTGATGAGGTCCCACGTGTAAGCAGAGTCCCAGTAGCTGAATGGGTCGACACCGCTGACAAACTGCACGTGTTTGGCTTTGTTGGAACGTTCTTGGACAAGAAACACCACAAAACTTGAGGCCAGGAAAGCCATGGCAAACAACAGGTTGAAGGAAATCTGGAAGCCAAGTCCATTTCTAAAAAGAAATGAAGGGTGTTTAAAAAAACGAAATGATATAAATGAAATGCATCCTACATATTGCACTGCGGGTATGAAATCAAGTAAAACTATGTTCTCGCAGTTATGAGCGCAATTTTACGATTGCGTCGAGAAGCCTGAAAAATTCAAACATGTGAACATGTGAAGCTTGAAATGACCAGCTCCCAAAGTCAGAGGCTTCATAGCTCAGTTGGTTAGAGCGTCGCACCGGTAAATCGCGGGGTCACGGGTTCAAACCCCGTTGAAGTCCTGAATTTTTCAGGCTTCACGACGCAATCGTAAAATTGCGCTCATAACTGCGAGAACATAGTTTCACTTGGTGTTTAAAAGGAAATTCCGGTAATCAACACCCTACGAACAGGCTCTAAAGTTTTGCGCGGCATGCAGTATCGCTTCGCCGCTTCTTTGCCAGTCGAAACACTCGCGTTGCCACAACAACAGCAAAAAACTGAAGAGCCGCCTCGTTGCCCTAGAAATATAAAAAAATAATCTATATCGATTTTTGAAACGTTTTAGAAATTATAGCCCATCCGCTTAACCACTGTGTCATCATTGTTACGACTCATTTCATTGTTATGTATGTCTCTTACGCCATGCATCAATTGGTACTTACATTTAATGCCTTCGGTGTTAAATCAATCGTGTGGTTTGTGCAATAAAGGGAAGGTCCCGATGAACACAAGTCAGGATATCGAGTTACGTTTGTTGTTTGAAAACAAGAAGCCGGCGAAGGAAGTGTAAGAGGAAACGCTGTCATTCAACTAATTCCTTTTTGCATTTCCGAATTCAATGCCGTGCCCTTGTAAAATTTGAGTTCAAATGCCAAAAGTTTGGGATTACGGGATGGTGAGAAGTTGTTTTTTCCTAAATGATCGAAAACTGATTTTCAAAGAATGAGATTTCTAGCTTGGATTCGTCTCGAAAATGTGGAGTAACTGAATTCGAAAATGGCCATTGTTAAACTTTGGGACTTGGGTACACTGTCAATCTCTTTTTCCCCTCGTTGTTTAACACTATTCCATAGTGATTTTTTTTCACACAGGAAGAGCGTTTTTTCGATGCATTATTAAAGGTCTGACTACGGAATACATTCACTTACCGTTGCAAGTCATTAATTTTTTCCAGAGCCGTTCGGGGTAGGGGATGGTTAACTGTTGTTATACTGTAATTAGTTCCAAGATAAGACCGCAAAATGCCTTTATCTGCAGCCGCAAGCGACACTGCAATAGCATGGTAAGCTTGGTTGTTGAACCATGCAGT
Source organism: Montipora capricornis (assembly GCF_036669925.1). Lineage (NCBI taxonomy): Eukaryota > Metazoa > Cnidaria > Anthozoa > Scleractinia > Acroporidae > Montipora > Montipora capricornis. Next base: position 14,282,878 of record NC_090890.1, read on the forward strand.
GACGTTAACTAAGAAGATATGAAGAGAACACAATCAAGATAATTCAGAATGTTCTTGAAACTACATAAAAATAATCATATTTCACAGCTGCTGAACCGTGCCTTTATTGAGTTTCACACCTCGAATGTTTCAGGCCGTGCCAAAACTCTAGTTTCTTAAGTACAAAGGGTATTCTTGGTTTGCAATCACGTGATTAGACGTAATAGCGGAGCTCCGCGCGCTGAAGGCGCGCACATGGAGCACCATGGGTAAGAAAATATGGTAACCCATCTGTGCGACAAAATCTCCATGTATTACGATCAGCATCACGTGACCATATCGCGGGCTCAAGTTTAGAGCTCATCGAGGTGGCCATACTTCAGATAGTTTACAGTATCTCAGGAAAGTACTCGTTAGCATCTTTCATTTGAGTGGTCATCCTTTGCTTCATTGTTTTTAAGATCAGAATTGAAAGCTCCAAAGAACTAGCGAGTCTAAAATCAGTTGAGACGAACCTAAGAATAAATATCCCGGTAGCTCCGCTTTTACGGTTAGCTAAATCTATACATTAATAAAGCCAAATTCCCAAAAGACTTTTTCGCTATTGTTCAGTACACCAACCAATGACGTGTTTACTAAATTTGAGTGTCACTTTTGGCTCCAAGCGCAGTGACGCAGTATGATGAGAATTTGTATGATTGGAGGGACAGGTTTTACAAGGCCCACCCCTAACTTCCCTTCGTCCAATCAAGCTAAAAGTTCGCGGCTTGGTGATTGTTCCTGCAGGATTCCTTCACTTCTCGAACTCATCGGAATTGTCATCGATCTCATTATCTTTTCGCATTCGCTGCAAAAAAAAAGGCGATGGCAAAATCTCGGGGACACCAACGTTTCTCTGTTTGCAATTTAGGGACAACAATATGGCACACGGGGGAAAGTAACTCCATAACATTTACGGTAAAGGAACAAGTACCAACCTGTGTCATTTTTCTTAGCAAATGTAGCAGCAATCAAATCCTTTTTGTTGAAGTCACCAAGTCCCATATCCTTAGCTTTGCTTGTCAAATAGTGCATCATGTCACCAGTCACGTGAACTGGCCGAGTTTTCCCATGCTGCCATTGACTCCTGTACTTCTCGGCAAAATGACGTGCTTCACTAGAACTTTGAAATATTGTACATTCTCAGAAATAATTCATCGAAATTTCTTCTGTGAGCAAAGATTATACAGGGTTTTGTGTAAAATGGTCGTAACCAGCCGCGGGTGACCCTCATACTGCTTGATTTTTCTTGTCAAATAGAAATCAAATACTGGAGTTTGACGAATGATTGTCAAATATATGACGACAAGGGGCACACGCTCCCCTTCCATCAATTTTTCCTATTCTGCTTTCAAGCGTTGCTCCCGTTTCGTTGTATTTCTTGCATGGACCCTCCATACCAAATGAGTTCGAGAGCCACGGTCAAATTTACGCCCGCAATTTTCTCAAGATTCATCCTTGAGTTGGCTGGTCGGTATTCACGGTGTCGAAATCGAGCGGGAGAGCACACCTACCGTCCTTCAAGGTTGAATGTATCATAACAGAACTCGCAAACTCAATTTTGATAAACTAATGAAAAACGAAGTCTTCCTTTGAATCGAGTCTCCAACTACCTATTTACAACACCACAAGAAGCCTGGTGTTTGGCGTTATTTTTGGTTCAGGATTACCTTTGCTATTTTCTCGCTTTACCCGCTTAGGTGATGCGTCCATGGTGATGCGTCACTCCCTTTGTGGATTAGAAATTTACATTTAGCTTTGTATGAAAATTATTGCATCCAACTTAGTAACGGACAGTCATTTATGAATTTAAAAGGCTCCCTGACAACGGCTTTAGTTCAGCCACAATAAAAGCTTAAAACGAACTCAAGATAAATATAAAGTAACATAGATGAAAGTTGCGCATATTTCATGACGCCAGGTTGAGAGTTTTAAACTTCGGCTTATCGGTTAGCAAAAGACCTTTGGTCGGTCGCTTTTACTGCCCTTAGGTTTAAGATTTTTATTTTATACTACATACTCACTTTTCTACACTCCATGGAACATAATTCGTCTCGAAGTGGTCGGTAGACAAGATTAACGGTGGAGAGTCGGTGGGTTGAGGGAATGTCTTTGCACTGATAAGAGCAATGAGTGTGAAAACCAGAGGAAGGAGAAGCTGAGAAACAATGGCTGCTTTGTGACGCTTGGAATGAAGGACACGCTTTACAAACATTGCATACCATCGCTGCCGAAACAGGCGAAAACCCGATGAGTGAGAAAAGCTGTTGTACTCGCCAAAAGTGCCATAGCTGCCAGAAACAGATCCAAAGATTCCCATTCTGGCAAGAACAGAGGATCGCTCGGTTACGTTTGGCTCGTGACCATTCATAGATTCTGTTGTGTGCATTGATGACGTTTCTGAAATTGAACACAAACCACAGTTTCTTAAGGCGTCACAACGAGCTGGGGAGCATTTTTTTAAATAATTTTTTTGTTTATTCCTATCCTGGCTAAGGATTACCAAAATGAATGCCAAAAAAGTTGCCACAAAACATATGGGACACAAACGAAATGGCTTGTAAGAAGGTAATCTGAGAACTTTGACTTGGAATGGTGTGGATAACGCTTTGCAGCTGATCAGAGGGCCGCGAACGAAATATGCCAGTTTCGTATTCTCGCAGCTGGACTGGATCTAGCATGAAATGGAGGCTAATGCGGGCAAAATAATTTGCATTTGGAAAGATTTGCCCGGATAAGCCTCCATTTCATGCTAGATCCAGTCCAGCCATGAGAATTCGAAAATGGTCTATTCGCACCAAGTGAGAAATTCAGCGTCACGTTTACGTGACGGCAGGCAGCATTTTGTCACAAATAAAAACCATGACGGTTCTCTCTTTCGTTTCTAGCTTGTCTCTATCTTTTGAGAATTTGCTCAATATCTGTAGCAAACAGGCAAAAAAATGAGCTAAAATCACACAAGTTTCCTAAATCGAGCAGAGATGGTGCAGTGCTGAGAGCACGCGCTTCTTATCAAAAATTATCCAAAAATCCCTGTCTCCTTTTGTATTTGCTGTTTTATTCAAACCTTTCTTCGATGTTTAAAGTAGCTATTTTTAACATTTCGCTTGATTTGGTTGCCGGTTCTCAGAGGCTGAATTCGGCTAAATTTCTTGTCACAGCTCCCTTAATCCTTTCGACTAATCTAATCTAATCTAATCTAATCTAATCTAAACTGATCTAATCATTTTACTAAAGTCTCAAGGTTATTTAGCGGAGCACGAGTGCTCTACAAGTTGGGGAGACTACGCCCTTCATACCAATTTTGTTCCAAGAAAGTTTGCACACAACCTAAAGAGTCGGGACAATCACGAAGTGATTAGAATAAGGTGAAGTTTTATTTTTAGGTGACGATCTCGTAGCCGTCGTCTCCTGTCGACGGAGAAAACGCCGGCCGTAACTTACAAGAATACAGTGAACATTTAATTTTCTATATCGTTTGGAGACTATTTCGTTTTGGGGATGAACGGAATAATAATCTGTTTCTTTTGCTTCAGAGAGCAGAGTGAACCGGATAAAAGCAATGAAATTAACAAAAAATACACCGAATCCGAGTTCTTTTGGGAGTTTGGGGGAGGGGAGTTTAGGGGGGGGGGGGGGGGAAGCAGGGCTGGCGCAGTGGTGAGAGCACTCGCCTTCCACTAATGTGGCCCGGGATCGATTCCCGGAATCGACGCCATATGTGGGTCGAGTTTGTTGGTTCTCCACTCTGCACCGAGAGGTTTTTCTTCGGGTACTCCGGTTTTCCCCTCTCCTCAGAGACCAAACATTTGATTTGATTTGTTCTGACTTCAGTTGATTTGTGGCGGTTTAGAGAGAAAATTTACAAATTATCCACAGATGCTCCAGTCTTCTAAATTTGTAAGAGCTGCATGATTTTTTTTAACACATATTTTAAAGGACAACTTGAAAATTAACGAAGGAGAGACCCAACTGTCCCGAAGACCACTTTTTCAATAAGATAAAACTTTCGATTGTTCAATGATCGTACCTTTGGCTTGACAGAAGTGATCCTCGGACCTAACTAGACAATGTAAGCAATCGTCACTTTAAGAACACCTGAAAAATTCAGGTGGCTCCAACGGAATTCGAACACCTGACCTCTGCGATGCCAGTGCAATGCTCTACCAACTGAGCTTTGAAGCCACTCATTTAGGAAGCAGGTCAATTTGTTGGGCTCCTGTGTTCCCGTAAAAGGACCTGATGAATGAAAGTTCTGTATATTTGAAGTGTGGATTATAGACGTCTATGATTAACCCGCAATTCAAATACACATTTCTTTCACTCATTCTATTTTCCCTTGACCAACCTTCGTCGTCTTGTTTCTGTAGTTTGTCACTCAATGAACTGTCCATTTCCTCTCCGACCTTAAGAAACACTTCCTCCATAGTGGTTACTGAAGCGCCATAACTTGCAATGCCAAGCTCTTGGCGACGCGTTTCCAGTTCCAAGAAAAGCTTCTCAAATTTGCCGGTTGCTTCACTTGGCAAGATGAATGACAATTCTGCACCTACAAGTAAAATGGACACAACGGTCCACAACTAAGATTTTTATTTATTTACTTATTTACTTATTTCCAAAGAAGACGTTCTGGATGACAGTAGAACAGTAGATAAATTGGCATGACGCAAGTCATACAAGAATAAATTGTAGTTAAAAGAAATCACGTTACAAGCGCTTGGTCCCAATAGGAATGATATCTATTCCTAAATATATGCAACTAGTTTAACTACCGTAGGTGGCAAACGGTCCACCAATGTGCTATCAGTGGAGTTGGCAATGCCTTTCCACAATTGTTCTTAAATTAAAAAAAAAAAAAATCTTACATTTGTCCCAAGAGTTCAGCTGGCTGTTCTTGTGGGACTCATGTACGTCATAGCAATTACAAATTTACTTTCTTTTTTTCTTTCACAAACACCTAAACAAACACAAGACACTACTTGGCCAAAGCAAAGTTAAAATCTCTCACAGCTGCAACGATCGCGGCATTGTTATCGAAGCTAATTAAAGAGCTACAGTTGCGCAATAAATCAACTTTTTTGGTTATATTTCGAAGTAAACTAGATTTTCCTGTCTGAATTTCCAAAAGGAGCACGGTGCTTATCACTTCCTTAAGGAAGCCAGCAACAAAGTTGGTCTTTTTGTGAAACTTATCAATTCCATAATTAAAGTGACTCAAATTATATAAACGGCCGAGCTAGTTTTGAAAGAAAGTTTGGTGCTGCGTGGGTAGGGAGTAAAAAGAAGAAAAAAAATTGGATTTGCCAAACGAGTTGATAAAGCTGGGTAAACTAGAAGTAACCTCGGATTACTGAAGTGCGTTCAATTCGACAGGAAGCAAAGGAGAAGGGTGGAGAAAGAAAAAACTGTATAGGAACAAACAATCATGAGATGCGCGATCGTCATTTGCGCATATGACGCATCAATGCACGTATGACGTAATTCAAGATGGCGCTGAAAAAGCAGACGAAGGGGAAAAACGATCACCCTCTCTGTGCACAGGATACCCAAGATTAGAAAATGTCGAACGCAATTAACCACTGACTGTCGTTAGCTCTTCGTCAACTTTCACTCTGACGTTGGACTTGCGCTCAAAACGTCGGCTCACAAAACTTTCCTACGGTGTTTATTTTACCTTTATCAACTCGTTTGCATGATAAAATCAAATTAGTGATTAATGATTCCAAGTTCAAGTGAGGCCTAACACTACTGTGACGTTTTTATGCCCAATTATTCCATCAGAGATCAACCCTAGTATTGGAATTGGGCCCACACAAGGACAGAGAAAAACTCTGACCAGGGTGGGATTTGAACCCACGACCTTCGGATTAGATCACCGCCGCTCTACCGACTGAGCTACAAGGCCAGAACGGGAGCAGGCCGTGGGTATGTGAGATGTTATTCACAAGGACAAATTCGGCTCGGCCCAAGCCTAGTTTAGATAATCATTAGCCGTTGACCTTCAGTAGCATTTTGTGGTTAATGATTCCAAGTTCGAGTGAGGCCTAACACTACTGTGACGTTTTTATGCCCAATTATTCCATCAGAGATCAACCCTAGTATTGGAATTGGGCCCACACAAGGACAGAGAAAAACTCTGACCAGGGTGGGATTTGAACCCACGACCTTCGGATTAGATCACCGCCGCTCTACCGACTGAGCTACAAGGCCAGAACGGGAGCAGGCCGTAAGTATGTGAGCCTTGTAGCTCAGTCGGTAGAGCGGCGGTGATCTAATCCGAAGGTCGTGGGTTCAAATCCCACCCTGGTCAGAGTTTTTCTCTGTCCTTGTGTGGGCCCAATTCCAATACTAGGGTTGATCTCTGATGGAATAATTGGGCATAAAAACGTCACAGTAGTGTTAGGCCTCACTCGAACTTGGAATCATTAACCACAAAATGCTACTGAAGGACAACGGCTAATGATTATCAAATTAGTGATATCGCAGCTCGTGATACCCAATAATAGGGAGCAGCAACGACAACGGCGACGGCAACAAAAACGTCACAAATTTGCAAATTTAGTAAGCAAAAACAATAGCTTTGCACGCCCTGCACGTGCGTTTTTCGCTTTTGTCCATTCATTTCTTTGCCGTCGTCAGCAAAACAACAACGTGAAATAGCAAAGTTTGAGGTTTTATCAAAAACGTCAGCACTTGAGGATAGATTTCAATTAAGTGCCGTTCCGACGAGTGCCATTTTTGAGGAACTGCCATACCCTAGTAATATTTAAAAGGTTGAAATAGTCACGTAGCGATGAAAATAACGCGAATTTATATTTTAAGATGACGTTCTTGTAGGACGAGAGCACATGATGATGAATTTTCAATTTTATCTCTAAATATCCAGTGTTCTCAGCAATTTTAACTTGTTCTGAAAATGTGGGCTCACACTTTCCATGGCGAGCGACTTGGAGTAATCGCAGAATTATTAACTTTAACGGGAAATAATAATTTTAAACGACGTTCTCGTAGCCGTTGTCGTCGTTCTTGTTTAAAGTGCACCTAACCCCAAAAATTTTTTTCGGTAAAATAAATCTTTGCACCTGTTCGAAACGCATTGCGGCCATTTTTTCCTTTTTCTAACAAATCCTGCCATTTTATAGGCTTCGAAAGTTGCGAAAATCCAAGCATCTTTTGTTCACGACCGAGTCAGAAGGGGAGTGGGTCTATTCCCGCTTTGACGTCACATACTGATTTACATCGCATTAACTCTTTGTAAAAATGCATGCAAAGTAGATTGTGACGTCAAAGCAGGAATAGACCCACTCCCCTTCTGACTCGGTCGTGAACAAAAGATGCTTGGATTTTCGCAACTTTCGAAGCCTATAAAATGGCAGGATTTGTTAGAAAAAGGAAAACATGGCCGCAATGCGTTTCGAACTGGTGCAAAGATTTATTTTTGCGAAAAAATATTTTGGGGTTAGGTGCACTTTAAGGTCCCTAATATAAAACTAACCGAACGCGAGGGCCGTACTGGGGAATACCAAAACGACCGAGGGCCAAATATTCCGATAATTCCCCAGTACAGTACCGAGCAAGTGGGGTAGCAAATAGTTTATTAATTATATGGCATCGTTTCTTTGTGCGTTCGGACACTTTTCCGCTTGGTGAATGTTCGCAATCTTCGTCTTCCATCAGCGAACTTTGAACAGTAATCTTTTAATCATTAACATGAAACTAAATTCCGCTTGCTATGATTTGGACTGTTGTGAGGAAAGAATTAAATTCCGCTTCTTAGAAACCCTTTGTGATTCGCTCAACTTGAATTTCCCGGTAGAGAGAAAAAAGTACGGAAACGGACCGTTTCCATGGTAATAGTTCACATTGTAACGAGCCAATCAAAGTGCGTCATGCTCCGGCATACACTGTAACCCGGCCTGGGGTACAATTTATGATCTACTGCAACAACATTGATATCAAGGCCTCACCAATATTGCTCTCCACCTGAGCTGTTGGTACATGATTTTTGACCACTGAGATCACCTTGGAAACATCACAAGTAGGTTCCTTTACCGTGACCATGTGGTAACCTACTCCATACTTGCTTTTGAGAAAAAGAGAAGATCCACAGCACTTGATGTTTCCTTCTGCCATGATGGCGATCCTGTCACCAAGGATGTCTGCTTCGTCCATGAAGTGTGTGGTGAGCAAAATGGTTCTTCCTTCCTTCTGCTGCTGTAGCACGTCCCAGGTGAACCTACGAGCTGTTGGATCCATTCCAGAGGTGGGCTCTTCCCACATCACTACCTGATTGGAGGGCCATTGAAGTGAGTGAATACGCCATCTGGAACCCTACCAAGTCCCTTTACAATTCTGTGTATGGGACGTTTTACGGATACAAACTGCCACTCCATTTAACAATGGAAATGATTGTTTTTCTCCGTTTTATGGGCAGACAAAGAAAAGCAATTCTTTACCCATTGAATGGACAGTTTACAGTATTAATATAACGAAAGTTGCTTCCACATAAACAGGACCTGAACAATGGATGATCGGAAAATCAATGGATTAATTACTGTTGATTAGCATCGATTGGCATCGGCCAATCTATGATCAATCGATAATCACACTTAGGTGGTCGCGAACTCCATCGATTGCCATCGATTGGCACAAAATTCATGTCTCCGTATCTTCAGGTATCGCGGGAGTGTACGCAGATCGTATATTGTTTTTAAACCTCAGTAGCAAAGGTTCGAGTCCCGCTCAGGGCAAAAACCAATTTTTCGGATGGGTGTGTCGAAAGGTAAAATGCACGGTATGTGTTCCTTTCTCCTGTATGTATAGACTATACCTTTCATTTGCCTCGAAATTTCTAACTTTCATGATAATCGATGATTATAGAAGTAGTTTCCCATCGATTAATACTGATAATCGATGACGATCAATAATCACCAAAATTTTCGTGATTGATTGTCCATTGATTATCAAGATCAATCGATTAATTGATATCGATTGTCATCGATTGTCATCGATTGCCATCAATTATTTCATTGATTGTTCAGGTCCTGACATAAAGAACATACCGGAGCCACTATCGTTTTCAGCCTACAACCATATTAAAGTGCATAGAAAAAACTGCCCTTGGTATTTAGTACAGGCCAAGGCCATACTCCAGATCTAATCATCTTGGCAGCAATTTATTCGCATTTGGATCTCCTGGCCAGTGAATATCATATCTATTTCATGGATGGGCAGTTACTAGCAACCACTCCATACTGGGTATTAATAAATATCGACCCTAGCACATACAGTTGTCCTGAAGCTGGATGACTTTAGCAAGAAGATAATTATCTTCTTAAAATGTGGATTATTCTCTCTGTCACCACTTGCAAACACGAGTCAGGACAAAAAAACCTAGTTTACACTTGTAAGCACTTTTGTTCTGAAAGTGGATGCAATTTTTGCTATCTATAAATTGCAACTTCTTAGTGAAGAGTGTAATCGGAAAATTAATACTCCAATAAAATTTCAGTGTGATTTAAGTGCATTGAACCGGCAATAGGCCCTGTCATGCTTTGTCATAGAGGGATCTTACACTCTCACACTTTAAAAACTGCAAAAAATGGCTAACCTTGGAATCAGCAATCAGTGCTATTCCAACAGATAGTTTCCTTTTCATTCCACCAGACAATGCCCGTGTCTGTGTGTATCGTTTATCACTCAATCCAATGCAATCTATCATTCTATCCACCTCTTGTTTTACCCGGTAAGAGGGACAGCTCTTTAACTTGGCAAAAAACCAAAGATGCTCCTCGACAGTCAGTTGGTCAAACAAGACATCATGTTGTGGACATAGACCTGATTACAACAGAGTTAATAATCAATTTTACCAATGCCATTGATAAGATAAAATTAGGATTATCAAATTTCACAGATTTGTTCAGAAAATACTAATGAAATGCATGTAATGGTAAATGTCACAAGTGCACTGTTAAAGCATTCTGTCTGCCTTGCATAAACCCGTAAACCTCAATTACATGTAACTACCAGTATCGTTTGGGACTGGTTATACCATTGCTTTTGCAAAATTATACGTCAACGTTTTTAATTCAAAAGAAATCTTCGCCACTGGTGCATAGCTGCATTAATTAATTTTTCTAGGACACTTGTAGGTGTTGCTGTAAAGCATTCAGTACCTTTTCCCCATATTTGGCAGTTTAAGGGTAAAGGGCAAGTGGTGCTTTCAATTGTGTGTGATCTGTCATATTTTATCATTACCCACACACCGGTAATTATTAAAACCATGGGATTCTTCGCAAGTCTTACAAGGGCACTTAAATTCCAGCAAGTCGATCTCTATAAAAAAGAGGAAAGTTGCAAGAGCTTCCATTCGTTGATGGAAATTCTTCACATGGTTTGTTATAAGAATTTTCTCTCCATGGAATGGGAACAACATCTTTCTGACTGATTCCTGCATATAATTTTCTTAACGCCTCTTTTCCATCATTTGTTGTTTTCTGTAAAGAGATTGCCCTTGCTGTTAACCTACACGTATCCCTTTAAGTTATCATCATTCTGTTGTTCCCATTTTGTTTATTTTTTTTACTAAGATTGATTCTGTTACGAAAAATAGTATTGCGTGACAAGCGTTACTGTCTAGAAGCTTCGCGAGAGTTCGTAGTTTGTTTATATTTAGGTTTGTACGTAAGCGTTTCTAAATCGGTGTGTTTTGTAATCTTTCTATAATTAGAGTGATTACTATTTTAGAAAGTTCTAGAAGTTTATTGTCAGAGTATATAAGTAGACCAGTACAAGCGGAGTGTTTTTCTAACTAGTTTTTCACAAGCGAAGAGAGTTGGCGTTGGCCGTGTTTAGTCAAGTGTGACAGAAGCAGTGTTTATTCAAGTTGGCGGAGGCCGTGTAAGTTTGTCAAGTACGTGTTGTTCAGAGTTTTAATTCGTGGAAACTACGTTCATTTTGGAATAAATCTTCTTGTTGTTGTTCCGACAACCCTGCGTTCAAAACATTCGAACTCGTAACATTGGGGGCCTGGTCCTGGAGAGGAATTCATTTGTTTGCTGACTACAGAAACCAGGAAAGGACAATTCAAGAAGGAGTTACAAAAAGAATAAGAAGAACTGTACAAGAGAGTATATTGTGGTTTTGCTGTGGAATACTGCTATGGAAATGGAAAAGCTTTTGCAGATGGGAAAAGAATTTGGATTGGAAGGAGAAAAGCTGCTCGAGTTTGTAGAGAAGCAACAAAAGTTAGAACAAGAAAGAAGGAGGGAAGAGGAAGAAAAAGAAGAAAAACGCAGACAATTGGAGGAAGAAAAAGAAGAAAAAAGGAGGCGGTTTGAAGAAGAAAAGGAAGAGAAACATCGATTACTTGAAGAAGATAGAAGAAGAGAAGACGAAGAGAGAGAAACTAGGCGACAAGAACGCGAACTAAGAAAATTGGAGATGGAAGCCGAGCTGTTGAAACAGAAAGAGGCTATTGAAGCGGCAAAAAGAGAACATGAGCTGGAAATTGCACGTTTGGCTGTGGAGAGTGCTGACGGGCGTCCTGAACTGAGAGAGGATCGGGCTAAGGCACCTAAACTCCCCTCGTTTGTTGATGGTAAAGACGATTTGGACGCGTATTTGCAGAGGTTCGAGAGATTTGCGGAGACAGCTAAGTGGAAAAAAGATGGATGGGCATCGAAGCTCAGTGCTCTGTTGTCTGGACGGGCACTAGAAGTGTATTCACGTTTATCGGAGGACGCAGCTAAGGATTATGACAGGGTAAAGATTGCGTTAATGAAGAGATATGACCTTACCGAAGACGGCTATCGTCGAAAGTTTAGAGCATCCAAACCAGAAGTCGACGAAAGTCCGGAGCAGTTTATTGTACGACTGGACAGATACCTGTTACGTTGGCTAGAGCTTTCGGATACTGCGCAATCCTTTGATGGTCTTAAGGACTTGATCGTGAAAGAACAATTTATTGACTCTTGCCCTAAGGATTTGGCAATTCACCTGCGAGAAAGGGCACCTGAGACTCTAGCAAAGATTGCGAAGATCGCTGACCAGTACTTGGAGGCTCATGGTAAACATTTGTTCAGCTCAGCGAGCAGAAAGCCAACAGTGCAGCCTGAGAGGGAAGAGGCCAAGAACATGCAGATTAATCCACCAGCTCTGCATTGCTTTAAGTGCAACACCCGAGGTCATAAAGCTGTCAACTGTCCAACCCTAACAAGAAAGTGTTTCCTATGTGGCAAGCAAGGTCATGAAGCTAGAAACTGTCGATCAGGTGGACGCAGATCAGGAAGACAAAGTAAGGATGGTAACCCTGTGCAGCGTGGTCAAGTGAGTGCCAGTTGTTTAGTTCAGCCACCTGAGGATAAACCTACGGATGAAGAAGTTAAGGCCTGTATTAAAGATGATAAGCTGCTGTTAGCCTGTGGTAAGAAGATTCCATTGTTGAGTAGTGCTTGTGTTGAACCGTTGACTGGAGTGAGAAGTAAAATGCCTGTCGTGAAAGGTAGAGTTGGAGAGAAGCCTGTTGATGTCCTGAGAGATACTGGTTGTAGTGGAATTGTAGTAAAGAGGGACCTTGTATCCGAGGATCAGTTTACTGGTAAATTTAATGTTATGCTGCTCATTGACAATACGGCAAGGAAAGTTCCCATCGCAAAGATTGATGTTGATACACCTTATCTCAAGGGCCAAGTGGAAGCGCAGTGTCTTCCCGATGCTGTTTATGATTTAATTATTGGTAATGTACCAGGCGCAAGAGCCGCTGACGACCCAGACCCATGCTGGCAAGTTTCTGTACAAGAAGCTTGTGCTGTAACCACGAGAAGTCAAGCTAAGAAAGCTGGAGAACATATTCCGTTGAAGGTACCAGATACTAAAGAAAGCCCTGTAGTTGATAAAGAAAAGCTCAAGCAAATGCAGCGCGACGACGACAGCCTACAGAAATTTTGGGAGAAAGATGACGTAGTTGTGAGAGGCCAGGCTGAGACTTCATTCGAAGTGAAAGGTGGAGTTCTGTACCGCGTCTACAAGCACCCTTATGTGAACGGAGGTAAACCCCTGAAGCAGGTTATGGTTCCTGTGCAGCTGAGAAGTCGAATAATGGAACTAGCTCACGGATCGATCATGGGAGGTCATATGGGAATAAAGAAAACGACTGATAAGATTCAAAGCGCGTTCTATTGGCCAGGCATTCAAGGGGACGTGACTCGTTATTGCAAGTCCTGCGATGTATGTCAGAAGACAGTTAACAAGGGTTCCGTACCGAAGGTTCCCCTAGAGAAGATGCCATTAATTGACAAGCCATTTAAGAGAGTAGCAATCGACCTGGTTGGACCTATTGTTCCCCCGAGTGAGGACGGTCATAGATATATATTGACATTGGTCGACTTTGCAACTCGTTATCCTGAAGCCGTTCCGCTGAAGAACATCGATACTGAGACTGTGGCAGAAGCGTTGGTGGATATCTTTAGTCGTTTGGGAGTGCCTGAAGAGATCTTAAGCGACCTTGGTACCCAGTTCGTCTCTGAGTGTATGAAGGAAGTGACGCGGCTTTTGAGCATTAAACAGCTCACCACGACTCCTTATCATCCTATGTGTAATGGCCTGACGGAAAAGTTTAATGGAACAATGAAGAGCATGTTGAAGAGACTGTGCAGTGAACAGCCAAGAC
>NC_090890.1:14301564-14309064 GCF_036669925.1 Montipora capricornis
GTTATGAGACGGTTGTCACTCACCCAAACTACCACGTACTCCACTGATATTATCTCTTATACAGCAGCCGTTAACAAGTGCTGAGCCAGACGTTGCAGGGAACAGTCCTGTTAGCATGGACATCAGTGTTGTTTTACCAGCTCCATTGTGTCCAAGCAAAGCAGTAATTTGCCCCTCGTACATGTTCAACGACACTCCATTAACAGCAACTTTCTTTCCTAAGAGTACCATTAAGGATTTTTCACACCAATTAGCATTCTTGTCAAAATGACTTGAACTGTTAAGAAAATTAATTTAAATGGCAAGCTAACAGATGTTGAATTACTCATAACAATTAAATTGTCACAGGAATTTCTAACTACCTCATCTCTGCAGTGTGCCATTCAGTATTACATTCAGTGGCAAATTTAGGACTTTTCAACACACTGTCAAATTTCTGTATGATACTGGTATACATTTTGTGTAAACTTTAAGAACCCTTTAAATGTTTATGCGTAAGTACTTCCTAGAGAATTGGTTTCTCATCTCCAATCCGTGACTGCCAGTGCACCATTAAGCACTTAATGACTGGCCCCAAGGGCAACAGTGAGTTTTGTTTCCCCAAGACCCTCAATGTTCCCCGAGGCGAAGCCGAGGGAAACATTGAGGTCGAGGGGAAACAAAACTCACTGTTGCCCTTGGGGCAAGCCATTAAGTGTTTTGTTATACCTCCCAACTCAAAATAGAACAATACACAGATAAAAATTATTTGCTTGATGTCGGCTGGCGTACAGATTTGCCACCGTTTCAAAGGTGCACGACCTGATCACGTGTGAGTCCAAAGTTCAAGTTGTTGTTGCCCTAGGGTGTCATGAAGTTTTGACCAATGACACGTGACACTTGCTCCTCCAATCAGAAAACGTATTTGAGTTGGGAGGTATAACAAAAAAATTTAATCTGCAAGATTTGGGTATTAACCCTTTCTTGGCACAAAACATTGAAATTGATCTTTTTACGGAATTTTTTAAATTAAATAATGAATTGCAAAATACCTTTCTCAGTGGAGAATACTTTTTTGAGGTTTCTTATTTCTATCCCACGTTCCAGACCCACAGGTTCCTTTTCCAGGAATTCTGGGGCTGACATTCCAGACTTAATGCCGTTCAAGCTGTGGAACTCACTTTTTTCTGCCTGCAAAAACCAAAAATAATCTCTTATTATTTCATGGTTAATAACTTATGTACAATTAACTAAAAAGACCTTGGAGGTAGATTATTAAACCTGCGAGCCACCGAGCCATGCGAGACATGACTGCGATTCATGCGAGTCAACATGTGAGTCACACAGTTATTGAAAGCTAAGCTAACCGTTTTAAAATGGGTGCTTAGACTTAATAACTGTTTACAAGCGCTATTTGAAATGGGTGCTTAGACTTGAAATGCGAAATTCACATGGCTTGCATGGCTCGCTGGCTCGCAGATTTAGCAGACCCTTTAAGGTACGTGTAGTGAAAATAATCTTAAACAAGTGACAAACAGATCCCAACATATCCAATCCATCAATGGCTTTCATAAAACATAATTACAGTTACCTGTACATGTTACACTGTATATCTTTTTGTGAAATCTCTCTTAAGGCAAATAAATTAAGTACCCGGTAAAATGATTTAGTCCCCACATCATGGCAAGATTCAATGTGTTGAACAATGAAAAGCAGGAATAATTATAATTATTGCCATAATATTAATTCCTTAATCAGACCTGATTTTGAGTTGAATATAATAATTTATACTGTAATAGTGTAAAGGAATGTTGTCCCATACAGCATGTGTATGTGACTGTATGGAGAGAATTCAAGAGAGGCCAACGCTACTGTGTGCATATTATGATGTATGAAGAACTGTCGTTGATCCACAGCATCAGTAACTTCTTATGCATCACCCAAGGACAGAAAAAAATATCTGACCCGGATGCAAATCGAACCCACGACCTTCGGATTAGATCACCGTTGCTCTACCGACTGAACCACAAGGCCAGACAGGAGAAGGCCATGGGAGTTTGAGGACAAATTGGCTTGGCCCAAGTCATGTTACCTGTAATTGTAAAGGAATGTTGTCCTGTTAGGACATTGCATGCATGCATTACATGACATGACAGACGACTGTGACTCGCATTTTCTCACTCTACCCTATGTGTGCATTAATTTTACCCTTGCTATGCAGTGTGCAGTCTGTTTTATAAGTGACCGATGTACAAACACGGTCTTAATTTATGTACATACACTGTAATAGTACCTCTTTACTCTTTCCACACCAGTAACTTCGCATAACAGGGAAATACCACGGTTGAGGAACACCATAATCTCCAGGAAAGACAGCTTCAACATACCAAGCAATGAGACCATACATCAATCCATCGGCTACAAACATCACCATAACAAGACCAAGTGTTAAACTGTCATCAATGGAGGGCCCT
Organism: Montipora capricornis; assembly: GCF_036669925.1. Classification (NCBI taxonomy): domain Eukaryota; kingdom Metazoa; phylum Cnidaria; class Anthozoa; order Scleractinia; family Acroporidae; genus Montipora; species Montipora capricornis. The sequence continues at coordinate 14,304,018 of NC_090890.1, forward strand.
TGGTTGAGATTTGACCACTGTGATCCAATGCCAGCACCTTCAAATTTCCCAATTAACTGAGCCCCCATTGCCATGGCCACATTAGAGGAAAGGCATGCAGCAGCTTTTGTTCCCAAGCCCATTGTGTTGTAGTATTGGGTGACAAAGAAATATGGGACATAACTAAGAAACCAAAGAATGCCTCCTGCTGCTGAAGCAACATTGGCTTTGGAGAAGAACACACTAATAAGAAAGCAAAACATGATAGAGGAATATGTATATAGCATGAGAAAGACGAAAAGGACTGTTGGAGATGTTTGATTCAGAACCCTTCCATTTGAGTTGAATTTTATAGTGAAGAATTTTGTAGCAATGGCCATGGAAAAAAGAAGAAGCATGAAATATTTAGAAAACCAAGCCAACCAATGAAGCCAGCCACTAAGACCCATCATTTTCATGGATTCCTGAAAAATGAAATTTATGGCATAGTTAGTACAAAAGGTTGAGTAACACCACATGTGAAGGCCAGATCCACAACTTCCAAAAGGAGGGAACTGAGGAAATTCCTAGGAGTGTACCCCTTCCTTTCCCTCCCCTCCCTTCCCCCCAGTGAAAATACACACCAGTTACAATGCTGCTATTAGAACTTTTTGGAAACATTTCGCAAGCAATTGAAAATGTACAATGTAATGCTTCAATGACAAAAATACAGTCTGAATGAAAAGAACTGGGAGTCCCACTCAGTACCACCTGTGAGGAAGCAAAAGATTGAAAACTACATGTACTTAACAAACAAAACCTCATGAATTTCTTACTAATATTACTTTACCTTGAGCTTTTTTTCTTTTTCATAGACAACATCACGGACAATATTCAAGGCTGTATAGACAAGTGACAGCATCAAAAGCAGAGGAAGGCTGGTTTGTATAACCAAAACAAAGTTATCGTGAAGATAATCAGGATATGGAAACCGCTTGACAGAGACGGTCGCAGTCAGATTACTTGTAATATTTCCTATCTGTTTGATAATTGCAGAGTCTACTGCATGTTGTAAGGACAAGAAACCCTCTTCAAAGTAGAAAGGTGGACCGCCATGAGAAGAATTCCTGTTTCTTGGACCTGGGACCTCAAAGACTGGAAACGTAAATTGAGTGTTCCAGGTTGCCGAAGGATCGGATCCAAACCCTTCCTGCCTTGCTTCCTTGTTTGCCTCCTGTTTTTTCTTCAATGTTGAACTCAGACGAATTTTGTAAACAACATTTTTACTGTTTAGACTTGTATTGAAGGCAATTCCCCCAAGAAACTGGGAATTATTGGATTGTTTTTTTCTGTTGCCTTCCAGGCTAACTAATGTTTGGACCATATCTTCCTCACTTTGAAATCCTTCCATATCAGTCAGAAAAAGCTGTTTTTTTACTTTCAACATAGCTTGCCTAATGTCACTGGTGTTGGGTGTGAATGCAATTTTAAATCCCATCGAATTATTTGGCAGTTTATTTACTGCAAAGGCAGGATATGTGACATTTTGTTTATACTCAGTTTTAATCTTGAATGCTCTCAAAAGGACAAGTATTGTTACAAATAAGAGTGGCATTCCAATTTGGAACAATGTTCGTATTGGAGTTCTCCTTAGGAGGGTAAGATTCTTCCACAACAAGAGAAAAAACTGGTTTGCCTTTCCCATCTTGATGTTAAGACCACTGAGTTAAATGTGAACAAAGAGAAATAAAAGTATCAGATCAATATTTCCCATGCAACATCTGTGTCAAGCTGGTGAGTAAGAATGAAAAGACATCATTTAATAATAAATAAAATCATGGGTTAGAGTGCTGCTACAAGCAAAAAAACTAATTCTTCTGTTTCTTTGGATTTCAAAACTATGTTAACTAAACACTAGGTGACCTAAGTTTTAAGTTCTGGTTTAAAAAGACACTTGTTTATTTTAACTGGAATTTTGTTACTTGTTGGTCCGCCATTACTAACTTTAAAATCTTGAGAGAGCTGGATCGAGGAGAAAATGATATCAAAGACTCGATAGTTTTATAAGAATGCAATGCGTGTATAGGCGGCTGAATTAATATGCAGCACGGGAGTTTCGGGCTTTCAGATTTTCAAACTCCTGTTTTGCATATATAATAAGTTGCGTTTACACGCTGAAATTTTAAGGTAGTGAATCAATGACGTCACTTTTCCCTAGATCCAACCCTCTAAGATCCAATCAGATCCAATCCAAACCTTACATTCAAAATAAACAGCCTTTAGATAAAAATCAAATCAAAATTTTGCCAGGCGGGTTTTAAGCTAATACGCTTTCAAAAGCTGAGGAAAAAAAGGAAATTAATTTTTTTATCATAGTAGCACTTTAAATAATTCTATTATTGTTTTTGACTTGACTCATTTGTATTGGAGGTTGAAACTTACCTACATATCTAAGTACACACAACCTTCAAAATTTTCTAAAAAGGTGCAATCAGCATTTGTAAATTGATTGACAACTACATGTGCACTGTAATACATACAGTAAGTGCCCTGAGTAATTGCCAGTTAAAATAAAGAATCTGCAGTTTAGTATATGTATGCTTATTGACTCAGTGAGGTAGTTTTCTCACTTGACTCTGAAGGGACCTCGTTGCAAAGGTAAAAATGGGTACCCTGTAACATACCAGGCCTGGAACTTTGTGCTCCGTTATTCACGAACAGTTTGTGTGTGTGTGTCATACTCTGCATGTTAACAAGGATTTTGAGAAAGGAGTACGGTTCAGTTGAACGATAAGACTTGAAGTCTAAACATTTGCAGGTTAAAATCAATAATTGCAAATGCACCACTACAGTACATGTAGCTCCTAAGATACCCTGAGTACTGCTTTGTCAATCGTGGTTTCCAGCACACCACTGCTCAAGTCAGAGCCCCGGGGGGGTACTTTAGGAATTTCTGGGTGGGGATGTGCCGCTGGGACCCTGGAACCCTTAGCCTATACCAGAGCTAGTTCAGCTGAATTTTGCTACCCTATACTAGAGTAAACTCCCACCGATTTCCGTCTAAATACCGATACTTGAGAGTTAATAATATCCAGAAGTTTCTCATGATAGCCATTTATTGACACTGTTGAGGCTGAGTTGCGCAAATTTAAACTTTGCCGACTCGACTTTTTAATATTTTTGAGCGGGAATTTCTGGTTTCCTTAGTCTTGATAAAATCTTCAAGCGACTGCTCAGTTTCGTGAAAAATGATACCCTATTCTAGACCCAAACGCTCTGATTTATATACCCTATGCTAGAGTAAACTGCTTGAAAACCATACCCTTCACAGCGGCACATACCTATATAGCCCATATATGGCAGTACCCCCCCCGGGGTCAGAGCCAACTGGACTTTCTATAGTTGTAACAGCTAAGGGTAAATATACCCAAATGAACTCGCATGCCAGATGACCACGATAATTAGTAAATTAAACTAACAGTTACTTTATCACCAGCCGTTTGTGGCTCGTATAAGACCTTGGTTAATTACGTAATTTTTTGAAAACTAAATAAATTCACCCCATTGGGAATTTAACCGGTGCAAACAGGGTGCAATTAATTGCAAGTTTTCGAAGCAAAGTAACATATAGGTGTTCTTTAAAATATTCAATTCAATATTTGCCTTGTATAAAAGTAATTCAACCCAAATGGGGCTTTGCTGGAATAAAGTCTTGGCCGGGGAGAAGCACCGGCTTTCTATTGTAGGTCGTTACTCATTGCATGAGCTCGAGATACTAGTATCATTTGGTCACATGAAAGAAAAGGCGGCGAAGAATGCGAATAAAGTGCACTTACCCCGACTTCTGTACTTTCCAAGATGTGAATACCCCACTTTAACGTCGCGCTTGTGAAGATAAAAAGAACTTTATCTCACATGATCGGCATATGTAGTTTCAACATTACAGTATGAACTAAAAATAAATATTGTTGTGCTGAGTAACCTGTCGTTTGCCCTCTCCAATGCAAAGAAAAAGACTGGATCTACTAATGATTCAAAAAATGGCCGGAGAACATTTCTGGTAAACGTTAATTTTAAGCCATCACGAACACTGCAGATCTTCCTGTTAATGGAATATTCCGCCCGGTTATTATCCTGTTGTTTTACTGATTTACTTCGTCAGCGTTCTTACCGTGGTAGATTTCTAATACCTCGTGCATTTGCATGCTTCCATTGCACGCTTCGAAGCTTCACTTCAACAGTGGTGATGACAAATGTCAGTGGAAAGGAAGGTCAGAGCGATCCACAGACAATATATAAAACTAAAAGAAAAAGAAAAGGAGAAATCATTTTAAATTTACCAGAGACGAAAAAAGAGGTAAATTTTGTCAAAAACACGTGAAATATTTCAGGAATGCTTTTTGTGCTGATGTCATTATATAGCCTTCCACGCAGAGGTCTCAGGGCGTCGTCACGCGTTCTATCCCCACGAATAGCTGTTTGCAGCTTATTCTTGTTCATGTATATATTGCACATACATGATCTTTTCAGGGATTGGGAATTTGACCCCTTGCACTGCATTGCGGGATGGGCCCAAGACTTTCGAATTTCAGATAGGCATGTGTGGAAAATGAAAACGTAGAAAATGAAAAAACAAAGACCCCAGAAAATAGAAAAGGTAACACATCAAACAGTAAAATTTTGGTAAAATGCATTGAAGCCAGAAAGTTATTTCCAGGGAATTACCACAGGATCGATCTTCCTTTTTCCCAGGCTGAATTTTTGGTCTTTGTTTTGCACATACCAACCTGGGTGTGTGCAAAACAAAGACCCTGTGGAAATTCACCTGAAATGACTCACTGACCATGGTAAACAACAGGGCCCGGTTGTTCAAAAGCGGATTAACGCTAATCCCAGATTTAAAATTAACCAAGGACTTTATTTCTTTACTCCCAAATGCTGTTCAACGCTGATATTTGACAAAACTTTACACTAGAAGAATTCAATCTTGAAAAACAAAAATAAGCAAAAGAAACTCTCACCAAATGTTGAAAACATGAAACAAAGGTTTACGCTAATCCTGGATTAAGTTAATCGGCTTTGGAACAAC
>NC_090890.1:14319064-14324064 GCF_036669925.1 Montipora capricornis
CATGCTACATGTCACAATTAACTCTTCGGCTTCGATGTGGAGATTTTTGCGGGCGGTTCTGACGGGGAAAAGGTTCAAAACGTTCGTTTTCTAAACAGCGAATCAAATGCTGGCGCATTCCGACTGTGCTTATTTTTCCTTATTAAAAAATAACATGACAATTCTATGAGTTCCAAGTGCGTTATTTAAGCTTCTGTCAAGAAGGAGTTAAAATTCACATCTTATAGATCTACGTACTTTACGAAATGCCGCCGCGAATGCTTTAAACAACAAATCATGAACTTATCTAAGTCTTTTCCTCAAGTTTCCCCGATCTAGCGGATCTGGACTGGGGGGGTCCAAATTCGCGAAGGGGGACGGGGACTAAATCTGCTAGCGGATTTAGTCCCCCGGGGGTCCAAATACGCTAGCGGATTTGTACCGAGGGGTCCAAATCTAGGGGGGTCTAAATTCGCTGGGACACCGGAGAGGACAGGAAGAATAGAAGACTCTACGTGTAAGCAGTCAATAAATCATTGCAGTAGGGCAAGCTGGATATCACCTCCCGAGACCAGGAACAGTGGCCCAAGACATATACACTGAATCTGAAGCTGACGCTCAGATAACCAGACGAAGGAGGCGGTAGGCAATTGCCCTTAGCTTCTGATACGCTCTGGACGTGCTTTAAAGCCATCGTGCGGACTATGGCTCTCCTTTTTGTGCGCGTTTTAAAATTAAATAATACCGTTTGTGTGTATACAATAGTAAAGACAAAACCAACATGTTCCGAGTTGTTCTGGTAGTGATAGTGGTCCCCTCGCTGACTAGCTTTCTGCCGGTGTCCTCGCAAATTTGGACCCCCCCCCCCCCCCCCCTAGCGGATTTAGTTTCCCAGTCGCGGATTTGGACCCCCATTACAGCTTATTTAACGGTTTATGGAGGCAGAGTTAGATTTTGGATTGGGGAAACTAATTATTGATACCATAAAGTATAAATCTTTGAAAAAAAACCTAGATCAGTTAATTTTTCAGTAAAGGACATTGAAGCATCCGCGGCGGCATTTCGTAAAGTAGATACGGATTTTAACTCCCCTCTGACAGAAGCTTAAATCTAGGGGATTCCAAATTCGCTAGGACACCGGCAGAAAGAAGGACTCCCAGGGACAAACCACTAGCAGATTTAGTCCCCTTTCATTGAATTGTCGTGTTAATTTTCTCAATAAGGAGAAAAAGTAAGCTTCAGTTAATGCTGCTAACACGCGCTGTGCCCTTTTCGTAAAGCGTTGTTTCTAGGCTCCTTGTAATGTATTAATTAAGACTGTGTAAAGAGATGTTTTTATCACCTCAGTGTCACCTAGAAGAATTTGATCTGTTCGAATATCTTAGTTGAAAATTGAAGTGTCTGAAATTTTTAGGGAATGATATCTTCATTTCAGAAATTGCAAGCTGAACGTTATCTTCTAAGAACTTCCAAGAAAATCATTTGCTCATCCGAAACTGCTAGGTGACCTTTTTTTAGTCCCAAAAAGTGCAAAAATATCCCTTCAGAAAACGTAAGAGACTACTTTTCCCAAGTGGCGAATCTTTTAGGTGACGTTTTAGTAAAGAAATCTATAGCTATTTGGCAAAATAGAACCAAAATTCGTAGGACAGTTTGACTCTCCCGAGCACATTTTAATGGTTTGACGTCGTATGCACAACGTGAGTATTTCGGTGGTATTTTGTACAAGATTTCGCATACTTCGGAGTCACTCTCAAACAGATTATTTTTGACTTGTGTGCTTTTTGAAGCCTTATGCTGATTTCTTGACGAATTTCAGTCTCTTTTTCATTCACTTTCTTTAGTGCCAAATTTGCAAATGTCAAACCTGCCTAAATCCGAGTGTCGACCCAAGTATAAGTTTGTGATTAAACTTTCACATTTCTTGGTTTTTGCTAAACGCTTCTGTAAATTGGGTAAATGAAACTTGAAGCCTACCGTTTTGCCGGTATTATCTAACAGTGGTAACGAGAAGTTTTGATTTTGTCGATGCATAAACTATTGTTTTCAAATGCTCTTGGGGACACTGCATATTCCCAAGAGCATTTGAAAACAATGGTTTATGCAAAATTTGGGGGGCAAACGAAGTGTATTATGGGGAATTTGAAAATAGAGAATTGAGAAGTGATAGCGAAGTCCACGTGGCGTCATTTCTGATAACGCCGGTCATATTACGTCTTTTACGCAAAAACAACGTACACTGCACGCAAGACCTCACAGCTTAGGCAAAAGTCAAAACACAAGCGAAAAAGATTCATTATTTGATTGGATTATTTTGGAGCAAATTATCACATTGCTGCTTAAATTACAATCCATCAATGGCAACGCTTGCAAGAACAGTTTACCAGAGTTAGTTTGAATTTTGTTTTTATCGATGTTAAATTAACTCAAACAACACAAAGTGTTTGAAATTTTATTGCTATGAAGGTCGATTCTAACAAGAAATGACAAAGTTCGGCAATTAATCGGGAGATTTCAGATCGTAGTCTTGAGATCGGGAGATACGGTCCAAATCTGGAGAATCCCGGATTATAGGGGAGAATGGACAGCCTCGTGATCGATGCTCAATAATAGAGCGAAATGTCGAGGAAAGTTTTATAATAAAGCGCCCTACCATCTCGTCAAGAAAAGTTTTATGATAAATCCTTAATTCTATTTTTTTCTTTGCTGCTAGCATTCTCAATGCTTGAACTAAAGATGGAATATCGTGCTTTTCAAAACGAAAGTCCGCTTCACATTCATCAGGGTCTTTGTTTACGACGAAAAGTAGGTCGAATTTTTATGCGAGAAAACGTCAAATTTGCAGGACTGAATGCTTCGTAAAGCAAAAGAAATTTCTTCGTCATCAAGTATTTCCTCATCATAAAACCAAAGAACGGCTTCTTGAACTTTCTTCAAAGAAGACAAAGACATATTGAAGTCATACAGAGCCGTCCTCTTGCAGTGAGGTCAAGTCTTGCATTGAAACTTAACGGGGGTGGCTCTTATAAATAACTACAGAAAGACAATGGTTGCTGAGGAAGATTTTTAGTCAAGAGCCCTACAAAAAGGTTGCATGGATGGTTCGTTGAAGTAAATTTTTCAATAAAAATTTGACAACACTTCCATCAGAAGGCGCATGCACAACTAGTCCCAGTCCTTTGCCATGCGTTTCAGGAAGCAAAAGGAAGAGGCCGTATTTTCACTGGATGGGAACCGTCCCTTCATATTTCGTCATATAACTGTAGCATGAAATTTCTATTTAGAAAAAAATATGGAACTGATATTTTGAAAAGAGTACCAATGGAGGGTCTTATGACGTCATAATTGTTTTGCAAAATAATTTTTTTTTTAAATCCATGCTACACATTTTGTGTTCGAATGTTCTCATACTGTTGCGTTTAAAAATTGTGAAAAACATAGTTAACTCGCTGAGTTTTTATGCATTTTCTGTTTTGGTCACGTGATTTACCAAATATGGTTGTGACTCGAACCAGACAAAGAAATGCTAAATAGACCACGGGAGGTAAAAAAGAATAACTGTAGAGTAGAACGGACTCGAGAAATAACTATTTGGAGGGGTCCATAGCACTGAATGGTTTCGTAGTTAAGAGCCACCCCCTTAACTGTTCAATTTGGCGCGCTTAGGCGGCGTTCTAGTATCAGGCTACTCGCGCTTCTGACGTTCTGGAAGACGTCGCATCCTTGAATCTTTAAGTCCCTATTATTTCGTGTGCGGCCGATCGATTGCGAAACGTATATGACCGCAAAGCTAAAGTAACACTCAACATGTTTTGTGTACTCAACTGAACTGATTAGCGCAAATGAATTTTCTATTATATTTAGGTACGTATTATCTATATGTTGATCATTTCAGGCTTCTTGCATAATTTGGCTGTCACTTGTGATATTCTCCAGCTCATTTTAAAGAAAACTCTTGACCTTGAGACCTCAGTGTGACAGTGGACGTTTTGAGTTTTATTTTCTTGTCTCCTCGCCATGAATAGTGCGGTTGCCTTTGTTTTCGTTTTTACTTTGCTGCGGCAGCCGGTGCATGTCCAAGGTTCGTCCAATGCCTCTAAGGTAAGATTTGAGTAGGAAATGCATTAACAGCAGTGATCAACAACAATTGTACAAGACGGCAGCGTTGGCGAAAGCTTCCGAAAGTTGAGTGCGGAATACGATCAGATCTAAATTCACTCTGGTCGCAAAAAAGTTTTTTTTTTGTCACAGACTTGGGGTTTCCACGTGAATTTTGAGATAGATTTCCTACGCAGTAGCGCATGGTTGATGGAATTTTGTACCTAAGATTTGTACACAGACTGTCTGTCCATGTAGACGAAGATTCAAGAACGTTTTTCTCTTTATATTAGCTTGCAAAGCCGGCGTATTTTTGTTCTGATAAGAACTATTGGCCGACATCTAACAGAGGCCTGAGGCCAGTCAAAAAAATTGCACTCAGTGAGAGCAGGACAATCCTCTACCGGCTGTGCGCTTTCAAAATGGCGGTCCATTACGAACTTTAGACCTTGGACAAGCGTCCACCTGCCAAAAAAATCTCCATCATCAAAGTACAACACGGAGCTCCACCTCCCATACACGATCTGGGTCTTCATTCAAACAAGAAGTGAACAAATTCCCCTAAACTAAACTGGCCCTGCTAATCATCCTCCATTGCAGTCATTACCAAGGGCGAAGCTCAAGGAGATGTTTTGTTGAATGGGCTGATTCGGTGCCTTATTTAAGCAGCCGCTTTTCGGTCTATCACATCACCATAGCCAGCTGTAAAACGTTGCGACTCCGGCATTGGAAAATGAAAGTCGAACAGCTTATCTTGTTCAGTTTATCGTTTTTGTTGTTAAACGAAATTTGAACTTCCATTTTGGTTTTTTCCGTTTACATGTACCCGCTATTGTCGACTGTAAGCCAGTATTGACTAGACTGAGAGTGGTAGTCTAATAGAAACTAAATATTTTAAGCAAGAACCGATAAAACGTAGATTT
>NC_090890.1:14326564-14351564 GCF_036669925.1 Montipora capricornis
AGCTACACCAAGCTACTCTAAAATCCGAGGGTAAAGATATATATATATATATAATATATATATAGCGCAAGTAGGGGGTTCCAGTTAGCTGCAGAGTGCTCGATACGTGAAGTAGAGCAAATATAACGTTTAGAAGAAAGACAACTTCACAGCGTAGCGACTTCAAGTTTCATGTTTGGACAATCATCAGGCTACAGATCTTACATTTGCATTCTAACTCATTTAAACATCATTTTCATATTCTAGGGGAGCGTGCTATTTTAAGTTCGACAAAAGGTATTTGTTCTTGTGTCTGCCTTTAGAACTTAACTCGTTTCTTTTGTTCAGTAGGTGGCGCGTATCTGCTTGTACATAATAAAAGCAGATACGCGCCACCTACTGAACAAAAGAAACGAGTTAATTTCTAAATATAGACACAAGAACAAATACCTTTTGTCGAACTTAAAATAGCACGCTCCCCTAGAGTATTAGAATGGTGTTTAAATGAGTTAGAATGCAAATGTAAGATCTGTAGCCTGATGATTGTCCAAACATGAAACTTGAAGTCGCTACGCTGTGAAGTTGTCTTTCTTCTAAACGTTATATATATATATATATATATATATATATATAATATATGTAGATAGGGTTTTTAGTTTCGCAAGTTATGTGGAAATTAATGGAGCGTGTTTCGCCAGTAGAGAAGAATGTGTAGTTGGTTAGTCCATGGAAAATGTAGGGACATGTAGCGCAGTTTCTCAACTTGTAACTACGCCGATCAGATCAAGCCACTGATCCAACGTACACCGACGGGAAGGCAGGAGGATTGTCCACGGTTGCTTGCTTCAAAACTCTGGAGTCTAATAGAGTTAATGGTCTTGATTTGCTTCGAAAAAATAGGAACAAAATTCGGGAAGATTGTGACAGGTGGTGGATCAAAAGGCGTCAGTTAAAAGTTTATAATACTTTTTACGCAAGACAGCAATGACCAGAACCAGGTTGCTGACCAGCGGTTTTCGTTAAAACAATGGTTTGCTGGGGGTGCTCAGTCTCGCGGGCTCAGAAAACCTGGTTGTGGTCATTGTTATTTAAGATTTTTCTTTTCTGTATGAAAATTCAACAGATTGTCTTGAAATTTGACCTGAGGATCGAGGACTCCCAAGATACCAACCTAAAACATCGTGCGAGGGATTTCCGTTTGTGTGTCACTGCTGCCCGTGACACTATTGTCAGCACAAGACCATTCTTTGATTGCACTCACGTGATAAGACGGCCATGTTGGTGCCAAGACAATAGATCGTTTTCACGTGACGTCATCATTTTCTAAAATCCAAAACTAAAGAGCCACGAAAGTTTTTATCCTCATCAGGCATACGAGGCCATAAGAGGTCAAATTCCCAAAAGATTTTTTCGCTATTGTTCTTTCCACCAACATGGCCACCTTGACGTTAGTTGTAATCAAAGAATTCCGATTGATTTTGTTAGCAGCAATCGGGTCACCGATTGGACGTCAATTTCCGTAGCTGGACATCGATTTATGGATTTTTTTCCCGTTAGCAGTAACCGGGACACCGAAAAACAATCGGAATTTCAGATCTCCGCGATGTTCCGTTTTGCAAACTTCGTCGGCTTGTCGGAATCATGACACTGTTTTTGCCTTCACCGAAGGGATGAAAAATAAGGAATTTTTAATAGTCGAAATCGCGGAGAATTGGAGAGGTGGTTTATAAATTTGTTTCCCACATCAATCCAAGTTTTGGCTTTTTTCATGGAACGGCTTCGAATTAATTTTTTTGTCGCGTGACAGTGAAAATGTTGGGCAAAACGTATTTTTTTGCTGTGCTGCTGTGGTTAATTTCTGTGACCACCGAGTCACGTTATCCCAAGACAAAAAATGTTGGGCCGTGACACACGCACACATTGTGTGCCTATTTTTGGAAATGGCCTACGACTTAACCTTTATCGGTGAATTTTTGATAGGGATATTTGAAACGAAATTTTCTAAGCAACCAATCGGAATATCAAAAAAGTGTCACACAGTTTTGACGATAAACGCCTTGTGAATGAACATTATACAGAAAGCTTCCCCTTGCATTAAAATTTGATACCTGATAAATTCGATCAGAGAGACATCGGTCGCTCAAGGGTCTTGGGCCCCGCTCTTTTTTCGATTAGATGAAGTGACAAAGAAAATATATTTACCGGAAAGTGCATTTCATCATACCCTTTCAATTGATGTATAGTTCATGGCTGTTGCACCTAACAAAGCGCGTTAAAAAGAATTTTCGCAAAGGACACCCCTAAAGGTCTAGCGTAACCTTAATATGAGTATTCCGATTTGAAAAAAACAGGCATTACGATGCGTATGCGTCTACAAAAGGCAATATCATGTCGTGTATATCGATGATGTCCAATCCAGATACTAACCCCGCCTGACAAGGAATAACTTCAGTGAACTTTTGTTATGATAAGCATCTTTGAGGCAATTTATTAAAGGGCTTAAATGGGAAGAAGAGCACTGAATCAAGCTGTTAAGGCCTAGCCAAATACTCGCAACATTTAAAAAAACATGTTCATTTCTCATGATCCCTGTCAAGCTTTCAGTGTCCAAAATGAACGATAATACTTTGCTTGGAGCAAAATGGCAAAAATATCCCTTCAATAGAGGAAGAGACTTGGTTGAAAAATCGGTATATTTTCATCAGTGAATTTTTAATCAGCATTAGAGTAACTACTTTCAATGAATTTCGGTTATAATTTTAGCAATCACCTTTCGTTTTGAAGATCTCGTCTACGTGCCCTAATGGCCCGCCGGGTATTCCAGGACGGAATGGAGTGAACGGGCACAATGGGTTACCAGGCCGCGACGGACGAGATGGCGCAAAGGGAGAGAAGGGAGTGGCAGGACCGTCCGGACCACGTGGTGTTAAAGGTGAAGCGGGACCGAGTGGAAAAGACTTTGACCAGAGAAACTGGAAGCAATGCGTGTGGAGAAGTGAGGACAGTCGCGATATCGGCCTTGTAAAGGTGTGGTAGATTTTAGAAAATTAAACGTAATTTTAAAGACTTCTCTAGTTTAACTAACTGAAGCCGCACGCCCAACTAACCAGAATACCCCAAAATGACAGTGATTTTAATTTCTCCCCCCTCCCATCCCCTCCCCCTTTTAAAAAATATTCTCGCATTTAGGTTGATTGACTGACCTTACAAGGTGTACACAGACAGATTCCAAAATTTTGTTGTTTTTGGTTTGTTTTTTCTTGTACAGGATTGTCTTTTCAAAAAAGCCAAAGATGACACCGCTCTCCGTGTTGTTTACCAAGGCAATTTGTACATCAACTGTGACAAGTGTTGTAAGCGATGGTTCATTACCTTCAACGGTGCAGAATGCAGTGGCCCAATGCCTGTTGATGTGGTGCTGTGGGTGAATAAGGGAGCTGGCTATGAAGAACACAGACCTGGGTCCATAGAGGGCTACTGCGAGAATATCCACAGGGGCAATATCCGTGTTGGGATCAACATCGGAAATTGCAATAATCGTGGTAACTCCAATGGCCACACTGGATGGGATTCAGTGTCTCGTTTGATGATCGAAGAAGTTCCTCGGTCCCAGTAACAAGACAGCGTCACGTTTAACTTCTTAGAGGATGTCTAGTTAAGATATTAGTATGCAATAATAACAGGCAAGATAGTGTAATAACAGGATGATTGTTCAGTTTGAAATAAATATTGCCAAACACTAAGCTTTTTTGCATTTGCTTTTTCTTAAAAAAAGAGTAGCGAGTCTGTGGCACAAGCTACCATCTTGTTGACAGAAAATCGTTTTAGGGTTGAATCAATAGGAAGGCAGAGGAGGGTGTGGGAAGGGAGGTGTCATGCTAGAATGAAACATTTTACTAACAGGCAAATTTTGAAAGAAATCTTTTTGTCACCATCCCTTGACACTTTAATTCTGCTTCTAGAACTATGAATGAATTTACTAGCGAACGATCCAACAACTTAAAAAAAAGGAAGAACCAGACGGATGCAGTGATGAACGAATGGACGAATGAAACCCACTGAAAAACAATCTCTGGGTACGGACTTTCTATTGTGACAATTGATGTCGACAAATTTCAACAAATTAAAACCATTGTTTACGTAAAAAATGATGAGAAGCACCTACATTCACACAGTCAACCCAAATGCAAGGCATGAGCAAACAAATGTGCCTCAAACCGATTAAATCTCCATTCTCGTCACCGGAGCCTCGGATCAAGAGAGGAGCTTTGGGGTCGAGATTGGATAAATCTCCCAAATAGAAATCTTAAGATAATGCGCATCCCTTTCGATGATGATGATGATTTAATTCTATAGCGCAGATTCACATACCATGTTCACGCTTTCCATTTAAAAATGCAATCAATCAATCAATCAATCAATCAATCAACTTTATTTAAAACACGGTAAATGGCTCAGCAAGCAGGTTTTCAGACATGCCGTGTAAGAACTACAAGGTATAAGTTTTAAAACGACTAATAAACAAGGTATAACAGCGCTAAAAATTATTTAACAATCGTATATCAATTCCTATAGTCTCTTATCAAAAGTAACTAATCTAGTTTCTATGTCATGGAAATTTAAACACAATAATAATGATTTGTAACAATCAGAATTTACTATATAATAAGTCGAAACGAGCCATGTAAAAATGTGCCATAGCATTGTAAAATATGTCCTAGGATATCGCACGTTTAAAGCTTGCAAGACCTTTATCTCACGTATTTGATTTGACAGTTGGTTCCAAGCCATTGCACCTCGATAAGAGAAAGGACGTTTAAGAAAATTCGTTTTAGGTAGCGGTAATTAGAGGTCATGGTTCGAACTCCTCAATTTCTAATTGTGAACTTCAGAGGTTCTATGAAAATTCTTCTGAAGATACGTCGGACAATTTCTATTGAATACTTTAAACATCGTAATTAACAAGTGCCTTCTTTCTCTTTCTTCTAAGTGAGACCACTTTAGAGAATTTAGTACCGCTGACGATCGAATAGAGTAATCAGCCCCATTAATAATCCGTGCTGCTCTATTTTGTAACTTTTGTGATTTTTCAGCACGTGTCTTGGAGCAGTCACTCCATTCAACATCACAATAAGCAAAGTAAGGTTGTACAAGTGAATAGTAAATTGTTTTAAGAGTCTCTTGATTTTCATTTAGCTAAATACAGCATACACAAGCCATTTGAGACTGATCTTCCCAGGTTAGCATTTCATCAATAGGAACCCCCAATAGAAACCCCCAATAACTTAGTACAAGGTTTATGTTCAATTCACTTATGTCCAGGTTTGACCCTAATTAGATGCACGCCCAATTTTGACATCCAACATGAAGTGTCCCTTTAAGTTTAAGCATTTGCTACCTATTATCAACAATAAGGTAAGGGTAAAGGTTAGCGTTGGTTTTAGCATTGGGTAAATGCAGCAGTTAATCTTTACTTAAAGAGCAGCGTTTGGGGGACGCTTTGTGACGTAAATTGTCTGTATTCTGAGACACGAGTGATGTTAGAGTTGGTGAGAAGAGCAAGGGGACACTTTATTGAAATCCGCGTGCATCTAATTAATTAGGGTCAAACCTGGACATATCGCTCAATTGGCCTATCATCCATGTAAGACTCCATTTACGTAAGATCTTTGTTCAGAGAAGGTAGGCTACAACGTTACCTCAGGAAGCTTCTAAAGAATGACCATTTGGATTGCTGTATTTATGACAAAATCTATCCCTCTGGCTCTCAACCTGCTCGAATCTACGGCCTCCCCAAGATGCATAAGGCCCGTGAGCCGAACTCAATTCCTCCGTTCCGTCCTATAGTTTCTTCAATTGGAACATACAACTATGAGCTGGCTAAGTATTTATGCATTCTTTTGGAACCTCATATCCCATCTGAATATTGCGCTTTAGACACTTTTACTTTTGTTCTTGAAATCAATGAATTGCCTTTATCGGGGAAGTTCATGGTTTCCTTTGATGTCGAAAGTTTGTTTACAAACATACCCTTGGGGGAGTGTGTCAACCTGGCGGTTGACTACATCTCCAAGGGCAACCCTGACC
Source organism: Montipora capricornis (assembly GCF_036669925.1). Classification (NCBI taxonomy): domain Eukaryota; kingdom Metazoa; phylum Cnidaria; class Anthozoa; order Scleractinia; family Acroporidae; genus Montipora; species Montipora capricornis. The sequence continues at coordinate 14,332,631 of NC_090890.1, forward strand.
TCCAGCTAACTAAAACTGAACTCAGAAATCTTTTTAATTTTGCCACTGCTCAAACACATTTCCTGTTTAAGGGTTCGTTTTTTCATCAAATTGATGGGGTGGCAACGGGTTCTCCACTTGCCCCGGTGTTAGCTAATCTTTTCATGGGTCACCATGAAAGGATCTGGGCTCGGTTGTTCCAAAGCCGATTAACTTAATCCAGGATTAGCGTAAACTTGGGTTTAATTTTTTCAACTTTTCGGTGAAAGTTTCTTTTGCTTATTTTTGTTCTTCAAGATTGACTTCCTCTAATGTTAAGTTTTGCCCAATATCAGCGTCGAACAGCATTTGGGAATAGAGAAATAAACTCCTTGGTTAATTTTTAATATGGGGTTAGCGTTTATCGGCTTTTGAACAACCGGGCCCTGGTTGGAAAACTACAAGGCCTCCAGTATTTTACTTTATCGACGGTATGTTGACACTTTTGTCTATTTGACACTGAACATGACGCTACTTTGTTTTTTGTCTACATCAACGAAAGACATCCCAACATACGTTTCACCATGGAAAAAGAGATGGATAAAAAAATCCCCTATTTGGATGTTCTGATTGACAACAGTCAACCTCTTTCTCCTATTACCAAGGTCTCTCGTAAGAAAACTTTCACCGGTCTATTAACTAATTATTTTAGTTTTACCCCATTCTCTTACAAACTTGGCTTAATCAGGACCTTAGTTGACAGAACATACAAGATCAACAACACGTGGGTAGGCTTCCATGAGGATATCAAGAAATTGTTATTAATCTCACGTAAAAACCGTTTCCCCAGTCATATCGTTGAGAGAGTCATTACGCAGCATATTACAAAAACTCAGACCCTTTCGAAGACACCTGCTAGTCCTCCCTCTAATCCTACACATTTTTTCAAATTACCTTCTGTTGGGCCCTTCTCGATTGTAACACGAAACAGATTACGTAAATTACTTAAACGTTATCGTAACAATCTTGATGTTAAGCTAGTCTTTTCTTCCTTCGAGATCCGTAGTATGTTTAGTGTGAAGGACCGTGTGCCTGTTGAACTTTGTTCGAATTTTGTCTACAAGTTTACTTGTGCAAGCTGTAATTCTTGCTATGTCGGCGAAACTAGCCGACACCTCTCGACACGCATTCGCGAACACTTAAACAGGGACAGGACCTCACATATCTTTCAACACCTTCAACAATCCGAGGCATGCGGTAACTCCTGCTCTGCTGAATGTTTTGAAGTTACAGACCGTGCAACCACAAAATTCCAGGTCAAGATAAAAGACGCGTTACATATTTCCTGGGAACCTTCCTTAAACAAGCAACTATATCATGTTAATTTAACTCTCTCGTTCTAATCAACATGTTCCACTATACACTCTTTTTCTTACCTTTGGCTATTTTGTTAGATTCCCAATCTATTTCACGTTGTTATTTATCTTTGTTTAGCCGTGGTTTGAGGATACAAGCATGTACTTGGAGATCTTGAGATGGTTTTAGTAAGCGCCGAGTACTAGGATTCATGTGACTGATTGAAACTATATACTTTGCCTTTGAGTAGACTCCCAATCGTGAGTAAGTGCGATCTGTGTTGTTGTTTAAAAAGGTAAGTTGTCGTAAAACTGTTGGTAAAAATAACAACGCATCGTTTCTAAGGAAACGATACAACCTAAAATAGTCCCCTGAAAGGACATGGGGTTACTAGAAAAACAAAAAACCCAGGAAGATTGAAGGAAATAAAAGGGAATAGATTAACATTGGCATCGAGCATACTAATCATTTCCGAGTTAACTTCAACTTTTTTTTACCTGAGCGGCAAGTTGAAACGCGTGGTTTTTAGTTCTACTCTTCGTGTGACTTAAGTACTCATGTTACATAAAAAAGACTGCTCGTCCTCTGTGATGCTTTCACCGGGGCAAAGCACAGAACTCAAGCTTTATCAGGCGAGGGTTTTTATCAGGATGGGAGACAACACGATATGCGAGATCCTTTCGTAGACACCATGTGCCTTTATTTCAACCAGTCGAGCCTACACTAACGGACACCTCCTGAACCCGGACCCCAAAACGCGGTCCCGGCGATTCCTCTTCTAAAACACTACATATTAAAAAACCTCCCGTAAGCGGACATCTCTCGTTAGCGGACAAAGACAGTAACCTATACAGGGTCTACAGGGTCTGCAGGGTCTAAGATACCCTTCCTTAAGCGGACAGTAAACAATATCAGGAAAATGTCTATCGAAATCGTTTCGATTAATGATTTACACTGTCCTAGCCCTACAGAGTACATCGTAGGTTTCCTTTTTAAAATTTTTTTCAAGCCAGTCGCATGAAAATTTGTCTCCTTGAAATTGAAACTCGCAATGCAATTCCAGCTGCTCCTCTGTTTATCGACTTTTCCATGATAAGAACCATTGCTGAGGTAGACGCACGCTTCAGGAACTCCGTCACCCAATCTGTAACATATTCTAATGAACGATTTTTAGTTTAAACATTCATTTCAACACGATGGTGATTGAAGCGTTTCCGCTTATGGGATCGTGCATTTAAGCTAACTAAAACTCAAGCAATAAAAGTATATTAAAATCGTCTTAAAAATATAAAAAAATTATCATTGTTATTATTGTGGGGGATTGTTGTAGAGAGTATGCCTGAAAGTCGAAATTACGTAGGTTGTCAGAAATAAAGCCATTCTAGTGTAATTCCTATAACGTTGGATGTCTTTGCAAGGTCCGGAGTAAGAAGGTTCTACACAATAGACCGAATGCATAAATGGCGGCCAAAAAAATATTTTTTGTTTATGTGCTTATTAGCCTCACTAGCTCGTTTGCATGGACAAACTACAAAAGAAATGTTGCTTTAGAGCGAGGCTAGTGAGTGTATTTAGCACATAAAACAAAAGATCTTATATGCTAATGTTGCCAACTTAACTTTGTACATAAAGTGTAAAGAGTCCCATTTCGCGTTGCAAATGTCATCTTATACAAAACGTGCCCTTACTAGGAGAAATCTTTGAAAAACCTCCCTTAATTCCATATAGAAAAGGGAGGTCTTTAAAAGATGTATGCAGCAAAGCTCAGAGGTCTTTGAATTTCCTATCTTGACCAATCAGAGTCGTGTTTGGCCTGTCTACACCTTGAAACATACAGGTTGTCGTAATTAAGAGCTTTAAAAGACTTATTGTGGTGCATTATACACCCCGTATTGCACGTTTTTTTTTTCAACCTCCCATAAGCGGACACCAACCCTTGGTCCCGAGGGTGTCCGCTTACGGGAGGTTCGACTGTATTCCTATTTAATGGCACCTTGGCCATTCATCACTTTAGTTCAGCCTGACAGCTTTTCCTATTTGTATTTCACAAAGCTGCGATGAAGTTTATATAAACGGGCAAAAGAGGAGTCAAAGAAGCGAAAAATGACGCATCGAGACACAGAAGAGTAAAAAAACAGAGAAAGCTCCCAGCTTCTGTTCTAATTTCCTGCCGTGGCAGAGGCCTCTTTTCTTTTCACGTCGTGGCAGCCCAGCTAACGCAAAAGAAAAGAGACCTCTGTTAGCAGGGAACTGTTCTGTATAAACAAGATCTTACCAATAGATCGTTTTCACGTGTGACGTCACATCGGCCATGTTGGTGTACAAGAACAATAGACGTTCTCTCCTTTGGGAACCAAACTCTATTTTTATGCATATTCCATGCATACATTTTGTATTATTTTGTACACCAATATGGCCGCCAAGTCACATGAGTGAAAACCATCTATTCTATTCCATAGAATCTCCAAGTCACAATTAATTAAGTATTCAAGGACTAGAGGAGATGCCTCACAAGCGTATGCGGTTGTCTGATCTGCCTGGCTGCCTGGCATTTTCAACTTTTAGGTTATTTCGGGCAGCCAGCACCCCTATTATCTGCTGTACTATTGTTATTATTGTATAATTATTGTATAATTGTTATTAGTTTATTGTAACTATGGAGTGAAATAAAGTATTGTTGTTGTTGTAGTCTAAGAGAAGTGTCTTTTAAAAAGTAATTAAGATCGTTCATGTAAACATTAAATAATAGCGGACCTAGCAGAGACCATTGTGAGAGCCTTGTGTTGACTGATCTCCACTCGGAATACATATTATCGAGCTTGACTCTCTCCTTCCTTCCACGGAGATAAGAACTCATCAGCGAAATGCCCCATCTGATAGCCCATAAGCTTTCACCTTGGCAAGCCACAACGAGTGGCAGACAGAATCAAAGGCCTTGCTGAAGTCTACAGCCACAGCCGCCACGCCCTCTCTATTGTTAAGACTTAATCTCCAATCTTCTACCATTTTCAGTAGTGATGTACAGCAAGAATGACCCTTTATATATCCAGACAGGTTAGGGGACAATATGTAGCAAACTGGACCGTATAACTGATCAAACATGACCCTCTCATACACCTTAGACAGTGCAGTCAAAACTCACACAGGACGATAATTCGCTTTATCTGTCTCATCAGTTTTCTTATAAATTGGAGAGACATCACTTCACTTCCATACCGCTGGCCATACGCAAGGTTCAATAAAATAATTAATCAGAGTGGTCAGCGCTTGCGAGATGGCCGAGGCAGATATGCGCAGCAGTCGTTGTGATATATTGTCACAACCGACTGCCTTCCTTGGGTTAAGCTTATCCAGAATTTCCAAAATGTATCCACAGTTTACTGTGTAAAAATTAAACGACTGCCTCATTTTTGCCTTCTCGCTAATGCACATGATATACAAAAATTTGGTTTATCAACGGAGTTGATAATGTAAATTGACCACCGTACAGAGATTCTAAAAGCTGACGTTTCGAGCGTTAGCCCTTCGTCAGAGCGAATCGAGGGATTATGGGTTACGTGTAGTTTTTATAGTAGAGTAGGAGCTACGCTATTGGTGGTAACATGGCAACGTGAAAAGTAGGAATATATTAATTAAATGAAAAGAAACGTCAGCTTTTAGAATCTCTGTACGGTGGTCAATTTACATTATCAACTACAATGCACATGATAGTTGGGTGGCCAGTGAAGTCCTCCATCCTGTTGCCATCGTATTCAGCCATCGTATTCGTTAAAAGCTTCTGCAACCTGCAGAGGATCTGTTATCAACTACTCATCCTCCAACAAAACGAGCTGTGAACGCGACTTCGCTTTACTACGGAGCAAAGGCTTCATTTTCCTCCAAAACTCTCCATGGTTTTTAGTATTTATTGAGACATCCATGCAAAGCGACTTCATTCCCCTTCGTTTTAGCCATATCACTTTATTTCTTTGTTAGGGAAAGGCCTCCCAAGATGAATCAGAAGGATTTTTAGCGTGTACTTTGAACAGATGATTGCGGTAGGAAATTCCACGTTGTAACTGTGGTGTTAGCCAGGAAAGCTGGTCCCTTCGGACGCGTTTTTTCTTTACAGGAGTGTGTGCGTCCAACACTTGACAATAAAGAGTACCCCAACGGTCCCATAGGTCGTTAACATCGTCAAAGGCATATGCCGAGTCCCATGGGACACGCCCTAACTCACTTTCTTTGAAATTCGTCATACTTCTGTAGACAAACTCACGCACCTTTGGTCTAGGTGTCTTACTTTTCTGAATAGCATAAACAAGGTCATGGTCACTTAAACTGAGCTGCAAATTCCCGCATACCGCAAACCGTTCTAGGTGGCTAGCCAAAACAACGGCGATAAATGTCTTTGTTTTTTCAGTGACGCGTGTTGGCTCCCGTATCTGATTACCAATGCAGAACCGCTCGCAAAAATCCTTGAACAAGGCATTTTCGGGCAGCTTCTGCAGGTACCGGAGCACACATTACGTAAAACAAAAGAAACAAAAGACAGAAAACAAAACAACTCCAAATAAAGACTAATCCCAAGCGACCAAAAACACAATGCTTTCCAGTTCCTGCAAAAGACCCCATTTTTGGTCCTGCCTTCAGTTTCATCTACCATCATGTCCAAATTGCAATCACCAATTACCATGACCTCCTGTGGGCTTCATACATCATTTCCGCGGCCCAAGTTAAAGACGAAATAAAGTCATCAAGTGAAGCTATGATTTTCGCAGTTATGAGCGCAATTTTTGCAATTGCGTAGAGAAGCCTGAAAATTTCAGGACCTCAACGGGGTTTGAACCCGTGACCTCGCGATTCCGGTGCGACGCTCTACGCATCTGAGCTATGAAGCCACTGACGTTGGGAGCTGGTTATTTGTGGGTTCTAATGGTCCCGTGAGGAATGAATCAATGATGAAGTGGTATATGAAATGAATCATAGCTCATTTGGTTAGAGCGTCGCACCTGAATCGCGAGGTCACGGGCTCAAACCCCGTTGAAGTCCTGAATTTTTTAGGCTTCTCTACGCAATTGCAGAAATTGCGCTCATAACTGCGAAGATCATAGCTTCACTTGATTCCATATCCGCAGTTCATATATGATTCATTTCATATACCATTTCATAATCGAAATAAAGTCAGTTGGTTTTCAAAGTTTCTGTGATCTGTAGCAGGCGCACACAATAAACCTTGAGTTTCTTCTATCTGAAACATCCAAACAAATTGACTCTCGAATAAGGGCCGCAAGACCACCTCTTCCTTTCTTTCGATCACGCCTAATCAGAACGCGGTAGTTGGGATGGTGGAAAATACCCGCACAGGAGTTGTCGATTTTCGTTTCGGCAAAACATTATGTCGAATAAAGCTAGATTTAGCATAACCTTCATGTTGTAAGGAGACTATGGAGATTCCCTCAGTCTTATTTCTTTATCGCTACAAGTGTGTTTATTCTCGTTCACTGGCAGTGTACTAAGCCAGCCCGATTTAGCACCTTTTTAGGGCCGATTTACACGGTACAACTTTGTCGCATGCGACAACGGCTTACGACAGGCCCACGACATGATTTACGATTGTTGTGTACGTCTGCAAAAATGTCGTAGCATTTTAAAACATGTTTTAAAACGCTGCGACAATCGTAAAGTCATATCGTAGGCCTGTCGTGAGCTTGTCGCATGCGACAAAATCGTATCGTGTAAATCGGCCCTTAGACTGACAGCAGTCTATCTTTTGCTCGAAAGTCCGCCGAGAGAAGGTTATGGCGGCTTCGACCCCTGGCAAACCGTTCTCTCGGCGGATTTTCGAACAAAAGAAAAACTGCTCGCAGTCGAGCACCTCTTGAATGACTTTTTGTCGGATGCTACGATAATATATTCTCCCATATGCTTGGTCAGAGGTGTCTGAAGGCCAGTTCTTTGGCTTTTTTTTATAGCGTCCGATTCTTACCACGGATAACATTCGTAGTCATTTGCATAATCATAAGCAAGCAAATGCAAAAAATAGCTTGTGAGATGTACTATACTTCATTGTAATTTTTGGATTGAAATCCCGGGGCTTTCACTAACGTGCATAGTTAATAGATTTCCGGTTGCGTACAGGATGAACTGTGGCTCTTTCCTCCATTTTCTTTTTTTCCCTCATCCTTGACCAAATATCCCTTTATGCATCAAGTGTTCTGACGTTCGATTAAATATTGATGATTTTGGCGTCTACTTTCATTTTTCCCCTACGTCATTTTCCATATAATTTTTATCTTTAAAGTTTGGTCTGTTCTTTCCTAATTTCGTTTACTTTCCTGAGTGAGCAAAATGAATTAGTTCTAAATCTGGTATAAGGTCAATGATAGGTCCAGTGCACACGTTTAAGTATTAAAATTCCTTCCTAAGTATTCCCGAACTGCAAATTATTTTACATCGACATTGTGGACATAATGCTGCATTAAGCTTTCAGGGATTTTTCATTGCTATCAAAAAAAGCTTTTCTCAGTTTTGACTGAGATGTGTTAAAACAAAACAAACTGGAATGAAAACAGAGTCTTCCGTCCCATGGCAAACGCTTTTTGGGCTCGTCACGTGACTAGCCATAAGAACGTGTGCACTGGAGGTCACCTGATCCCTTGTTGGTCCGACATATCCAATATAACCACATCTTATACTAATAATAGATATGTCCGTTCATCTGTTTCGATTTTGTTTTGCCGGACGTGACGTTTGTCGCAGTTAGACTTAGACAAAGACATCTATTTACAGTTTATGGTCTGTAGTTCCGTTGTCAAGCAAGTGAAGGCACTTCGACTGCATGCTACAGTCTCAGACATAATGACACTTCATGCCAACATCCTCTATTCCCTCTCGTGCGCTCCCTGCCCCTCTCAATATTAGGGAGCTTAAGCACGCGCGTTTTTGAGAGGCGGACGGCAACCGGAAGAGAAATTTTCGCTTGCCAGGGCAGTGATGTCTCCCAGATTTTTATACCAATCATCTCTAACGGGGAAAAGATCTTGGCAATTTAAATGTGATTGTGTGTAAACAAATTAAAAGGAAAAACAGCTCACTTCCGGTTGCCGTCCGCGTCTAAAAAACGTGAGTGCTTAAGCTCTCTAATGTCGGTCACGCTAAAACGCAGACTGCAGACTGTGCAGACCGTGCAGACCAGGGGTAAAATCCCGGGGGTGGGGGGGGGGGGGAAACTCACATATGAAACGTATGAAACGGGGATGCTCGTCGTCTGACTCGTCTCGCTTGGGGCTGTAAATTCGTAAACAGGCTAACCGAATGTTATTTAGGCCTAACCGAATTTTCATTTTACAGACGGTCTGCACAATCTGCAGTCTGCGTTTTTCAGTGTCCCTGTCAATGCTGTTTTTCGTACTTCAGTCACCAAATCTTTCATACCAACAATGAGAGGGAAGGAAGAGGCAGAAGTGGGACTGTAGAATGGTTATCGACTGACGTCTGTAAATAGAAATATTAACAAGACCAACCTTAAGGTAAGTAAAACTTGATCAACCTCATGATTATGAGTTCTGATCTTCAAAGCGAGAGGTATAACTAAATTTCACCGCATGATTTGTGTAGAATAAAGATCCCTTTCATCTTTTTCCTGACTCGAATTGACCTCAGACTGCTCCTAGCAAGTCACTCATAAGACTTCATTCGTGATCTGTTTAATTTAAAGTACGGTCATTTTGCAGAGTTACGAGTAAAGATTTGCTTGAAATTGACTCTTACCGAGGCCGTGCCTCACTCGAAGCCGACATCTTACGAAGATAAATTATCAAAATCGAGAAAGGCCGTATCTCAGCCGAAAAATGCAATCAATTAAGAAAAAAACGCGAGAGCAACCTGAAATTTCTCCATGAACGCTCAGAGTGCCAGTAAGGAGGGCTGGTAAACCGTTATACTCTTTTTTTATAGATAAGAATGTTATTTTTCCGGCCAAGACTGATTATTCTTATTTTTCTGCTAATTTTATGCTGATAATATTGTTTGCGGATATTCTTAGATTATAGCGTATGACATTTCCGTTTTAAAGGGACACTGTCACGATATATTTGCTTAAAAGTGTTATAAATTCACGAAATTAATTAATAATAGTCCCTATATTCATGTAATATTAAAGAACTTAATTAGCTCTAACTAAATGATTAAAAGCAATTTCTTGAAGAAAGTCCTCACTGCAAAAATTTCAACAATTTCGATCCAAAATTGAATCTTTGAAAAACTGACATCCTTCAAAAATCCACATCGCAATCCGTTTCCATCCTCGCAATCGTTAACCATCCTCACTTCCTAATGGGTTTTAATCATTTGCCGCGGACTGCTCTACAAAATAAAACCAATACTGTTCAGCTTCCAATGATCGATATATGTTTTTGAGATTTTCAAAATCATGTTAAAAATGGTGACATTGTCCCTTTAATGACTTTGATGGCGCTGAAGTGGACTGCTCGCGATAAACCCTGATTTGACATATGCAAATGCTTCCAGAAATGTTGTTAGCATCTAACATACGGCTAGTGCTGCTTTTTGTTGTTGTTTCGCCGTTTGGAGAAAAGAGGAATTTTATGCAGTTTAGTTAAAGCATATAACTGTATTGTATTTACAAATTTTCAACACAAAATTTGTTCTTTTCAAAATCTCTGCCTTGGTGTTTGTGCTTCAAGTTTTCTTTAAATTTTGCAAATTTTAACATCAATATTCTTATTTATGATCATGGCCTTGGCCGGAATGAAATTTTTACCTAGGCATTATATCAGGAAAAAGCGCTTCTTTTATATTGATTTAATTTTTGATATGTAGCCTCTTACTGGAACTTGAAATAAATATTAAATGTTATCAAAATTGTTACGGAGGCAAGCGAGTGCCTCACCTGTTACTAGCTACAGCCCCGCTCTGCTTTTTTTTTTTCAATGAACTGCTTTTAGCAGGCTTTTTCTCTAAAAGTTCCTTGAGGGTTTGTATATTCCCGTTAAGACAAACACATAAGTGCGTTTACTTATGGAAGTTCGGTTTCGTCGCAGTCCGTTCGCGTCTAATGCGTCTCGCACTTATTCCCTGCCTAATTTTGAATTAAAGCAAGCTTAACAGACTGCAAAGTAGACTACATTTTTCACGGAATTATACATGTCTGCTTTCACTGAAGCGCGGTGAATTATCAACCTTGCAACTGGAACTATTTTGGCGGATATTTCCTCGTCACAATCTTGCCCAGACATTGAAAGATACCAGAACTCGAAAGCAATTTAAGTTTACTTCCTGCTTCAGGATATATTGCGCGTGTGTAGTGACTCAGCAAGAGCTTTAAAATTTGCATGGCAACGGAGGACTCAAATATAGGGCTAGGCAGAAATCGGAGTTGTCAAGTTATTTTGAGTTCTTGGCGGTATGGCCTAACACAACTTTAGAATGGTTATCATAACTTTAACAAGAAAGTTTCCCTCTGAGTTCATGCTTCAACGTGAATGTCGAAATTTCCTCATCCACGTGCACGCTTTGTAAAATAACCGGGCATCAAACGAGCGCAGTATACGATAAAGCAACGTCAACCTCGTGTTCTCCGAAAAGCGTTTGCTGTTTGCCTTGTGTTGATGAAAATACTTTAGTTATTTGTCGCTTTTACTTCAGAAACATTAAACTGGTAAGTAAGAGGTTTAAAAATGTTGTCGCTATGGGGTCAGCTTTTGTATACATATTTTGGTTTATCATGCATAAGATAGAAAAGGTGCGAAATTAAGGAGGCTTGTCGCTCACTGCGTTGTGATTTGTAAATTCACTAATGAATTGAGAATTATTTTTAGGGACAACCCTCATTTTTCGGTAATGGCGAATATTTCAACATTGATTTGGAGAATTATTTTTCTGCTGTTACTTATCATGCAAGATCGAGTCGCAAGCACAAGTCTTGGAGGTGATATCACTGTAGATACCAATCTAACGGTAAATGGATCTCCTTACGTCGTATCAGAAGATCTCGTTGTAGCTGAAAACGCCACGCTGACTGTTCATCCAGGAGTCCAATTACACTTTGATACTGGAGTTGCTTTACGAGTAAAGGGTTCTCTGCAAGCGAAAGGGAATCCACGAGAAAGAATAGTCTTCACCAAATCACCGGTTAACCCAGTTAATAATACTTATAATGATGGAATACGCCTAAGCGATGGGAACAGTTCTAAAGAAGGTCGGTTAGAAATTCTCCATGGAAGACAATGGACACCTGTGTGTCATAATCGTTGGGATATGAGAAATGCTGAGGTAACTTAAATGCATTACTACAATCAATATTCTTTTCCCCAAGGCACGAATTATTCACACCAAGAGACTATGGTGTAGCCTGTTCTTCAAACTCGTATTTGCCGAGGTTTACTCCTTTCACAGGTGCAAAATTACAAGGAGTTGATCTTGTATAGTGTTAGCAAAGTGGTAACTTGATTTTTCAAGACCTCGATTTTTCAAACTTTTCATTAACTCGATCCTAAACTTGCTTCTCCGCCCCTACCCCCCCCCCCCCCCTCATTCCCCGCTGAGTCTATCATTGTAATTTTACCCTCGATTTCTTGAAGTACCCGATTGTTAAAAGCAACTTTCGTTACACCACCTCGTTACACGTAATCGGGATTTCACTTTAAAATGTTGAAACAGTGGAATCCCGATAATTCGAACCTCCCGATTACTCGAACCCACTCCCTCTTTGCCCCCTCCCCCCTCAGCATTGTAATTTAAATTTTAACCCTTAGTTCTCGAACTAACCGATGTTTCAATTCCTTTCGAAGACTGAAATCAGGTTCGGACAAAGCGAGATTTCATCATAAAGCTTTCATTCAGGCTTATTAATTATTTGCATTTTGATTTCCTTCAAAGCTATTTGCCTGAATAATCATAAAATGAGTCAGCTTTATTCTGAAACCAAAAGTTGCCACCCCCTGCCCTCCCCTCAGTGTAGCAATTTAATCTAACCCCGATTTCGCGAATTACCCTAATTTTGAAATCAACCGGTTAGTTTTCCTAGGAGGCTTGAAAAATCTGGATTAGAAAGTAGAATTCTGAATGTTAGACAGTTGAATGCCACTTTCTTGAACACCCGATATTTCGAACCACCCGATAACTCGAACGAAAACTCGTTCCTCTCACCCTCCCCCCCTCCCCCCTCCTCTACTAACCCCTTCAGTGAAGCATTGCGCTTTTAAGTTTCCTACCAATTTCAGGCGAGCTCTAACCGATTTTTACTTGAAGGTTCGGAAAAATCGAGATTTCATCATTAAGCTTTTACTCAGACTTGCTGTTAGTTTGAATAATCATGCAATGAGTCAGCTATATTTCTCCATTTTTGGAGTGACAATCGTTTATCAATGCAAGCCAAGGAAAATTATATCGGCTTTTAGACTCACTAATTGTTATACAGGTGGAAAGAACGTCAATCGATCAATCAATCAGTCAATCAAATTTTTATTGATTTTTTTTTTATCACGGACGAAGAAAAAATACAGAGAAAAGCAGAAAACAAATATAGGTTATGTAAGTAAGAACTATACCGTTAACGGCCGCTCATAAGCTCTGGGCTTATACAACTGCGGCTTTTAGACGAGCTTATAAACAGACGGGCTTATATTCCTGGGGGCATATAACCGAAATAAAAAACTGTTGCATTGGTGGAAATAGTTTTTTCATATAGTGGTTTTTTATTAAGCCTTAAAACATCATAATAAAACAAGGAAAGCCAAAGTGGGGCTTATAACCCGCTGTATCTAAGCGGCAGTTTACGATATCAGTTACAAAGTGACAGAGCTTTGCATTTGGCAGCTGCAAGTTTAGCATTCCATAGTTTTTAGGTTATACTAGGCTCAAAGCTTTCGATTCAGTTATTTGCATGCTAACATCGTTCTCTATGATTACAGGTTGCTTGTCGACAGCTAGGGTTTCTGGGCGCCAAAAGGTACTACAGACATCTCGGGGGAACTAGGTGTAGTTGCTTGAGCGATGTCAAGTGCCAGGGGACTGAGATGAGTCTGGTGGAGTGCAAAGATAGAACTGCACATTTTTATTGCGGTAAGTCACATAGGGAAAAATATGGTTTCAGTCATGGTTCGATGGTTGTTTGAGTTGACTAATATTAGAGAGCTTAAGCAAACCACGCCGGAAACGACAACGAGAACGCCGCGACACAAAAGTTTAATGAGTAGAACAACGGCTGTGCAAGTGCGTGATAGATCTTTGGACTACCGAACGACGGTAGCTAATGATTTTTATTATATAGATACTGATGAAATACCAGGATTTCTCCTTTTACTAAAAAATCATATCTTCCCCGCGCGCAGTGAGCATATCATTTTTATCTTTCACATGCGAGAATATAGGTGTCGTCATGGTAACGAGCTTCCGGCTTGTTTATTTTTACTGACTGTAGGATTAGTGAAAATAAAAGGCCTTGCAATTGTCCGCCTTTTGGTTTTCTCGGATATTGCTTAATTATGTAACATTTTTTTCGCTGCCTAACTAGTGAATTCCACGGTTAATTTCACCTGAAAAACCGGCTGATCGCATGAATCACGAAGGGATGAGTGTGATATCGGTTTTTCCAGCGAAATCTACTGTCGAATTCACCAGTTAGGCAATCAATTTTTCTTGAATCGCAAGAGTCTTAAAAAAAAACAAGCAAATCCTCAGCAAGCGAACGGAAAAGGAAAGAAACCATTTGAGAGTCGACTGTCAAACGCCAGCGAATAGGAATCACGCTAAAATTAGAAATCACAGACGTACTATAGCTCGTGATGTGACAGATCGTACTTTATTTATTTCACTTTATCTCTGAAAGCGAGATTATTTACACTTTGATGTATTTCATTGAAACACGCCAGCTTGGCTTAGAACCAGAATCGGCTAGAAAGGACAAACTAGATGTCCAACAAATTACCTGTTAGTACTCTAAACAAACTTCTGAAAACACAAGCTGGTGATATTTTTCCTTATACTTTTACGAGAAGATTCGGCGCGCGCGGAGCTCCGCTATAAATTCATATTTTTCCTAGGCGTTGTCCTCGGGGTCGCCCTCGTCATTGCTTAAGCTCTCTTTCCTTTCAGGGGCCCTTCCGGAAACCGTTTTTTGTCCTCTAAACACTAGACGGGATACTGTAACAGCTGACGGGATACAGCTGACCTTCCTTTCTTTCCTACCAGTGCATCCAGTTTTTTTTAACTCGAACTTTTGGCACTGCCCTAATTTTAATTGGACACGATTGAATGTAGAAGTAAATATTTTAAAGACACTCTGCACGGTTATTAAAAATTCTTAGGAAAAAACAACCTTTCCCCAGTTGTTCCAAGGGTGGATATCGCTATCTACCGGATAAATCACTATACGGTGGATAGCATGCATAAAATTTAACCCCTATTAAAAGGCCATCCTCGGGGGAAATGGATGGTGTAAAGCAATAAGTGCAATATCAATAATTTTGATGGCATCTAAAATTGCGGAGGCTGACCATGGTCCTTCAAAAGGAACTGGCGGCTTATAGAGGTAAAGCAATAGAAAAGCCCCTATCGGGACTGTGATTACTGGCCGCCTAAAACGGGTGGCCGTTCATGATAGTTGGCCGCTTAATATGGGTTTGACCGTAGTTTGTTTGGTTTTTACTTATCCACTGGTTTGCGATTTATCTAGTGGATAGCCTTATCCAAGCTTGGAACACGGGGCCTTGGAATCTTAACGTGATATGTCACCGAAATAAAGCATTTTTTTCCTTGCCAGATCATTATGAAGCTATTGGATTAGAGTGCTACAGCCTGGCAAACTGGAAAGGAATTGAGTTTTCTACTTCCGAAAAGCTCTCCTCTCTTCAATACGTAGACGTATCCCTAGCGCACGAAGCAATGAAGATCAGGGAGGTCCCTCCAGATCTTGACCACGTGACAGTGATAAGTTCTATATATGGAGTGAGGTCTGCCAATGCAAGTTCTCAGCTGACTATTAAGGATTGCATTATCAGCGATAACGTGTTTGCAGGCATCCAGATTAAAGACAGATCAAAGGGACTTACCATTGAGAACACTGTAGTGAGTAACACAATGAACGGACACGGGTTAAGTTATAACAGAGATGCTGATCCAGTTAATTTTTGTTCAGACGAAGTGGAAAATATGACTTCATTTCCAATTTATTTCGAAGCGTTGGGAAAACGTGGAACGACTGGCGACTGTGCCAAGGTTAGATAACAAAACTTTAAATTTTCAATTAGTTAAGTAAGGTCTGCTGGTGAATTGGTGAAAGATCATATACATCTGAACTTAGGAGAAATATATGACGACATCAATGATCATCGCAGTTATATACACAACTGTAAATTTAAAATTCCCAGTTCCCAGTTGACTAGATAGCTCAGTTGGTAGAACACTGCATGTACCGCAGAGATCATGGGTTCGAATCCCGTTTAGGCCTGTCCCGATTGTGGTCGGCAACCTTTGATCAACTTTTGGCGTTTGGAGCAACTTTTATGCGGTTCTAGCAACCTCGAACAAGCCTTTTCGCCTTTCTGAGCCAACTTTTGAGCAAAATATAGGTCTAGAGCACATATCAAGCGCGAAAAAGTCGACGATTTGACAGAAAACTTTAATTTATGCGAACTTCTGAATGTTTATTAACCTTTAGAAGTTTGAATACATAACCTGTCACTTGACAACGTTCGGCAAGACGTCAAATGAACGATGCGCTTTGTTCTGCTACACTTATTAAAAGTATCCTAAATTTCACCTATATTTGCGAGCAACTCTTTAAAGGGGCTAGGTCACGCTATTTTAGGCATTTTCAGCACTGATCGAATGGTCATAGAATCAACTAAAATATCAAAATAACTGTTCAAAACTATAGAAGAACTTTAACAAAACACAGGGAAGCCAAGAAGGGACATGGATGGACAAAACTGGAGAGGATTGAAATGGATTGAATTTGGGTAAATTTGAAAAACGTCGGCCCACCTTTTTTCAAATTTATATCAGTCTATATTAAAATGTCATTTACAAAACTTGAAAGTCATTCTCAGTTGTTATGTTACCGTGATTTTGTAAATGAAAGACTCTTGCTGTGCCAATTTGACGTTTAGAGCTCATAATTAACAAAATTAAACAAAATTACCTAAAATACCGTGACCTAGCCCCTTTAAAGAAGGAAAAAGAATATTGGCCTGAATCTTGGAATTTCACACTGGATCTCTGAACTGCAGCCAGGAACTCGTTTTTTATTTGTTCATTATTTTTTTCTAATTATTATTTTATTTACTTATCAGGGACGGATTTAGGAGGGAGGGGGGCTGATTGGGTTTTGGAGAAGCAAAACATAGAAAGGTATAAAAAGGTTGTGAATACTATGGTAGAAATAAAGGCAAACTCTCTGTTTATTCATCTTTCACCCACTTATCTAAATTTACAATACTTTGATTTTGCACATAGTGTACTATGTTCAAGTTCTTTGGCAAATTATATCAAATTTGTTCACTTTTATAAGTAACTTATTTTCAAATTTTGACCACTATACCGTGAATGTTGCTCTTGTAAGAAAAGTTTGAAATGAGCACTCCCCCCTACTTCCCCCCTTCGCTCTCAACCCTAGGTTTTAAGTAATTTAGAGGCATGCACTGAAACAGATCGAAACATAAATAGAAAGAATGCTGAGTTGAATTAAGCATATGGAAGTTTCTGTTAGTTGACCAACCCGTCAGCTTGTCACGCAACTGGCAACATTATAAGGGATCAGTGAAACATAACATTTTACTTCTTTGAATTCTGAAATTTTTGCTCTAGACTATTAAAGCTCGTCCAGGACAGTTCTTGACCGTGTATTATCAATCAATGACTGGAGAAGACTTCGAACTAGATGTACGCGACGGCAACAACAAAAACGCCTCACTACTCAAGCTCGTCAACGAGTGGACAGGTGTCAATGAGGCTGTCATGCCATCGTCAAGCTCTGGTCACGAACTCTACATAAGGTTTCGATACAGGGCGGGACATTGGAAAACTGCCAGAGTAAAATTCTTGATCACCAACGATCGAGGTAGACAAATTTTGGTAGTCGATTATAGTTTTGTTAATTTATAATTACGGTAAAACTTAAGGACCGTGTGGAGTCCAATTCGGTCGGTAATCGTACAAGTGATTGACAAAATCGGAAGAACCGTGAAGCGAATTACGAGTATGACTGCAAACAGAATTGAACGACAAGATGTGTCCTGTTACAAATTAATCATAAGCACAAAAAAAAAAAAAAAAAGAAAACAGCCAAATGTGATAAATGCAATTTGCTAAACAAAAATATGGAGAATAGCTTGAAAAATGACTGTAAGTTTCTTTCAAAACAACCATAAGCGATAAACCTCCACAATTTTGAAAATCACCCGTTGAAATTGGGTCCTGTTAGTGATTGACATCAATGTTTTGATTCGTGGATTTAGCTGAGAGGACTTACAATGATTGGCTCATGTAACTGATCACAGTACAGCTTTGCGAATTAATTAGTGCAAAATAAAGCGGTTAATGCACCAATCACATTTGAGGAGATTGTAATTGTTATGATTAATTAGAGAACACCCAAGAAAGTGTGCATGAAAAGCCGTACCTCTATTACTCGACGGAAACACATAGTTAGTATGAGCCGTTAATGCAATGTTGGCGCGAGCAGGAAGAATCTGGTGCAGTTTGATTATCGAAATAAACGAGTGCTTTTTCCCGCGGTGGTTTCTAAAAGAAGCATGGAACACTTTCACCTTATTTCCATCGAGATATAGAAACACTCGTGAAATTAAAGTTTAAGAGAACTCGAAAAAGTTGTGGAAACACTTGCCAGCGGCTCTTGTTCTCACAACATTTCCCATTCTTCCGAACGTCCCCTCGTGTCTCTGTAACTCGATAGAAACAAGGAAAATGTTTTCAATTCCTTAAATAATTCATTGCCCACGACTAATCTTTTGTAACTGAAGAAACACAGGCATCATGCAGGCTAATAAGTCCAAAAGGTATCTTTCAGGAAGGGCATTTAGAAAACTGGCATTTCTGCTAAGGTTGTAATTCTGTTTCTCTGCAGATTCTAGTTACATTGTGATCTTTCATATCTTTTTAGATGCTCCCTCTCTCGTCATATCAAACTGCACATTCCGTGACAACCACAAAAAGGGCGTTTCCTTAACAGACTTTATGGGAAATACGATCATTGGTACAACTACTGTGATTCGGAATAGTGCAGGAGGCATGACTGCTGAACGAAACGCTGGAACCCTCACAGCCACCCACAGTCATTTTATCAACAACAGCGCTAATGGTTTGGAGATCTTAGATAGCAGCTTTCTGTCATGTAATCTGCACGGGCTGTCCAGCAAAGAAAATGAAGGCAGCGGGTCATATTTCTATTATGTTGCTTCTCTTAACAGTAATGTGTCTCATTCGGCGTTTGTTGGAAACACTCATAATGGAATTGCAATCGCTAAAAGCGCCAGTCAAATTGCATTCAGAAACGTCACCGCGGTTTTAAACAAGTACAGTGGCATTCACATTTATGATGGTCAAGTCTCGTCCAGTTTCGAATCTTGTAATTTGTCGAACAATAGAGAAGACGGTT
>NC_090890.1:14356564-14359064 GCF_036669925.1 Montipora capricornis
TACCGATGTTAGCAATTAATGTGAAGGACGAAAAATAAAGCTTTTAATTAACGTTTACCTAAAAATAACAAGAAACTTAGGTAGCCACTTTTGAGCAACTTTTTGGATTTTTGGCAATTTTTTAGCAACTTAATAGCAACTTAATTTTTTTCAAACGCCCATTTCACAACTGCATATAACTGTGATGAGCATTGATGTCTTCTTTAGTGAAGTCTGTTGCCTAACCTCCACATCCATGGTTGATCATGCAAGTCGGGGAATTGAAGCAACATGAGGGACTACCTCCCTCCTTCCTATCCCCAAGGTGGTGTTCGTAGCATTATGTACATTAAGGTGGAGGGGGAGAGAGTACCAATATCCAGATAAAGACATATCTAAAGTTAAAGAAGGTAAAAGGATATTGGCCTGAATCTTGGAATTTCACGCTGGATCTCTGAACTGCAGCCAGGAACTCGTTTTTTATTTGTTTATTATTATTTTTTTGTAATTAATATTTTATTTATTTATCAGGGACGGATTTAGGAGGGAGGGGGGCTGATTGGGTTTTGGATAAGCAAAACATAGAAAGGTATAAAAAGGTTGTGAATACTATGGCAGAAATAAAGGCAAACTCTCTGTTTATTCATCTTTCACCCACTTATCTAAATTTACAATGCTTTGATTTTGCACATAGTGTACTACGTTCAAGTGCTTTGGCAAATTATTTCAAATTTTGACCACTATACCGTGAATGTTGCTTTTGTAAGAAAAGATTGAAATGAACACTCCCCCCTACTTCCCCCCTTCGCTCCCACCCCTAGGTTTTAAGTAATTTAGAGGCACTGAAACAGATCGAAACATAAATAGAAAGAATGCTGAGTTGAATTAAGCATATGGAAGTTTCTGTTAGTTGACCAACCCGTCACCTTGTCACGCAACTGGCAACATTATAAGGGATCAGTGAAACATAACATTTTACTTCTTTGAATTCTGAAATTTTTGCTCTAGACTATTAAAGCTCGTCCAGGACAGTTCTTGACCGTGTATTATCAATCAATGACTGGAGAAGACTTCGAACTAGATGTACGCGACGGCAACAACAAAAACGCCTCACTACTCAAGCTCGTCAACGAGTGGACAGGTGTCAATGAGGCTGTCATGCCATCGTCAAGCTCTGGTCACGAACTCTACATAAGGTTTCGATACAGGGCGGGATATTGGAAAACTGTCAGAGTAAAATTCTTGATCACCCACGATCGAGGTAGACAAATTTTGGTAGTCGATTATAGTTTTGTTAATTTATAATTACGGTAAAACTTAAGGACCGTGTGGAGTCCAATTCGGTCGGTAATCGTACAAGTGATTGACCAAATCGGAAGAACCGTGAAGCGAATTACGAGTATGACTGCAAACAGAATTGGACGACAAGATGTGTCCTGTTACAAATTAATCATAACCACAAAAAAAAAAAAAAAAAAAAGAAAACAGCCAAATGTGATAAATGCAATTTGCTAAACAAAAATATGGAGAATAGCTTGAAAAATGACTGTAAGTTTCTTTGAAAACAACCACAAGCGATAAACCTCGACAATTTTGCAAAATCACCCGTTGAAATTGGGTCCAGTTAGTGATTGACACATCAATGTTTTGATTGGTGACTTTAGCTGAGAGGATTTACAATGATTGGCTCATGTAACTGTCCGATCACAGTACAGCTTTGCGAATTAATTAGTGCAAAATAAAGCGGTTAATGCACCAATCACATTTGAGGAGATTGTAATTGTTATGATTAATTAGAGAACACCCAAGAAAGTGTGCATGAAAAGCCGTACCTCTATTACTCGACGGAAACACATAGTTAGTATGAGCCGTTAATGCAATGTTGGCGCGAGCAGGAAGAATCTGGTGCAGTTTGATTATCGAAATAAACGAGTGCTTTTTCCCGCGGTGGTTTCTAAAAGAAGCATGGAACACTTTCACCTTATTTCCATCGAGATATAGAAACACTCGTGAAATTAAAGTTTAAGAGAACTCGAAAAAGTTGTGGAAACACTTGCCAGCGGCTCTTGTTCTCACAACATTTCCCATTCTTCCGAACGTCCCCTCGTGTCTCTGTAACTCGATAGAAACAAGGAAAATGTTTTCAATTCCTTAAATAATTCATTGCCCACGACTAATCTTTTGTAACTGAAGAAACACAGGCATCATGCAGGCTACTAAGTCCAAAAGGTATCTTTCAGGAAGGGCATTTAGAAAACTGGCATTTCTGCTAAGGTTGTAATTCTGTTTCTCTGCAGATTCTAGTTACATTGTGATCTTTCATATCTTTTTAGATGCTCCCTCTCTCGTCATATCAAACTGCACATTCCGTGACAACCACAAAAAGGGCGTTTCCTTAACAGACTTTATGGGAAATACGATCATTGGTACAACTACTGTGATTCGGAATAGTGCAGGAGGCATGACTGCTGAACGAAACGCTGGAACCCTCACAGCCACCCACAGTCATTTTATCAACAAC
>NC_090890.1:14369064-14379064 GCF_036669925.1 Montipora capricornis
TGTCAATCTGGACTGTAATTGGCCGGAAGTGTGAGCCGGTATCTGACAGGGGTAGTTTTACAAAGTATTTCCTCTTTGCTCGTCCACTTCCCCTGTTACTGGGTGTTTGGCTGTGGGTCCGGCTGCTGCTGGTGGGAGGGGGTATGAGCCTCTCCGTCGTTGTGGGGGCGGGCCGTTTGCCAGGCACACATTGGCGAAATGGTCATTAATGCCACACTTTGAACATGTTTTGCCCCTTGCTGGGCATTGTCTCCACGGGTGAGGTTCCCGTTTGTCTCCGCACCAATGACATGTTCCAGGCTCTCTACGTAGCTTCATTTCTTTATGTTTTACCCAGTGGACTCATTCGTCGATGGTTGATTTCGAAGAAGCTGCTATCAGCTTGTTTGCGGTGTAGGCAGACTCTAAGGCCTTGGCTTCGGTCACCACATCAGCCATGCTCTGAGGTGTGTTGTCGGGCTTGAGATGTGTTTTGAGCAACTCGGCTCGCATGGTGTCGTTGTTGAGACCAAATATAAATTTGTCGCGATACATTTCGTCACTGAGTGTTCCATAAGAGCACAGACTGCCGGCTTGCCTAATCCTAACTTCCCATGCTTGTACCGATTCGGTCAGTGTTTGGCTAAGGCCCCAAAACTTAAATCTGTCGGCCAGACATGAACTGCCAGTCGAACCTGTATAGTGTAGGCGAAGTTTCTCCATCCAAATCCAAGGTTTGGCTCTGTCATCGATCGCCATCTGAGGCTCTATTGTGTATCGTATGACCTGAAGGGCTTCGTCTGGCATGGCCGACCGAAGCGCGGTGATTTCGAGCTGTGCTTTCTTATAATAATCGGCTGGCGCTGTCACTGGGTCTTTATCGAGATTACGGTAGTTCGCTTGAACGCAGTAGTATTTGAACCTGACTTCGAAGTTCTTGAAATTTTCGGAAATGTTTCCGGTTAGATTGAGTTCTGGGCGCTTGAGACTCGTCGCCATGAGTTCGTGTATCCAATATAACGTTGCGTGAAAAGTTTTTTTTTCCCCTTTGATCGAAGTATTTGCTGGAGTGGTTCTAGAAAAGGTTTATCCCACTTCTGACACCACGTTTAGCGATGTGTATCAGGAGAACAAGCATAAACGAGACAAATTGTAAACACAGATGAAGTTGTATTTCCGCCATGTGCGATCTCTACGTACAACATTCATATCCCGGATGAGGGACCAAGAGGGGTCTCGGGGCTAGTTCCCAACTCCTATACTTACATAGTGAAGTTCGAGAACGGAAAGGAAGTGGTGCAAACGAATACAGCCTTTTTAAAATTGTTTATGGATGGGGGTAGTCCAGAGGTGAGAATCATGAGATAAAGTAAAGTCTGCATACGAGCCAAGTGACCCATCTGTCTGACGCTTATGTCTGGTTTCTGAGCATGAAGCGACTAGGCGCATTCCTACTCCTCCCTGGATGGGATGCAAGTCCATCACAGGGTTATCCCCAGCAATGGGTTCTCCGGTACCTATGTAGACACCTGGGTGGAGAGAGGCACTGTGAGAGTAATGTGTCCTGCTCAAGAACACAACGCTCAAACCCGGAACGCCCAATCCGGAGCCGAGCAAACACTCCAAGAAGAAACGTTTATTTTTATGGAAGAAAAAAAATTAAATAGTTCTCTTTCTTCAGTGGAACTAGACGAAATTGACATTTATCTGTTATCTTCTTATTAATTTTGCAGAGAATGAACAACTTCGTGACATCAGTGGGGAGATCAACATAGATCGGGTAAACATAAGCAACAGCCTTCAATACGGTGTCCTTATAGCAGGAAACTCGTTAAAATCTCTCAGCATTACAAAAACAGACATTACCAGCACCAAAGACAATGGAATATATATTATACTATGGGACATTGACATCGTTAAAATCGTGTCAACAAATCTTCAACAGAACTTAAAGGGGATTTATATTCCGGATATGACCTCTACGGAATTAACGATCGAGAACTGTGTCATCAATGGTTCCGTGATAGAGGGCGTGGATATTGAAAACGAAGTCAATAGTGTCATTCGCATTGTAAACACCAGTGTCTCGTACAATGGTTTCGGAGTCAGCATCAGAGATCAAAAAAGCTTAACGTTATTCGTCAGCGGTAGTACATTTTCGTGGAACAAGTATGGAGCCATTTATTTCTCTCGCTTCCTTAGGTATGGCGTCCAAGGCGATTTACCAGTCGTACAGTTTAAGTCCAATTATTTCTTTCGTAACCAGAGACTTGCTGTTAACATCAGAACCGAGGGTTCTTGGGTATTTGTGAATAATACTTTTGAGGAAAATCGAGGAATGTCTGTCATCTCATTTCACATGCCTCGTTTTCAATATACCGACACATGGACATCACCCTTAGTTGTCCATAGTAATTTGTTCCTGGCTAACGAGTGCCCAGATAAAGCAGTGATAAACATCGGAAGGAGAGTGAAGCGTAATGGTGTAATGATTACAAACAACAACTTCACGTCCAATTTAGGACGCTGTGTGCTCCGTGAAGGATCAGCTGTATCTTTACCCGTCCATGTTCCAATTTTCATCGCAGGTAACCAGTTTAATGAGAATAATTGCGAAAATAATAGTGTCGTAGAGGTCCTTCACTTAGACGAAAACACAACTTTGGCAAACAATATCTTCACACAAAACAGAGCAGAGAACGTTGTCTTTCTTCAAGTAGCGATTCAGGAAGGAAAGGTTGCTTTCAACAACAACACTTTATCCAGTAACATTGCTTACATACCATCACATTTGTCTACTGCGGACGACTCTTGTGCATTTGTTCTTTCTGGCATTTACAAAGAATCAGATTTCAGCTTTAACAAATTTAATAATCCCAGCTATAGGAGGGAACTATGTGTCAGGTTTCCCGCCACTTCTTGGAGTGATGTAGTGAATGTGACTCATAACTGGTGGGGTACAGTTATTGGAAGCGAAGTGCGTGACAGGATTTTGGATTTTGATGATAATTACGATTTTGCTATTGCTGATGACTGGCCTTTTCTTCTAAGTGGTGATGACCCAACTTCAACCACCGTCAATCGACACGATTTCAAACAGCATGGAAAAGTTCTTTCGGGACGATTGTTTGACTCTATAACACTAAAAGCCTCTCAAAGCCCTTACAGCGTGACTTCAGATTTGACCGTTGTAGATAACGTCACGCTAACTATAGAAGCAGGTGTCACAGTCAAAGTAAGCCCTGGGATGAGCATACTTGTTGCTGGAGTGCTCAAGACTCACGGAACGCTTGACAAACCAGTAACATTTACGATACAAGAGCCTGCAAGCAGTAATAAAGATTCACTTTTCCCTGTGCGACTTATGCATGGAGATTTTCCCTGGGAGGGGAGGGCACAGGTGTTTCACAACAGGTCTTGGACACCAATGTCTGCTCTCACCAAAATGCACGTGAGGAACATCGCTGAAGTAGTATGTAGACAGCTTGGGTATGGTTCACCAGTTGCTACCGTGGTAAGCACTGATGCATTTAGCCAAAATGCCAACAGATCGCAGCCTGTAGAATTTCTTTGTCTAGGAAACGAAACATTTTTACATGATTGCTCTACAAGGCCGCCAACACTCGATTCAAGCAGCATGATAGATGTTGTGGCGAAGTGTCGGGGGACACCCTGGGGAAATCTACGTTTTGTATCTTCCAAAGACGAGAACGTGTCCCAGTCTGTCTTGACCCATGTTCATTTTTCCCACTGTGGTAACCGCCATGGAATGGCTGTCCCAATAGTAGAGGTGGTTACAAATGTGCCCAAACTGGAATCCGTCATTGTGCGAAACTGTTCATCTGGTGGACTACACATTTACTCTCCAAGAACGGACGTACATCTCAAAAACAGCACTTTTTTTGACACCGGAGGAGTTGGTATAGGCTTTGTACAGACAAAACGCAGCATTTTTGTAGATAGTTCGGAATCATCAAGAAACCAAAGAGGTATTGCCTTTGAGGAAGCAAGAGCCCAAAATGTCCCTCGAGTCCACTTTGTAAGGGTATCTCTATGCAGTGAGAAGAAAGCTGTTTTTGTAAAGAATCAAGTGCATCTTTATTTTGATATTCCAAGACCCAAGAGCACATGGATAGGTTGTCATAAAGTGCTGACGGTGGCAAGAGGTCAAGGAATGAAGTTAACTGTGCTATACTATTCCGGACTGCAATTTTTTGTAATTTACGACTCCATTAACACTACTAGAGCGATCGTGAACGAGTGGAATATAGCGAATCTTGTTCATAGAGAGATGATTATACCACGTGATGCTATTTTGGTACAGTGGAGAGGAGATGTCAACTCTAAGATTGCTATTTTAGTAGAAGCCATAAGTATTAATGGTAAGAACGTTTTTTAGGAACATGTTTTCAAGAGCCCATCAATAGGAGCGTGCAACTCCCATAATAATCCTATGTCACGGCATTTTTACATACCGGTCTATATTTAGGCTTTTCAGTTTTTCCCCGCGAAATAGGTCAGTTCCGGTCTACATGAGCACGTGTCTGTAAGGAAAGAAGTGACGGTTTTTTTTAAATCTTTGGTAAAATGATGACGTCAGTTAAAAATTAAGTCCGTGCTTGTTATTGGTCACTGAGGTTCCTGCGGGGTCTGAATTCGCGGTAAATTTAAACTAAAAATAAATAGATCTATGATAACGCCGTGAATAAGGGGTAGTTGCACGCTTCAATTGATGGGTCCCCGATTTTCCAGAAGTTTAATTTTAACCACATTTAGCATGGGCTTTTTCTTTTTCGTATTCTTCGAGGGAGGGATTTTGTGCCTTTCCCCGCATCAGCGTATCTCCAAGATCGTATTCAAACTTATATGGTGTGTAAAGAGTCCAAACCTGTTTACATCAGTGCACGATAATCACGTGTCAATGAAGACGTCACGAACGCGTGAGATGCTGACGATTTAACTCAGGGGCGGAACTAGGGAGAGGGTGCAGGAGGTGCGCACCCCTCCCTGAGATGAAGCCCTCTTCTTCCTATTCGCTTTTAAAAGTTGTTTAACTCACCAGTCAGTTACGCCCTTCCTTAGTGCAACCCCTCCTGAGAAAAATCCTGGATCCGCCGTTCCAACTAATATTTAACTCATATACTCAGGACAAACGTTGTTGTGGTACATCTTAATTTCAATTTGATAGTTGCCTTGAAATGGTTTGGTTTTTTAGACGACAAATTTGGGATGAAATTGCAGGCATAGGATCTCACTGGACATAGACTCAATTTTTTTTTGCTGCTGCACCGTGTTGACGAGATCCAACCGGGTCGAAAGAGCGGTCCACGGTTGCAATTCTTGGCTCTCAGTTTCGACTCTATCTTGTCGTTGTCCCGTTAGGTTTCCTACGTAGTAATCAGCCTTGCTTCACTGTTATAGATTTTATTGCATTTCAGTGATTATATTTCATGTTGCCGTTACTTATACACTTATGAATGAAAGAAGACTGATTAAGTCGAGGCTAATATCCTACCATCTTATAATCCACAGATGCTCCATGTACCTACGAGCTTGACTTGTGCGGCTGGCAGACGTTCACCAATATGTCAATAAATGGAATCAATGTTACGCGGACATGGACAATTACCACCCGTGCTATTTACTCTTCGACAGGTATGAGTTTAGTTGATGGCTTCACAGGACACTCAGCAATTACCCGAGCAAGGTACTGTAGCTACAGGGGGTATTGTGAAAAGATCAGGGATTACCATCGTTTCTCTTTGGGGTGTACATAACGGATTTGGGTCTCACTTAAGACAACCAGGACAAAAAGTTATTATTTTCATCCGTCCCTTTCCAACCAGTATATATCATTTAGGGCTCAAATGAAGCTCGAGCCATACCCAGATTGGCCTCGCTTAGGAAATTAATTCGAAAGTTTCCAACGATCATCCCCGACCTTCTCTCATGGGAGTTCCCCCGGGGAGAGGGGGGCCTAGCTTTTAATAGAATTCGGTAACTAATTTTTCTTGGCAAATTTTCTCATCTCAGGAAAATACCTATACATTGGTAATGACCAATGGTCTTATGTTGGCGGACGCGCAGCCATGATCAGCCCTCCAATCACAAAACAGTCCAAGTTATGCTACATCGTGTTCTTTTACCGAGTGGGCTATAAAGGCAAAGCAGGACTGTCACTCTACGTGCAAACAGGTTAGTCTGGACTGTCACCCTACATACAAACACGTTAGACAAGTCTGGACTGTCACCTAAAATGCTAACAGGTTAGTCTGGACTGTCACCCTACAGACAAATAGGTTAGTCTGGACTGTCACTCTACATGCAAACAGGTTAGTCTGGACTGTCACTCTACCTACAAGCAGGTTAGGCAGTTCAGTTAATTTATTTTTTTCTTTAAGCGATCATCAGGATTTTTTTTTTTGATCGTTGCCATCGTTATAAATTTACTTCTCCAATCTTGATAGCTATCTTTTACACGAATCTTTCAGAGGAGGATCTGGCTAAAATACTGCTTTGCTCATTCTCCAAATCAAAGACAACTAATGCGAAACTGATATATATTTCCGTTCTGTATTTCACCAGATCTACAGTCACTCTTGAAATCATATTCCAAATTGCCGTTTAGGAACGGCAATTTGGAACTTCGTACTTCGCAAATGTCCTGTTCCAGAAAAGCTCGTGTCGAGCAGACAATGTAAGCTATTGACGTCCTTGTTACCTAATTTGCACTAATATCCAAACATGGCAGCTTTCGTTCTTTCCCAGCAGAAATTTTAAAAGAAAGGTTCACTCTTAAAAAAAAAAAAAAACGCGTAAAAACTTGCTTAGCTGTGGTGGTGTTCTATCACAGACTCCAAATTAAATCAAATCCGTTATTATCTCGATCCGATTACCAGAAATTCGAGTCATATTGCGGCTCGAATACCGCATGTCAATCAAATGGAACAGAAAAAATGGCTGCCCGATATTGTAAAGAAATGTATGGGATCTAAAATAACTTATCAATTTTTGGCAGTTCAAATAAATTAAATTCTATGTGCCGACCTTTCCCTGATAAATAATATGCAACTACATTATAAAGCGAAGGTTTTTTTACCATTTCGTTCATTGTTTGAGCCGCCAAATAGCGCCAAAATAACAAGGATTTACGCTGGTATTTGCCTTCTAATTTGATCAAAATACCTTCATTTACCTTGACATCCAACCTTTGAGCTGTGCGTGTCTTTCATGCTTCCATCGGTGCCGACCCCTCAAAATTTTCTTCAAATTACGATCTTTTTAAATGTGTCACGATAAAACAGAACACCGCCCATCGGCACCGAAAAGGACGCTTTTTCACGAATAGATGTAGCTTTCATCTGGTCGCACGAATGTCCCGCAGGATGTGAAAACTTGGGAAGAACAGCCATTTTCCATAGCTTTCTTCGCAGAAAAAAGCTGTCATATTTATGTCAGCTTAGCAGCCTAGCATTTTTACGCTTTCTACGGCTGTTTCAAATACCTGCAGACTCCTAATTGCGAAAAATCGCACAAAATTACGAATGCCAAATATACTCGATTGTTATTCGTGTTTTTCACATCCTGAGCCCAGAGGAATACCGCTAAAAGTGTCTGATATTTTGCTCAATTTCGAAAAGGAAGCCCTAGTCTGTAAGCTAAAAGTCACTGAATCCCCTCTGTCTTGGACTGGTCATTATTTATCGGGGGAGGGGGGCAACATTTTTTATGCATGGCTTAAAGAGGGGGGGGCATTAAAAATTATGCAAGCGTTTTGCCAGCAAAAATGTTAAAAGCTGCAGCTGGATGCTATCAACAAATACAGCCGATTAAAATAGCTTTATACAACAACTTTTATTAACACTTACAAATCTGCATCTCACAACATTGATGTTACTTCTACTGTCAACATGACCAGCACCATCATCATCATTGTTGTTGTCCGCAGCATTTAATATCATCATTACGATTGTTCAGTGTCATCATCGCCATTACGATTGTTCAGTGTCATCGTCACCACTGTCAGCATCATCATATACGTTTCCCAAAATTAATGACACCCAAAAATTTGGCCTGATATAACTTATATTTGCGCGATATCTTTTCGCAGGCGTCTTGAAGCTAGCATGTAAATGAACATACATTGTTCCCATGATTTTAATCCTTTCAAACCGAGTTCTGATACTTTAAAAACAAGTGTTCCGCGCGTTATTGCTTTTGTTCCTGTAATCAACATGGGAACAAGTAAACTGAGCACTTAAAGGAACTTTTGTTCCTCGTTGAAATTTGTTCTTAGGAACCCAAATCTGCTTAATTGGGAACCGGAGTTCCTCGTCGTAGCAATTCGGAACTCAAAGTTTGTATTAGTTTCTTGAAAAGGAACTCGATGTTCCGTTTTCGTCTCGTAAGGGACAAAAGGTCCTTTTTTTGTGCGGTCCGTTTTTTTTATTTTGGTCTCTTTCACAACAAAAGAGAACAGTTGTTCCTGTTTTACTCGTTCCCTTAAATTGAAGAAGAACTCGTTGTTCCTAATATTTAACATAAAATCGCATTGTCCTTGACAAAAAGGAACAGCTGTTCTGCTTTGCGATTGTTCCTATCTAACTGCTATCAGTTCCCATTAGTGTTACAAAGGAACACCATTGTTCCGAATCATACTGGTCCTTTATACGTTAATTAGGAACACAGTTCCCTTGTAAGCCACGAGAAGTTCCGATTTTATTTGAAGATTCTTAAACGTTTTCTTTTTTTTCTGTTTTTGTTGAAAAATACTCTCTGGTCTTTATGACTAGCTATCTTGGCGTGTTTAGGCAGGCCTGGGCGAATTTGAATAAATCAGATATTTCGCGTTAATGATACATTGCTTATTTCTGAACAATTAGCAAGGTGTCCAAGATTTATTGTTCCTTTTTTGTTGTTGTTTTCAATGCCGGGAAGAAAAAGAAGCATTCAAAAATAGGCAAGTTGAAGCAGGTAGCGCAAAATCCCCAACTGATTGGTCCGCAAACCGCCAAAAAACATACTTAAAATTCAAAGTCGCGGGTAAGTAAACGTTGATTTCCAGATTCAAGATGAGCAAACGAAGAAGTACAGAGACAAATTGGTCAAAAGTTCCGAGTGCATCTCCAAAACCGAAGAGGCTTCACTTGGAAGAAGACGATTTAGATGGTTTGTTTCATTGTCCAGTGAACGATTGTAACCATGATGGATTTGTGTCTCAAAGAGGTTGCAGAAAACAGGTTAAGAGCAAACACGGCTGGTTCATTTATTTTGATGAAAAACCCCAATACGTCCCCAATCAAGAAGAAACGAGTTCCAAAAGGAAAGAAAACGGCACAAATCTAACCCTCACAGCAAGATCTGTACCTACATTTGATCGCTCAAGTGTAATCGTTCAAGAACTTCTGTCTTGGCTAACGGGGAGTGGTGGAGGATGCAAGAGTGACCGACAAGCGCAACAAACCGTTAGCAAATGTCTTAAGTTTCTAAAATTCTGTTGCGAGGACGAAGAAGAACTTTCTCTGGACATAATTGACTTTAGTTTGTGCTCACCTAATCTACTCTTCAAATTTGTTGATACAATGCAGGACGAATGGAAACTTGGGCACGGGGGGCGGATTGGTTATTTAGACGCCATTGCCGAACTGATGGATTTCAGAAAAGTAAACGGGGCATCCGAGGTTGTGTTGAGGGGTTTGTTGTCTACAGAAATCTATCTGAAAAAAGTTTCAAAAATGATGCGATTACAATGGACAAATGAACTCGACATCGACACCTTAGAATCCAAGGGACATTGGGCCACACTAGAAGAGCTTCTGGAGGTTGTTAAGCGCTACTTGCCACGCTACGAGAACGTTCTCAAAGCATGCAAGGATAAACCGGGTACAGTATCTCCACTGGAGTTGTCCTTTGCAACAAAATTCCTTGCGGTATATCTGTTTATCAAGGTTAAAGGCTCACGTCCAATGACCTACCAGTATTTAACTGTTGAAATGGTGGGCTCAGCAAAGAACAACGATGG
>NC_090890.1:14396564-14399671 GCF_036669925.1 Montipora capricornis
GAAATAAGGGCACGTTCTGGCATTTTTTGACAGAAAACAATCCAAGAGAAACAATAGTAGAGAAATTTTCACTCTCTTTGCAACTGTTGTACGGTTTAAAATGGGGAACTAAAATTTTGGGAAACGGTCATCAATATCATCGTTGTCTTCATCACCATTGTTATCAATGTCATCATAATGGGCATTATCTGGTTCTAGGTTACTGTTTCCTTTTCTTGGAAAATTGTCTACATATTCACTAATCAAGTTTACAGCTTCAGTAGATAGTTGTCAATCTTCATACATAAGTTGTAGATATTTTACTTGACACAATGATAATGTAGATAGAGCGTCCAAATGATTGAGAGCACCGAGAACTTTAATGTCATTACGACAATTGTCTACACAAGGTCTGGGCGAAGAGCAACTAGAATCTAAATTTAAGGTAGCTTTATAGAATATCTATCAGTTGGACGTGGTGACTTGATAAATGCTTACTTTTTGTTTCATGCTTAGCGGAGGACAAGGGGGGATTTGGGGGGGGGTGGGGGGGGTGGGGGTCAGCAAAAGTCATGTTAAAGTAAGAGGGGGGTCAGCAAAAATCAAGTATGCATTTTACATTGCAACATTGCAACGGCCCCCCCTCCCCCGTAAATAATGACTAGTGATTCTAGACTGCGCTGCTAGTTTATATAATATATAACCAGCCGAAGTTCGGACTCGCTTCCCCCGATTTGCTCCATGTTGTTTTCGCAATTTGACGCTAGTAAGCATGCTCCTTGGTTTCAAGGGTAACTGCAGACACAAATCATCGCCTGAACGAAATGTCACGAATTTCTCCTAATGATTTCAGGCACAAAATACAGAGCAAAGCATGCGTCACATTTCTTCAGTTCAGTTTGCTTGACGAGTCATAGCAAGTGAGCCCCAGTCAGCCACACCTTTGTTTTTGTTTACATCCTAGACTTCGGCTATTATGTTTTATTCGGAACATGTCAAAACGAAGGAAATCACTGTAAAAACTTCTAAAGATAATTAAACATACTTTCAGGAACACAAATTACAGTAAAGCACTAACATTTTGCCTCACTAGCAGTATCAATAATTTCGATAGCATCGAAAATGGCGGATGTTGACAAGGGCCCCTTAAGGGCCACCCAGAGCCTGTATATCTAGTATTTTGATATTTTTCCTGTCTTGCATTCTATAGGAGCGTTTCCCGCAGTTGAACAGAGGCTTATATGGAGCACCAAATATGTAGAGGAGGTGGTGGATGAAGGCTATTGTAGAACTTCCCATTGATTTGGATGAGTATAGACTGTTGTTGGAAGGCGCATATGAGTCATTGCAATCTCCGTCATATTACACGAGAAACCTTGTGGCTATCGACAATCTAGAAATGAGAAGATGTTCGGTTAAAGGTAATCTATTCATGTATCAGGACCGAGTAATAGTACAATTTAGACAGTAATCGCGCGAGTAATTTTAAAATCGGAAGAGCTCGAAGCGAGAGGCCGATTTGAAATTACGAGCACGATTACTCCTTGAAATGTACGGCACTAGTTCCAGTTACTGATTAACCGTATTTAGAAACAATTACAAAAATTTGTGATTGAATACCTGTAATTTCTCAACCACGTGATCGCGAACAAATTACGTGACAAAGAAGTACGCAGAGATCCAATTTCGATGAGAATTTTGTTATAGATACGATTAGTCTGTAAATGAATTACTTCCAAGAATAATCATGCACATAAATTGCAGTTAAAAATTGCCTTAAAAATTATTTCTTCATATACACGCGACTATTTGAAAATTTGAAAACAAGAAGTCTCCAGGTGGTCTGAAATGGAGCAACAAACCGCTAAAGCTAAGAATGTCTATAGATCAAAGGAGACGTCAAAGATGTGGTAAGAATTTCAGTGGCGCTCTTGCCTAACGGCTCGCATGTCACATTTTTGTTTTTACCACAGTTTGACGTCATTTGTGATCTATTACCGAACAGACGCACGGCAAAAGGCAATCTGTTTGTCAACGTGATGGCAGTTTTCTTTCTCACATATACATATATACATCAACGAAGGTGACAGACCGTTCTGAACTCCATTATATCAAATCTTTTTCTTTCTGTAGAAGAGCACCGCATTTCCAACAGTGTATTCAGCGACAACACGCACCAAGCCATAAATTACAACTCTGTAACCGATGAAAGCAACAGAAGACCTAGCTTCACCATTGAAAGGTGTAAAATCATCGACACGGCAACCTCTGCCTCAAAAATGTCTCAAAAGAGCGCCATTTCCTTAGATATTCAGGATAATAGTTCACCCTGGCCAACAACTTCATCTCTGGAAATCTGTTGGGTGGAATTGAAGCGCGTTTAGGCCGAAGCGATGGAACAAGATTTCAAGAAGCTTAATATACGGCAATACGTTTTCCGGTAATGTAAATGGAGCAATACTCGTACAAAAAAAGAACGACGTTGAAACTTAATTTCAGCGCGGTTATACATTACGGACAACATCTTTGAAGCAACTTGGGGATTGGCAGCACCTTGAAACTTTCTGAGGTGAAAAGTGAGATCTTAAAACAACTTTTTCTACAACAACACAGGGATGCACACGATACAATATAACTTTTCCAGCAGGTGGCCCAGAGGACAGAAGTGTTAGTCAAACACCTTCTATCTCAACAAAGGTCTTGGCCAGAACAAAGGTGTAACTATCGAGTCCAACGGACCAATGGACCAATGGAATACCACAGTAACAACTTGAAGAATCCGTCTAACCTTTACGAGTTTACTCCAACGAGACAAGTCGGTTCGATTTACAGCATTTACTGGTCTGGTTCAGCGAGACCATCTGACCCGATCAATGCAACCCTGAACTGGTGGGGCGTTGAAGAAGATTCCGTTGCTTCACGCATTTACGCTAAAAAATACGATTGGAGATGGACTACTGTAGAATATATACCATTTCACAAGTTGCCACTGGGGAACTTTTTTTCAAGTAAGTACTATAGGTAGTTACAGGGGAGGTGGCGTTTGGGGTTTGAATTGAGTTTGTCTTTCTACTGTGACTCGATCCCTCGTCGGTACCTCTTATTAGACAAAACTCCCCCCTGTAGCC
>NC_090890.1:14420930-14438430 GCF_036669925.1 Montipora capricornis
CGTCAAGTTTTTGCTAACAGCCGTTTTGTGTATAATATAGGAACAGATGTTCCTTTCAACAGCTGTTCCTTTTACAAGGAACACCTTTCATCAGAAACCAACCACTTTGGTTGGTTTACTTGGACAAAACAGAAAAAAGGGCACGTTCTGGCATAAACCAATCCAAGACAAACAATGGTAGAGAAATTTTCACTCTCTTTGCAGCTGTTTGTACGGTTTTAAAATGGGGAACTAAAATTTTGGGAAACGATCATCAATATCATCGTTATCATCATCACCATTGTCATCACTGTCATCATAATGGGCATTATCTGGTTCTAGATTACTGTTTCCTTTTCTTGGAAAATTGTCTACACATTCACTAATCAAGTTTACAGCTTCAGTAGATAGCTGTCTATCTTCATACATAAGTTGTAGATATTTTACTTGCCACAATGATAATGTAGATAGAGCGTCCAAATGATTGAGAGCACCGAGAACTTTAATGTCATTACGACAATTGTCTACACAAGGTCTGGGCGAAGAGCAACTAGAATCTAAATTTAAGGTAGCTTTATAGAATATCTATCAGTTGGACGTGGTGACATCATAAATGCTTACCTTTTGTTTCATGCATGCCGGAGGACAAGGGCGGATTTGGGGGGGGGGGGGGGGGGGGGCAGCAAAAGTCATGTTAAAGTAAGAGGGGGGGCAGCAAAAATCAAGTATGCCACATTTTACATTGCAACATTGCACCGGCCCCCCCTCCCCCGTAAATAATGACTAGTGATTCTAGACTGCGCTGCTAGTTTATATAATATATAAACCAGCAGTCCGCCTTCCCCATTGCTCCATGTTGTTTTCGCAATTTGACGCTAGTGAGCATGCCCCTTTGGTTTCAAGGGTAACCGCAGACACAAATCATCGCGTGAACGAAATGTCACGAATTTCTCCTAATGATTTCAGGCACAAAATACAGAGCAAAGCATGCATTTCTTCAGTTCCGTTTGCTTGACGAGTCATAGCAAGTGAGCCCCAGTCAACCACACCTTTGTTTTTGTTTACATCCTAGACTTCGGCTATTATATTTTATTCGGAACATGTCAAAACGAAGGAAATCACTGTAAAGCTTCTAAAGATAATTAAACATACTTTCAGGAACACAAATTACAGTAAAGCAATACCATTTCGCCTCACCATGCAGTATCAATAATTTCGATAGCATCGAAAATGGCGGATATTGACAAGGGTCCCTTAAGGGCCACCCAGAGCCTGTATATCTATTATTTTTATACTTTTTCTGTCTTGCATTCTATAGTAACGTTTCCCGCAGTTGAACAGAGGCTTATATGGAGCACCAAATATGTAGAGGAGTGGAGGTGGATGAAGGCTATTGTAGAACTTTCCATTGATTTGGATGAGTATAGACTGTTGTTGGAAGGCGCATATGAGTCATTGCAATCTCCGTCATATTACCCGAGAAACCTTGTGGCTATCGACAATCTAGAAATGAGAAGATGTTCGGTTAAAGGTAATCTATTCATGTATCCTTTACAAGTAATAGTACAATTTAGACAGTAATCGCGCGAGTAATTTTAAAATCGGAAGAGCTCGAAGCGAGAGGCCGATTTGAAATTACGAGCACGATTACTCCTTGAAATGTACGGCACTAGTTCCAGTTACTGATTAACCGTATTTAGAACAATTACAAAAAATTGTGATTGAATACCTGTAATTTCTCAACCACGTGATCGCGAACAAATTACGTGACAAAGAAGTACGCAGAGATCCAATTTCGATAGAGAATTTTGTTATAGATACGATTAGTCTGTAAATGAATTACTTCCAATGAATAATCATGCACATAAATTGCAGTTAAAAAATTGCCTTAAAAATTATTTCTTCATATACACGCGACTATTTGAAAATTTGAAAACAAGAAGTCTCCAGGTGGTCTGAAATGGAGCAACAAACTGCTAAAGCTAAGAATGTCTATAGATCACAGGAGACGTCAAAGATGTGGTAAGAATTTCAGTGGCGCTCTTGCCTAAC
The DNA here is from genome assembly GCF_036669925.1 of Montipora capricornis. Lineage (NCBI taxonomy): Eukaryota > Metazoa > Cnidaria > Anthozoa > Scleractinia > Acroporidae > Montipora > Montipora capricornis. The sequence continues at coordinate 14,422,962 of NC_090890.1, forward strand.
GGCTCGCATGTCACATTTTTGTTTTTACCACAGTTTGACGTCATTTGTGATCTATTACCGAACAGACGCACGGCAAAAGGCAATCTGTTTGTCAAAGTGATGGCAGTTTTCTTTCTCACATATACATATATACATCAACGAAGGTGACAGACCGTTCTGAACTCCATTATATCAAATCTTTTTCTTTCTGTAGAAGAGCACCGCATTTCCAACAGTGTATTCAGCGACAACACGCACCAAGCCATAAATTACAACTCTGTAACCGATGAAAGCAACAGAAGACCTAGCTTCACCATTGAAAGGTGTAAAATCATCGACACGGCAACCTCTGCCTCAAAAATGTCTCAAAAGAGCGCCATTTCCTTAGATATTCAGGATAATAGTTTCACCCTGGCCAACAACTTCATCTCTGGAAATCTGTTGGGTGGAATTGAAGCGCGTTTAGGCCGAAGCGATGGAACAAGATTTCCAAGAAGCTTAATATACGGCAATACGTTTTCCGGTAATGTAAATGGAGCAATACTCGTACAAAAAAGAACCGACGTTGAAACTAATTTCAGCGCGGTATACATTACGGACAACATCTTTGAAAGCAACTTGGGGATTGGCAGCACCTTGAAACTTTCTGAGGTGAAAAGTGAGATCTTAAACAACTTTTTCTACAACAACACAGGGATGCACACGATACAATATAACTTTTCCAGCAGGTGGCCCAGAGGACAGAAGTGTGAGTCAAACACCTTCTATCTCAACAAAGGTCTTGGCCAGAACAAAGGTGTAACTATCGAGTCCAACGGACCAATGGAATACCACAGCAACAACTTGAAGAATCCGTCTAACCTTTACGAGTTTAGTTCAACAAGACAAGTCGATTCGATTTACAGTTACTGGTTTGGTTCAGCGAGACCATCTGACCCGATCAATGCAACCCTGAATTGGTGGGGTGTTGAAGAAGGTTCTGTTGCTTCACGCATTTACGCTAAAAAGGACTATTGGAGATGGGCTACTGTAGAATATATACCATTTCACAAGTTGCCACAGGGGAACTTTTTTTCAAGTAAGTACTATAGGTAGTTACAGAGGAGGTGGCTTTTGGGGTTTGAATTGAGTTTGTCTTTCTACCGTGACTCTGTACCTCGTATTAGACAAAACTCCCCCCTGTAGCCAGTATACAGTGTCCCCATAATCCTGTTAGCCAAGGTGTAAAATGTCCACGTACTGAAGCCACTACTGTTAATACAAAGACTTTGTTGTGGGTTTCTACTTCTTTGTGATCATCTCCCTGACAGTGTCGTCCGTTTACATATCATCTTCTTAACAGTCTAGTCCCTTGCCATTTTTATTTCGATACTTTCAAGAACCTTATATTTGGCTAACTGAACCAACTTGCAAGGCAGCTTTAATGGGTGAGAATACAATCACGTTACTCGTAGTTTTGAAATCAAAAGACTGTATGACATAGACATGACATAGCAAAGACATAGCACTTTTTCGTGGACAATTCTGTCCAAGGAGGAAAGGCGCAGTGAAGCACCAACTCATGAGACAAGGCCAGACTACAACACTTCTCTTTGCGATACGTGTGTGGGTTATTTAAACGTCCACTGTCAACCATGTAACACCGAAGATGCAGGAGACGGGGCCTACGATACATATATAGGGAGCTTAAGCACGCGCGTTTTTGAGACGCGGACGGCAACCGGAAGAGAACATTTCACGTGACAGGAGAGTGGTGTCTCCCAGATTTTTATACTAATCATCTCTAATGGAGAAAAGATGCTTAGCAATGTAAATGTGGTTGTGTGCAGACAAGTTAAAAGGGAAAACAGATCACTTCCGGTTGCCGTCCGCGTCTCAAAAACGCGCGTGCTTAAGCTCCCTATAGTCCTTAGACAAGAAGACTTGAACGCCTAGCCATCTGCAGATGTAATTACAAAGCCAGCACATTCTCCTCAGTTAAGATCTTGAGTGTTGTTGGTCAGGTCTGGGGCTCAAACACTGGACCTCCCGCGTAGCAGTCTGGCGTTCTACCAACTGAGCTTACCAGGCGGCTGTTATGATTTAGTGTTTAGTCATACTGATGTTATTCGTTATTTAGATGGTTGTCCCGTTGGCTGGCTGAACATAAAATCAACGTGCTTCGTGTTCAGAGGTGGAAGTAGAACATTCAAGGAAGCCCAGGATTATTGCCAGGTATGCAATTCATTAAGCTACTGATTGTTTTTAACACCTGAGCAAGGAGAAACCACATGCTCCGATACTGGATTGACTGGATTAGACATTGAGTCAATGAACATGATTTTGATACATTTTCGGGGAACAGGAATGGCGCAATGGTGAGGGCGCTCGCCTCCCACCAATGTGACCCGTGTTCGATTCCAGCCCGGTGCCACCTGTGGGTTGGGTTTTTTGGTGGTTTTCGCCTTGCTTTGAGAGTTTTTCTCCGGGCTCTCCAGTGTTCCTCTAACAACGAAAACTAACATCTCCAAATTGCAATTAGACTAGGATAGAAGACCCACATGAAAAATTAGACTAGGATAGAAGACCCACATGAAAAACATGTAGCTTATTTTACTTTTACGCGACAAACCATGCGCGATATTGAAAGTAATATAACACATACGAGAGACAGTAATACACCTCATTTGCGATCACTCTTGAATGATACTCCGTTGTGTGTCGTATTCTCATGGAAACTCGTTGTGGTTATAAATTTGTGTGAAACACTGCCTCGAATGATTGATGTATCTTCTAAGATTAAACCTATAAAGCAGACAACAACATGATAATTAAAAATTCCTTTTTCATACTGTAATGGGAAACCGTTCGTCAGGAGAAGCACTTTATCCCAAATTCATTTTGACGATGGAAATAAAATTGGGATTATTTGTGGAGTAGTTTACAACTGATTTTCGGAAAACCAAACCCACATACTCACTATACCTAATCACAAATTTACACGGACATCCAGTAAACCAATCAAAACTCAAAGAAAATACATGAAGCCAACGCAAAGCGCGGGAAAATGTGTGCGCGCGAGTCACGACAGGCTTTGGTTTTACTTCTGATTTGCTAGCAAAGTGCAATTATAAGCCAATCGTTTAGCGCGGTGACGCACAACCGAAGCAAATGCAAAGTACTTTCGACACTCCAGTTCAAACCCATCAAATAGACCTGTAGATGTTAAGAAGAAAACCACCAGAAGTTCGAGTAACAAATGGACAAAAACTTTGTACCGTGATTATTTACACTGTATTACAAAATTCTGTGTGGCAAATATATTCTCAAAAGAATTTATTTTTGTCAACAAAAAGTGTCGATAACAAATTTGAAATTCATATCAAACACTTGAATGTACTGCTGAAATGAAACTGCTGATAAAATTTTACCTGTGTTTGCACAATTCCTCTATTTTCTCGAGTTCGAGTTATTTCATATCTGTAGCTTTTAGAAAATGCGAAACGGACTGTAATATACTTAAAATTATTCTGGTGAAAGGTTTTTGCCCACGAAAAACTGACCGAAATGAATTGCATGATTTCCTATCGGATTTAGTCTCAAACACTGACTTACTTAAAATATCTTTCAGTCATAATAATATAATTGTCAAGGTTCCCAGTTCGTTCAGCGATCATTTCATTGACTGCTGTATACTTGTGTTTCAGTACCATGCAGGACATTTGGCATCAACTTATATACCAGAAGATATGGAATTGATTAACAAGGCGATACCGGGATCACGACCAGATGGAAAACCGCTTGTTCCTATATGGATAAAAACCGAAGAAAACATGGTATTCTTCTTCTCTCGGAATTCCGTTAATTTAAGAGTAACGATAGTCTAGCAGGTCTAGTGGTTAGTGGAGGGGTCTTAGAACTTTCTTTTAATATATGGCCAATTCCCTCTATGAGACGCGCTTGCAGGGAATCATGGTAGTTGTATTACTCAAAACAAATTTCAAGTCCAAAATGATGAATACAACAACCATAACTCCCTGCAGGCGCGTCTCCTAAAGGAAATTGGCCATTGAAAGGTAATAGGTTTTGACCAAATAAAGAGAGGATTATAGTAAGTAATTTTTCGCTCGTTTTTAAAAGAAAGGATTAGCCCCAGATTGACTGGACCCAATGTTAATAGCCTAACGCTCCGAATGCGATAAAGTTTTAATTTAAGATGTCAATTTCTTCAATTCACCAGGTAGTGGGAAAGACCGGTGAAAGATGTACGATAATGACACTGGACAGGGCTCAAAAAGTTGTCTCGTGTAACAGTCTGTATCCCTTTGTTTGCACAACAACTGCTCGTAAGTTATCGGTATTTAACTAAAAATAATAACACAATAATAAAGGCCATTTATATAGCGCTTTTTTTCCATAAATGTCCAAAAGCGCTTGACAGTTTGCGTAGAAATATTAGTTTTCTTGTTTGTGTCAGTTGTTTGAAGATCTAGGAAGTGGTGATAGCAGTTGCAGCTAAACGGTCCTAATTTGTCTTTCAATTCGATTTATTTTAAATTTTTTAAAAACTTTGAATCATCAGAATATGTAAACTAATATCATACTTTGGTCATCTCTAGGGTCGTGTTACCACTGTGTACCGAACACGAAAATAGATCCGCCAGTGTTGTGTGACAATCCAGCAGACTATGTGACGATAAACTGCTCCCATAATGCACCTTGCTTTACCATCAAAGTTATGCCGTCCACAAACAAACCGGTTTACGTCTTAGGTTGTGCGGACGTGAGTAGAATCATATTCATATCACTGACACAATTGTCTTAGAAATACTTTTTCTCTTTTAATTTAGTCAACAAACCAAACATGTTCCGTGTTTCTATCGAGTTTCAGCGGCATAAATGTACTAACGTTCTTCCACAAATGCCGTTCTCTGATGGGCACCTAAATCCTATTCACAGACACTTAGAAGACGTCTAGAAGCGGTGGTCATTTTGTTTACTAGGGCACACTGTTACGCTAACTCGATAGAAACACTGTTTTCTATTTCTTTAGAAAAAACTGCGATGGAAAAAAGAAAACAAATTGTTTACTTTGATCATCAAAATGTACTAGATTCTGTTTTCTCGAGACATCATAACGTCAACAGCTCGTGATAGTTCTGTGTTTCTATCGAGTGTTTAGAATCACGATTTTTAGCCAATCAGCGTGCATATTTTTTTGGGGAGGGGTTGTTTTCTTAATCTATCTATCTGTAATACCTTAATTGGAAGTCTGGTTCTAATAACCCATACGATTATTCAGTCAGCTAGAATTCTATCTAACGTTATTTTAATTTCTCTCTCTACAAAAAGTACGTTTTTCTGACGATAATTACAAATAAAAGATGTTGTTGTTGCTGTTGTTGCTTCAAGTCAACCTCAGAGTGTAATTAAAAGATAAACTAAAAAAACGTGACCGTTTCTGAGGCACATAAGGGATTTTAAAGAAGGGGGCTCGAGATAGGGACCGCCGAAGGTGTTCCCCTATGGGGGTCCGGGGCATCCCCCCCGGGAAATTTCTAAAATAGGGGTCAGCGTATTACAATGTCTCATTTTTCTTTATTTAGGGGATTCGACCGAACCCCCAGGGTTTAGGGTGACCATCAAAACTGAGCTATCAATATAACTTTTTTAAAAAATGACAAGTAAAACTAACCAACTTTCGCCATTGATATGAAGACATGATTGATCATCGCGGTTATACACACAACTTAAGCAGTTGTGAAATTAAAGCCTGAAAAAAAATCAGGCCTGCGATACAGGTGCAGTGCTTTGCTAACTGAGCTATCAAGCCAACTGTGAGCTGGTCAATTTGTGAGTTCGTAACGTACCCGCAGGCTTAAATTTCACAACTGCTTAAGTTGTGTGTATAACTGCGATGATCAATCATGCCATCGTATCTTTTATCCGAAGTTCAAATAAATGATCTTTCATATGAAAGATATACATGAAATACATCATATATTATTGCACTGCGGGTCTGAAATCAAATGAAACCATGTTGTCTCGCAGTTATGAGCGCAAATTTATTTGCGTCGAGAAGCCTGAACATTTTCAGGACTTCAACGGCGTTTGTACCCGCGACCTCGTGATACCGGTGCGATGCTCTAACCAACTGAGCTATGAAGCCACTGACGTTGGGAGCTGGTCAGTTCTGGGTTCACAACTTCCCGTGATAAGTGAAAGATATATGTGAAATACATCATAAATTATTACACTGCGGGTATGAAATCAAATTTTTCAGGCTTCTCGACGCAAATGAATTTGCGCTCATAACTGCGAGGCAACATGGTTTCATTTGATCTTTCATATATTCACCCGTTATCATACCAGTCCGCTTGTTTTTCTTTCAGGTTATCTTGTCTGACCCATCTGCGGTAAACTGCTCTCAAACTGACGAGCAAGTGTGCTCAGATATTACGGCGAGACTGGCAAGCAACTCTCAACTGATCAGCTCCTGTAGCTCTCTTTGCTGCACGACAAGCAAGTGTAATGGAAAGAACCCCAGGACTACTACCGTCTCAACAGAATACGTGGCGCCATCCACCACTGCATCAACAAAAGGTACACGTAAAGTTTATTTAGGGACCGTTCATTATTTATCTGAGAGGGGGGGGGGGGGGGGGGGGACTGGGTGAAAAATTCAAGAAAACTCCTTTTTTTATCAAGGCACCCTCAATAATGCAAAAAAATTTTTTAGGACCCCCCTATTCACATTCTGATGGCGGGTGTAGCTCGCCATCCGATGTGTCATCTGAGCTGCCAAATTCTTCTATAATTTCTTCCTCCGAGTCATCACTGGTGGCGTCTGTGTCTTCATCACATATCGGCCGGGCGGTAACCAAAGATTGCACTTGTCCAGTGTTTGATCGGCACGTGTGACAGGTGATACGCTTAATTTTGTCCAATGTTCACATTTACTGTACATATACATATAGAATGTCACACTTCTCTTATATGGTTTTCTTTATTTCGCAGAAGAGTTCAACCACTTAATAACATACATCTGTAGGATATTTTAATATACGTTTTGAGATTTCTTGATCCATTGTAGAACTGGTGTAACAACTATACAATTTAATAATCGTTTTGTTGCTGTTGCATTGCTGTAAATATGTGTATAATTATGCTAGATTTTTAGTAGTGTTTTAAGTAATACCATATACAAAAGGTTAACTTCTCCATTTAAAACATTGACCTTTTGAAAATTTCAAGGCCCCCCTCCATAACTCAGCAATTACTCCAGGATCCCCCCTTTTTTAGTGGCTAAAATTTCAGGTCCCCCCCCCCCCCCTAAAATCACCCAGCCCCTCCCCCTGCGATAAATAATGAACGGTCTCTTACCACAGAAAAAGAAACAGAATGAGTGCATCAAGTCGCTGTTGACAGAACGCCTCACTTACCTGGGTAAAATTACCCCCAAGGGGGTACTCCCATATGTGGGCTATTAAGATTGTCGCGGGATAGGTTAGGGTGTTTTGAAGTTCTCGATTCTTAAATAGCTTATCATGTTTTTCGCTGTTGACACTTTGTTCCGGGTGTGATCCCTAGATAGGGTACCTAAATTGTATCAGCTAAAATTACAGTGTGTAAATTTCCAGCTAAACGAGCAACAAACGATCCGTTAAAATTGAACTCACCGTTTACTTCCAATGTTACAGAAATGAGATAAACTTGACCCGTTCACGCTATTCACAGTTTTTGGTTTTAGCGTATTAAGTAATATTCATTCGGCCCTCATCCTTGAATAGGGTCAGGTTTTAAGACATTTCACGGCACACACCCATCCAAAATTTACACAAGTAACCCCTCCCCCCGGACAATTACTAAAAGATGCGAAAAAGTACCCAGGCTCAGTTATATTTTGTAAAAAAAAATATCCAATAAAAATCCCATGTAAAATAACACTAGCTGTTATTATAATGGCTTGAGTCCAAGAAGATTATTAAAAAAGAATTTTGAGTGCATGTACTGCGGGCTTTTGAGCCTGCGTGATTATCAAATTTAAACAAATCATGATAAATGTTTTAATTTCTAGTCCTTTCGAGACAGGAAACGGGAGTAAGTACTTGATCTTCAGGAGGGGCTGTGGTCTCCCGGTTTGCGCGCTCAACTCCGGATCGAGCTGTCTGGGTTCGAGCTCTTGCTGGGGGATAATGTTCTGTTCTTTGGGCAGGACACTTTACTCTCATAAAACGGGTATACCGGCGAATTTAATGTGGGGAGTAACCCTGCAGGCTAAAGATCAACCGGAGGTAAACGCCGACCTTATAGGCTCGTATGCATAGTTTACCTAACTTACCTTACTTGATGTTCATATGTCATTTTATATGACAGATTTCGCTATTGAATGCTATGATTGTGCCAACCAGCTCGACGTTTCTAAAGGATACGAGTGTGACGGTGATAGATTGATCACGTGCCCTAGATCCTACGATAGATGTATGACAATGAAGTACACCTTGTCTGCTGGACAATCGGGCCCAGTCCATGTCGAGCGCAGAAGCTGCTCCAAGAGTGCTTCGTGTGACCCGAAAAACCTGTCTAATAGTAAGTGCAATAGTCGTAATTACTGTCATAGAACCCGTTTGTTAATTGAAAGCATTAACACTGAGACATTAACCCAACAGAAGAAGCATTCTAGTTTTGCCGTACCCCACCTCACCTCGTCTCATTTCACCTCCTTGATCACTTCACCTCGCCTTACCTTCAAGGCCTCCCCTACATCACTTCATCTCACCTCACCATACCTTTGACTTTAACTATGTTCACACTTAGTGCCCAAGTTACTTAGTGCGGCGCCAGAGTACGATTCTCGCTGGACACTTATGTTAACACGACACCTATTTTCCTAGCACTCGCACCAGAATTCGAAACAAGGTTAAGTACAAGGTCACGTTCTTGCACGGGGGCGCTAAGTGGTACCTGATACAGCAGTATCTCACGTTGCGGCCATCTGGTTATTACGCCCTCTTTGTTCCAGCCCGAATAAAAGCTCATTCAGTCATTTTCTTATTTAAAGAACTCCTTTATACGAAAACCCCGTTACTACGGCCAGATATTTGTGGCCCGTTGTTAAACCGGGAGGATTCCACTGTACTTGGGTACTTAGAGTACCCAGAGCACCCAGAACGCAACACTATTCGGTGCTGGTGCCCAGGCAGCAGCACCAAGGCACTAAGTGTGAACACAGCCTTAATCGTCATTTTAAATATTGAATTGGCGTTTCGTGTGAAAGAAGAGCTCAAATAATGGACCATCACAATATTGACAAACTTTTTTTTAAATCCAACAGGCTGCACCTTAATGAATGTCACTGGCATGTTGACTGACTGTTCGCTTGACTGCTGTCAAGATAGACTGTGCAATATGCCTAGAGCTCAAGAATCATTAACCAAACCAAACAATCCACCTAAAGCTAGAAATACAGCTTTTGGACTAGCTGCAAGTTTTTGCGCAAGTTTGTTCATTTTAATACTGACAATGTTTGGTATATGTTCAGCCTAACCAGCACAGTCTGCTGTGTTCAAATCTTTTTTTTTCCTGATAGTTTCAAAAAATGGCCACATCACACCAAGGTCAAAAATGCAGTCTTCATAGGTTAAATTCCCTCTTTCTTGTTAAGTTTTTTGATGTCTTTTTTTAAAGCCGCAAGAATTTCGGGTACATTTTGTAACTGGTGATCTGCAATCAATTTTAATAATAATAAAAAAAAAAAAGATTTGCACTGTAGTTGATGATTAGCTTTGATTTTAAGGTGACAGGCCAAATCGCAGGGACAGAAGAGACACTTAGCTCAAGTTCCTCTTTGGTCCTCTGAGCTTCTCTTTCAATACGAGCAATTCTTGTTCTATTTGAAAGAAAATAGATACGCTGGAGAAATTGTAAAAGTTTAACGCAGCTTTATTTCTACGATAACAACAACAACAACAAGTTTATTTGTAAAACACGTAAATAGGGATACACGAAATAAGTAATAGACTTAAGAAGGTACAATGGCCCCTAGAAAATAACTAAGAAGCTAATCTAGCTAGTAGGCAGGATAAATGATTTTACGTCTAAAGGAAAAAAGTCGATTCAGGGAGGCACAAGTATAATAATAGGCAAACAAAGAGTACGACAACAGAAAAAAAAACGGTAAAGATGTCACTTTAAATGGACTGGAGTAAAGAGGAAGTATAAATAAGATAACTAATATGACGCAATAAGAGACTTTTTAAGGCAACACTTAAATTTGTGAAAGCAAAGAATTTCTAAAGATGCCTCAATATTATTCCAAAGAACAGCCCCCTTGAAACGAATGCTAAACTTCCCATAATTAGTCCTGGCAGTAGGAATACAAAATGTTGATTTAGAGGACAGTCTAGTATTATACTTGTGCCTACTTGCTATAGGAGTAAAAAAATAGTGAAAAGCAGAAGGTGACAAATTATGATAAAATTTAAACATAAAGACACAATTAAGATAATATATAATATCACGAAATTTCATAATGTACAAATGTTTGAAAAAGGGGAAGTATGAGCATTATGACTAGGAAAAGTAATAAGTCGAACAGCCTTCTTCTGCAGAACGATAATAGGATGTAAAGTGACTTCATAGGTGGTTTCCCAGATCATAAGACCATAAGTTAGAAAAGCGGAATAAAAAAGCGAGTAATACAATTGAACCAATATATAAATCCTGGGAGACAAAGAGACGAAGTTTAGGTAAGATTCCAATGCTTTGGGAGATTTTCTTACTTAGGGACTGTGCAATGATTATCTGGAGGGGGAGGGGGGGGGAAGGTTCTAAAATTAGCAAAGTAGGCCTTAAAATAAAGTTGCACCCCCCTGAATGAAAGTTAAAATAACTTCTTGTCCACCCCCGTCTAGAGGGGAGATTACTTTCAATCCCCCCTCCCCAAACTCCGATCCTCCCTACATCCCTCTTTACCTTTACACTACTTCTGGTATGTCTGCATCATCACTAAATAAAACTTGGAAGCTGCGCTCTACATAATCGTCGCCTGATTAACCACCCTCATACTCGGTTGACTCCTCAGAATCACTTGAGGTATCATCATGAGAACTGGAGGGCATGTTTTCATCATCATCTTCGAAGTCTTCATCAGATGTTCTTGCTACAGAACCATCTGCATGCTTAAGTATTCGCTCAACTAATTGTGCCTTGTTTCCTGATACCATTAGACCTTCTTGCCTTAGATAGAGCCGAAGTTGCTTGTTAGTCAGTCTTTCAACATCGTCTCTGCTCTCCCAACAAATATCTTCTGGAATAGTGTTTCTTTCCAGATTTCTTTTGTCTGCTTTTAGAGCCAAGAATTCAAGGTGCTGAAGATATCTTCTGCAAGAACTTTCGTCGATGTTTGAAGCTGTTAATATTAATATTTCTTAAAAGATTCCAAAAATTGATTTTGATTAGCTTACATGTAATATACATTATCTTGAGTCCATGGATTGAGATCAGACCTCTCAGTTTAACTTCTAACCCACCCTACAAATGTTTAAGAAATTACATCTTACTCCCCCTACCCTGTGCTTTGGTTTAAGTTCATGCCCCCCCCCCCCCCCCCTATTAATCTTAGAACCCCCCTCCCTCCAGATAATTATTGCACAGTCCCTTAACTGATGAATGTGCTCCTTGAATTTAAGGTGAGAGTCAATGAAGACACCAAGGTATTTTACATAATCGTTCTGTTCAATAGATTTGTTATTAAGAAGTATAGAAATGGATTTAGTGGGCTTTTTTTTTAAGGAGGATGGAAGATAACAAAGTTAGTTTTGTCAGTATTTAAAGAAAATTTTTTGCAGCAAAGCCAATTATGGATCTCTTTAACTCTAAATTGACCCTAGTTTCAAGGGATTCTAAAGATGACTCTGCAAGGAATAAATTGGAGTCATCTGCACATAGATGAAAGTCGAATAAATTTGAGCAATTAGAAAAATCATTAATATGTAAAAGAAATAGGAGTGGGCCAAGGACCGAGCCCTGAGGGACACCGCACGAAATGACAGCAGAAGACGAAGTAGTATTGCCTATTGATACAGATTGTGATCTATTAGATAAGTAGGAGACAAACCAATAATAAGGAGTACCACGGATACCATATGAATGTAGAGTTAACTGAATAGAGTGTAGTGTAAACATGAAGTTCTAGATTTCTATCCCATATGAACCATGTGAGCGTTAGCCCTACTGATGAAAATGGGTCCACACAAGGACAGAGAAAAACTCTGACCAGGGTGGGAATTGAACGCACGACCTTCGAGTTAGATCCCCGCCGCTCTACCGACTGAGCTGCAAGGTCAGACGGGAGCAGGCCGAGGAAACTGAAGATGTTAAAGTCACGGCAATGAACATGTGCAAGTACAAGGAAAGGTTACGTTCTATACAAACGTTGGCCGTGTAGCACTTACATTTTAAACAGAGTTAACTGAATAGAGTGTAGTGTAACATGAAGTGCTAGATTTCTCTCCCATATGAACCATGTGAGCGTTAGCCCTACTGATGGAAATGGGCCCACACAAGGACAGAGAAAAACTCTTTCCAGGGCCTGCTCCCGTCTGACTTTGTAGCTCAGTCGCTAGAGCGGCGGAGATCTAACTCGAAGGTCGTGGGTTCAATTCCCACCCTGGTCAGAGTTTTTCTCTGTCCTTGTGTGGGCCCATTTCCATCAGTAGGGTTAACGCTCACATGGTTCATATGGGATAGAAATCTAGCACTTAATGTTACACTACACTCTATTTAGTTAACTCTGTTTAAAATATAAGTGCTACACGGCCAACGTTTTTATAAAACGTAACCTTTCCATATGAATATCATTTGGCTAAAAGAATATCATCTTCTACAGTATCAAAAGCTTTTCTGAGATCTGCACGGATGAGGGACTAAGAAAAAAGCTGTGAGGCAAAGGATTGAAGAGAAATGATGAAAAAGACGCATGAACCCTAGGAATAGCTTGGCTCAGGGACTTGCCAACATTTACAAAATAATAATTAAACGCATTGGCTATATCACTGGCCTTAGTCAAACCAGTATTAGAGGAAGTAACAATTTTAGTAGGAGTTGTATAAGACTTAGGTTTAAGAGCTACAAGTTGTTTTATACCTTTCCAAATATTTTTAGTGTTTGACTTGTTACACCTAAAATAGCCTTCATAATACGATAGGCCTACCGTCCACATTAATCTGTCACGAAAACAGAGGTTTTGGAAAACGTTCTTCAAACACGTTCTGCAAATCACGCAAGCCGTGGTTTAAGTGCCACGCGGGCGCCGGCGTTGACATTAAGTTTAATGAACCTGCACTTAAACCAGGAACATCAGAATAGCAGCACATCGCTAACCATTAACTGTTAACGTTTTCCAGCTGAAATTAAAAACTAGTTGTTACCCGTCGAAAATTGCACTGAAATCCAACTGTAAACATGTATCTGCAAATGGCGTAGTACGAGTGCAAAACAAGCCCATCTTAAGCGCAGGTCACCCAAGCAAGTTTGTACCATGAGTTTGTATGGAGAACAATGGTTGAAATATAAGAGTTTGTATGGAAACTAGATGACATTTAATTCGTTCAATATATGTTGAACATTCAATGTTGTCATTTTATCTGATCCTGGAGAGCGAATTTTGATATATTTTTACAAACTTTGCCTCACACATCTGTCAGGAAAACGTTTTGAAATCCATCGCAGAATTAGACGGGATGCACCGTCAAATTCCTTCTCCAATAGCATTAATTTACTCACAATATTTCTCGCTGAACTCAAAAAGTCCTCCTCACGAGCAGACGTGTGAGGCAAAGTTTGTAAGTTCAAAAATTTCGCGCCCTCCACCCTTGAGGTGGTAAATGATCAGGTTCCCAGTCTCGCCCGAGCGGGGACGACAGCAAACTGATTAACTTGGGAGGTACGAGATTCAATTTCCGCTATTTTGGCGATCATATTTTGACTCTTCCCGTAGCTGACACGCTGAAAACTGAATGTATACTTGATTGGACTGCAGAGAGAGAAACTTTAGGCCTTACCTTGTGAGTTCAGCAAGAAATATTGTAAGTAAATGCTATTTTTGTGTGCAAATTTGACTCGTTTTCGAAGAGTGTGTTGTCGCCAAACTGGCCACAGTTTCCTACCTTGTCTCTTACTATAACACCGTAAGACAAATCTATCAAAATTCGCTCAAGTCTCGTTTAAACTCTCCAGGATGAGATAAAATGACAACATTGAATGTTCAAGAGTCATTATTCGGTAAATTAACCATACATTGAACAAATTAAATGTCATTTCCTAATTTCCATACACTCTTTTATTGGGACATTCCATTTTTTATCCGCACCCCCCCCCCCCTACCCTATGGAAGGCATGATTCCGACAGGTCCCTTTTCCTCTGAAGTTAGATTCCGACAGGTCTCATTTACCTCTGAAGTTGGAAAGTTGGATTCCAACAGGTCCCTTTTACTAAAAGATTGATTCCGACAGGTCCGTTTTTGAATATAACAAAAGACTCCGATTCCGACCCCCTCTACTGGGGCAGAAATCCCCTATTCCGACAGGGCCCTCTTTGACATTATAAAATATGCCTTTCATAGGGAAGGGGGGGGGGGGGGGGGGGAGGGTGCAGATAAAAAATAGAATGTCTCATTTCAACCATTGTTCTCCATACAAACTCAAGGTACAAACTCTTATATTATGCTTGGGTGACTTGTGATATTTAGCCTAGGCGAGGCTTTGTCCTTGACAAATCAAAGAAATTGCAAAAATTTGTAGGAAATTTGTATGATTTCACAAGGCGTCGTCCTTAGCGTCGACGTCGTCTTTGTTAAGCTCTCTATTTGCCTCTCGGCTGCCGGAACTGAATTGTTTAACGCGGGGTCATTCATCTTAAGTGGCCGTTTTGTGCTTTCCTCATATTCTATCCCAAGACCAATCCAACGAAGATGGGAGTATCGTGTGAGAAAGGTAAACAACCACATAAATTGCAGCTCTTTGTCAAAGTTCTTTTTAACTCAGCGATAAAGTTGTCAAGCGTTTCGGTAAACAATTTCGTTTACGTTGCATCGCCAGCGTCATACCTTTTCATCTTCCCCATAACTACACGCCAGTCGTTTGCATCTTCTTCTTCAGTGCAGCTTAAGGTTTGAAAAATTAAGGCATCGTCATCTATTGCAATCACGTGCTTAAACACGGCAAGTTGATACTCGGGCTTTCCCTCTCCAAACCAGGTAATTATTACAGCATTTCTCTTTCCATAACTTCCAGTGCTCGAGGATCTAGCTACTAAATTGACTTCAAATCAAATCTAAATGTTGCAGAGACAGTGATATCTGGTGGAATAACATGAAAATTGTGCGTACAGTATAAAGAATGTATATAGGTATGACCGCCATTTTTAATAATCAAATTCAGCCGGTGTCAGAAACTCGTTTGTCCTGTTTGGTTAAGACGTCAGTGTTTTCTCATTGGGTCACAGCCAAGC
>NC_090890.1:14453430-14473430 GCF_036669925.1 Montipora capricornis
CTGACCTGTTCTGCCTTCACCATGTTTTCTTGCCACGAATAAACCGTGCATTAGAGGAGTTTAGATTGGGGTGGAATTTCCATTCTCTAAGAACGGAATCGAATCTGTCCCCCTATCAACTGTGGATCAGTGGTGTTATTGAGGATCGTTTCTCTACTTATACAGGAGTTCGAGACATTCTCGATTCCGAAGTCACTGAATTATACGGTGTTGAGGTATGTGGTCACGAATGCTCCCTTGATGATGATAATATTGAATTAACAGTCCCTGAGATAAACATTCCGTTGACATCTGAGGAGTTGGAAAGTTTGCGAGGAAACGTCAATCCTCTAGCGACAAGTTCCAATTATGGAAAGGATTTATTTGTAAGAAGTGTACGGTTTGTAGCTGAACGTCTTGGGGATAAGTATCTACATTCAGTGTTGTTACGTACTACGGTACTGCCTGGAAATTAATGGAGATGCATCACAGATGGGTGCCGCAATTTTGGTTTGAAACACTCTTTTTAATACGTAATAAACAATTGAAATTATTTTTTTCATTTTAACACAAAAGTACACATAAGTTCAATACAATGCTTGTTAAAGGAAGAGAATACAAACAAACGATATTTCAGTACTGAATTGCACTTCATTTTCACTTATACGAGAACAATAAACTGTCATATAATAATTCTCGGGGAACTTGGAGTTGAAATAACCAATGAAATGTTACGGTAAATCGATGGTTGTTGCATAATAGATTAATCCTGAATGTTTGTAAATGGAAATATTCCCCCTAGCCAAAGATTGAGTTCCTACGTTTCAATCAAAAACCACAACAAGTGATGATAATATAAATTTTGAAAAGAGATTGAAAATGAAGCAAAATAAATAACCTGAAAAATTTCTTAACGCTAATCTATGCTGCCCGACGGTGTCTGCAATCACAGCGCAATGTCAGAAATCCACACGAATAATATGAATGGGATGCTACATCTATTTTTAAGACTTGAATAACCAATATTTTTTATGCCTTGGAATCACTTTGTGGAAGCGGAGGAAGACGAGTGCAAGCTGCCTCTATGTCGCTTGCCTTCAATTCCATAAGTTGAGATAAAGGGGCATCGAGAGGCAACCTGTTACTTGCCTCCTCGAATATTGGCGACACAACTGATCGATAAATCAGTACAACTGATCGAATATTAGGGACACAACCGATCGATAAATAATCAGTACAACTGATCGAATATTAGCAACACAACTGATCGATAAATCAGTACAACTGATCGAATATTAGGTACACAACTGATCGATGAATCAGTACAACTGATCGAATAATTAAGCGACACAACTGATCAATAAATCAGTACAACTGATCGAATATTAGCGACACAACTGATCAATAAATCAGTACAACTGATCGAATATTAGCGACACAACTGATCGATAAATCAGTACAATTGATCGAATATTAGCAGGGGCACCCAACGTCAATTTTCGGAAAATATCTGTTCGGAAGACGATTTGAGATCTAGAATTTTCGGAACATTTGTTCTAAAATTTCTTGCTTGCCTGCCTCTCCTAGGATTTTCGAACACCTGAAAAAATGGTATAATTACCCACTTTCAAAGGATTTTCACCCTAAATAGGTCACCTAGAATTTTCGGGAGCCTTTTTTCTGGCTGAAATTTTCGAAAAGGTAAGCTTTGATCCCTATAGTTTTCGGATCACTAGACTTTCAGCTAGGAAATCTGAACAGATGAAAAAATTTTAGGGGATAAAAATATGCCTATATCTACCGTTTAAATACCCAAATACGTTTAACAACGCTATGTTTAAGTGGTTTTGAACTATCTTCTCGTTGGGTGCCCCTGATATTAGGTTCACAACTTATCGATAAATCAGTGCAACTGATCGAATATTTGGGACACAACTGATCGATCAATCAGTGCAACTGATCGAATATTTGGAACAGTCAGTACAACTGATCGATAAATCAGTCCAGCTGATCGAATATTCGGGACACCCGGAAAAGCGAGAACAGTGCACTGACATCATCTTGAAACTCATACGTTGGGAAGCGACGAAGAGCAGCTGCCATGCAAAACCCAGATGTTAAGATTAGCCGAGATATTCCTTTGTACCTCAATCAGCCTTGCTCTGATGGTTTTTTCCATTAGATTGCAAATTCAAAAATGTTTACAAGCCAACCTTTAGTGTTAATAAGATAAATAGAAGCTTATGCAAGATGTAAATTATAAGTTCGAAAAACCAGAAGGGTTTCATTAACACTTCACTAAAAATCTGTAAAATTATTTTGGAAAATCTTAACCGCGGCCCTCAGTCAAGTTCTTCAACACCATTTTTTATTAAAAAATTGCGTCCGAATGTTCCACAGAGCTGCAATTCTAAAGGGAACTGACAGCTTCCATACCGGAAGTCCAAACAAAACACGAAAATTCCCGTCAGTGTAACTTACTGACTCGTCCAAATCAACGCATAAGAATTTATTTGATTCTTCCTCCAGCTATAAAATTCTATGATCGAGAACTTTAGGCTCAGGCTACCATCAGTTTCCCCATCGACATGATGCGATCAACCGCCGTGGTTCTGTTCCTATTGTTGCTGCCAGCAGATGGTCAAAACTCGCCATCTACTTCAAAGGTAAGATTTTGTGACAAAAGGAGTCCTCAAGTGGTTAGCTCGTTCTAGCTACAAAACCGAAAGACAGCGAGCGCAAAACGTGTCGTAAATTAACTCTAGGTATCAACTTTTGTGCAGATAAAAGTGCAGACAGACTTAAGGTATGGACATCTCGTTTATGGGAAGATATAACAATTTGTTTTATTGCTACTATTCCAGAAAATCTCCCAATCTGTTCTTCCTGCCATCCACTAGAGTCAGAAAATCAGTTTCATGCGCTCATCACGACATTGTTTAGTTCAAGTTTTCTTTAACAATGTATATAAGTTAATCGACAAAAATCTTTTCATTCACTCTAAAGAAAAAGAAAGAAGAGTTATCCTTCCATTTACCAACGTAGACCAGTCCTCTATGTGTTGGCTATCGGCTAGGTTCCTCTACTTAAAGAGTTAGTAAAAGAAAAAAAAAGTCGCTTTCGTTGTGTTTTGCTGAAACGATTATTAGTTCGAACTGTCTTTTTCCATACCCGGGTAACACTTCTTTTTTTTAATTTTTGTTTAGACGATAATATGTCCATTCCTATACCTTTCAGATTTCTAGTCTGATTGGCTTAAAAGTAGGGCGGTTTCTTAAACAGTTTCTGTTTTGGTTTTTTGGAATGTTCGGATATATATGTATACGGTAATTGCATCTGCCTTGATTTTAATTTGTAGGTGGATTTTTTTCGCCTGAAAGCGCGAGAATAGAGAACCTGGTTAGCGGGGAACTAAGTGGCCACGCAAAACCCTGACCATTTTGCCGAAATGCAGTACCTTTCAAAATATTGTCTCAGTTAAGATATTATATATTCCAATCCTTTATACGTCAATCAGACTTGCTCTGATGGTTTTTGCCAATGGATCGCAAATCCAAAAATTCAAACTAACATTGTTAACAAGGCAAATACGCTGTACAAGCATGCATGATTGTAAATTTGTAGTTGTATTATGCAAAATGTAAACATTTAATTTATTAGCTTTGAAAACCAGAGGGATTTCATTACAGTTAGGACACTTGTATCGTGAACACTTGACATTTTTTGTAATTTTTTTTTTCGACGACTAAGAATATAAAGGCTCTTCTTATGATGTATAGTGTTACATGCCTAGCATTTTGTAAGTGTAAAAACATTAAATACTCTTGTCAAAAGGACGAGCCCACATTCTATAGTCACTAAAAAAATGTACAATCAAATATCAAGTGTCGAGTGTCTCCATTGTAAGACTTCACTAAAATCTTCGAAATTGGTTTGGAAAATCAAGTTTTTAAACATTTTTTTCACAAACAATGCGTTCGTAAGTTCGCAGAGTTGCATCGTAATTCGTAAAGGGAACTGACAGCTTCCTTACCGGAACTGAACTCAAACAGAACACGAAAATTCTCGTCAGGGTAACTTACTGACTCATCCAAATCAACGCCTAAGAATTTATAAAGCTATAAAATTCTATGATTGAGAACTTGAAGTCTTAAGATCATAATAATTAGTCTAATTAGTCTAAATTACTGACTCATCCAAATCAACATCACACGGAGAATTGATTTGAGCCGGTCTCCAACTATAAATTCTGTGAATGAGAACTTGAGGTTTAGGTCACCATCAGTTTCCACCATTGAGATGAAGAGATCGATTCCCGTGGTTATGTTTCTATTGTTGCTACTAGCAGATGGTCAAAATTCGCCGTCTACTTCAAAAGTAAGATTTAAGGACAAAGTGAGTCCTCAATTGGTTGGCCCAACCAATACTTGAAGTTAATTTACGACACGTTTTTCGCTCACTGTCTTTCGGTTTCGTAGCTAAAACGAGCGGCTCGTTTTAGCTACGAAACCGAAAGACAGCGAGCGAAAAACGTGTCGTAAATTAACTTCAAGTATCTAATTTTGTCTTCTAATAGCTTCTAATTAATTCTTGAGCCTTGACACGGAAACAAAACTAAATCAGTGTAGACTGATTTTTGGTATGGGCATCTCGTTTATGGGCATGCAGATAATGATTTGATTCAAGCGTTGTAATGATTCTAAAGTGTCTTTGAAGGCAGTGCTCAGAATGCCATAAAGCGTGCAGGATTCCCGTTCCAGGGACATAGCCCTGGCTGTCTCGTCCGGGGGTAAGGCTAAATACTAAATAGTCTTCAGTGTTATGGTAACCGGGATAACCTCAGATTCGATGGACCATGGACGCTCATGTGACCTTAACAGTCTTCAACTACCACCCACCTACACAGAAATACTGAAAAAAATGTTTTTGTAAATATTCTTTTTAGTTTCACCTGAAGTGACCCCAGTCAGTGCTCCAGCGATAAATCAAATGACTCTTATATCAATTAATTCATCGCACAAAATTACACAGGTAGAGTACACATGAAAAGACTTCCTTAAGGGAAAAAAGAGGCGTTCCATATTGCACGAAGAGCGAAAAACACAAACTCATCAAGATGAGAGCACCTGCAATTAACGTTAGCTGCTTCTCGTACTTTGATAGCTGCTTCTTGATCCTTCCATTAAGGAAAAACTGAATCCGCGTAATTGTCCTGGTGGAATTTAGTCAGCTCTTGACCCGTATGTTTGGAATACAAAAACAAGGAGGAAATTTGTAGTCCAAATCCCAATTATCAAATCTGAAATCTCCTTCCTAGTGATTGTTTGGAAACTGATGCAAGTGCCGACTGATGCCTTTTGGGCATGTCACTCCATCGGTATTCGCCAATAAACCGCTGACATTGCGGAGCCTGGTAGTCT
The DNA here is from genome assembly GCF_036669925.1 of Montipora capricornis. Lineage (NCBI taxonomy): Eukaryota > Metazoa > Cnidaria > Anthozoa > Scleractinia > Acroporidae > Montipora > Montipora capricornis. The sequence goes on from NC_090890.1 coordinate 14,458,830, forward strand.
ACAAACTTGGCCTAAGTGACTGCTGAGGTCTACTGATACAGAACTTAACTTAAAAAATAACCTCATGTGAGAAGTTGTGTCAAATAATAGTGTCGGAGACCTCGAAAGATTCGAAACCCCATTTTCGAAATGCTTATTCCTTTCCTAGAGGATAAATGCCAGGCCCAGTGCAGTATGTATGTCCCATTTTCACAGTCCAAAAAAAGGTGAAAACCAGTTTCCATTATGCCCCTTCATGATACTACAACAAATGCAACAGATAAAAAGCCACCGCACGCGAGAGATCTCACTGTGACCTTACCCAAATTATATGAGTAGCCTGAGTTAGGTTTTAGTTGAGTTAAGGATGGTTTAACGTTGTTGTATTTACAGGGGTAAATGTAATATCTGCCAAGAGGTAAGCAATGATTCAGTAAAGAATTGACATAAAGTTAAACCTTGTGAGGTTGGAGTTAAATCAACAAAGACGAAAGATAGTTCAACACTATTTCAAAAGGCCTTTGTGGTAGGGAATTCAAAGATGAAGCAATGCAATTCTTGTGCTGTTTGACGAACGCAACTCAGATTTGTTTCCGAAAGTTTAATTTTATACAAAAAAGAATTCCTCTCCTATGGAGAAACTTGAACTGGAAGCTCCTTAGTTTCGTACTAACTGTACATATTCTAGGCAGAAGATAAATTAATTGGCTCCCAGTCCAAAATCTCCGCATTGTCAAGTTCCCAGTCCCGTATCCATTTCTTTTGGCTCCTTTCAGGGCTAGTACAGAAGATTTTGTAGGCTGCCTGACTTGGTTTCTTTGTCGAGTTTAGTTTGTGAAGTATAATTATTGGGATTTAGAACGAGCTTTCAAGGTGAACGGACGCTATTTTCTTAGGTCTGCGACTTATCCATCGAATGGCCGTAGAAAGAGGGCTCCTTTCGTTTAGACACAATGCCAGATAAAGATGGAAACACCCCGGAAACAGGATAGTCGTAAACGAAAAAGGAGAACAAGAGGTTCCCAGACAGAGTCAGGCGAAGAAAGTCAAAGTCAGGCGAAGAAAATCTCTAAGAAGAAAATCTCTAGACGAAAAATGAATGATTTAGTTCGCCCAAAGCTCTTGCCTACATTCTATCAGAAATAAAGAAGCAGTGTTTTAAAATCTTTTTCATCAAGGAATATAACAGCTCTCTTAAGAAACGATCAGTGTCACTAATTTGCTACCCAAATTACGAAAAGCAAAGACTCGACAACCGAAACTGGATTGCTTGTACTTCAAGCCTACCCGCAAGATTTTTTTAAAGTATGTGTTATTTTAGAGTCAGTGAACCAGTTCAGTAATAATTTCAAAGGATAACCATAGTAAACGAACTGGCATTCAGTGGCAAGCTATTGTTAAAAATGTGTAACCTTTGAAAATAAAGCGTCATCTATTCCAAGCATGAAACATGCATGATTTCATGAAAATAATATTTCTGGCTAGAATGGGCCATATTTGATTTATTATCTCAGCTGGAATAGTGTTTTCACCTGACCTGACGGCGGCCATGTTGGTGTCCCCAATTAATCATCCGGGAATCGATAATATAGACATGAACTGAAGTTACACTTGAGCTGATTTGACTGTACAAACCAAAGAGGTAGTCAGTATATTACAGGATATAAACAGTTCTTCCATACAGCTACGCTTACCTACTAATCACCCTTCATACTGCAGATTCAATCTAAGTGCCCTAATGGCCCGCCAGGTCTTCCAGGACGAAATGGAGTGAACGGGCACAACGGGTTACCAGGCCGCGACGGACGCGATGGCGCCAAAGGAGAAAAGGGAGTGGCAGGACCTTCGGGGCAACCTGGTCTGAAGGGAGAAGCGGGAACGAGTGGAAAAGATGCTGATCATAGAAACTGGAAGCAGTGCGTGTGGAGAAGTAACGACGGTCGCGATATCGGCCTAGTAAAGGTTTGCTGGATTTGAAAAGTGTAATTAAATAATACTTTGAATAATACAATGGTTTAATGAACCCACATACCTGTTTTTATTCTAATAAGCCTTTCTAGCCTCGCTGTGACGAGCAAATTTCAAAAGATTATTTGTTTCAAAATGAGGGCTGTACGTCCAATTAACATAAGTACAAAAGAACGTAAAGGTGGTAGCCCGGCATTTATATGAAAGTGGTCTACACAACTTCATCAAACGAGTACAAAAAAATTATAGTAAAATTAATTCCAATTAAAAAAAAATCATTCTCTTGTTTCTGATTGGGAATTCCATCGTTTTTTCCCATGATCTACATGAGGAAAAATGTATTTCAAGCAAAGAAGCAAAAAGGAAGCAGCCTGTCTATTGGAACGAGAATTAGACAATCACTATGGTGCAATGATGCATCAGTTGAACATAAAAGAGAACTACGTAGGTTGAATGTGATGTCACAAAATTAGTTTCGATATTGGCCTAAGTTCGAATCATACTTATACGCATTCTTAGGTTTTGGATGTAAATGATATTAAACAAAAATGCACATCTCTCAGACTCTGTGATGCGCCCGGGGAAAATTCGAGTGACTAGCTTTCTTCTGACTTCAGCCATAGAGGTTTTTTTCACGTAGTCCTCCCCTTTCAGTGGAACTTTCAACTGACATTCACTATTTACTCCAAAATTCACAAAATAACCCGTATTTTAAGGGTATAGAAAGAAAGAAAAAAGAAACATATTTAATGGGTTGATGCGATTTTTTCAAGGACAATATGAAACCTAAAAGATTGTCATGCCACACACAGGCAGTTTTGCTGTGTTAAACCCGCCCCATGCGAGCAAAATATCAGTTCTTAATTCACAGAAATGCAAGCGAAAAAGTGGCCCACCCATCCTTGAAAAGCCACGTCACTAATATAAGAAATATTACGTGGTGTAACTAGCTCCACGGTTTTAGGTAATTTCACAGTTTTTTTTTTTAGGATTGTCTGTTTACAAAAGCCAAAGATGACACCGCTCTCCGTGTTGTTTACCAAGGCAATTTGTACATGTACTGTAACACCTGTTGTAAGCGATGGTTCATTACCTTCAACGGTGTAGAATGCAGTGGCCCAATGCCTGTTGATGTGGTGCAGTGGATAAGAAAAGGAGTCGGCCATGATGAACACAGACCTTTATCAATAGAGGGTTACTGCGAGAATATCCACAAAGGCAAAATCCGTGTTGGGATCAACATCGGAAATTGCAATGGTTATGGTAACTCTGATGGCCAAACTGGATGGAATTCAGTGTCTCGTTTGATGATCGAAGAAGTTCCTCGGTCCCAGTAACAAAGCAGCGTCATGTTTCAACTTCTGAGAGGGTGTCGGATTAGCAAATCAGTACGAAATGATAGCAGGCCGAAGATTGTGTCCTAAACTGAGGTTGACGGTACATTTTTCAATAAATATTTCAAACGCCAACTTTTGTATTTGGTTTTTCTTAAAAGAGTAGCGAGTCTGTGGCATAAACTTTAACCCAGGCCCCCTGATTTGTTCAAATGCAGGATAATTTTATCCGGTGGATAAATCACTATCCAACAGTTTCAATCTTTGTGCAAAGATTTAGGTATTTTCTCGCGAAAAAGTAAAGGTGTGTTCTAAAACCAGTGTGAATGTTATAACGCAAAGTATATCTACGCTCTGGATAGCGACGTATCCACTGGATAAAGTCATCCAGTCTTTGAACAACTGCGGCCTGCTGACTGAAAATCGGTTGTGGATGAAAAAGTAGCAAAGGGAGGATAGGGAAAGTGAGGCGTTATTTTCTAGAAGGAAACGATTTTTACTCTGGTAAAATTCGTGAGAAGTTTTATTCGTCATCCCTTTCACTTGCCTCTAGCCAACTAAGAGAAAAACGAATGAATGAATTCACCAACCAACAACTGAAAATTAGAGAGAATGACTAGGGAATGAGCAGACGGATGCAGTGATATATAAATGGATGATGGATGGACGACCCACTGAAAAAGACTCTTTGAACTTCCTGTTGTGACAATTCATGTCAACAAATTTTGACACAAGCCATTGTTTATATAAAATATGATGACAAGCATCTAAATTCGCAAAGGAGTAAATTCACACAGTCAACCGTAAATGCAAGGCATGAGCGAACAAATGTGCCTCAAACCGATGAAATCTCCATTCTCGTCACCAGAGTCTCATATCGACTCTCCCTCTGTCACGGGAAGAGCTCTGGTGTCGAGATTGATGAAATCTAGATCTCCCAAACAGAAGTCTTTAGAACATAATAATTAGGCTAAACTACTGACTCATCCAAATCAACACTACACTGAGAATTGATTTGAGCCGGTCTCCAGCTATAAAATTCTGTGAATGAGAACTTGAGATTTAGGTCACCATCAGTTTCCCCCATCGACATGAAGAGATCGACAGCCGTCGTTCTGTTTCTATTTTTGCTACCAGCAGATGGTCAAAATTCAACTACTTCAAAGTTAACTTCAAACAAGGTAAGATTTGGTGACAAAAGGAGTCCTCAAGTAGTTGGCTCGTTCTAGTTACGAAACCGAAAGACATCGAGTGCAAAACTGTACATGTCATAAATTAACTCTAGGTATCTACTTTTGTCTTCTAATAGTTTCTAATTAATTCTTGACCCTTGAAACGGAAACAAAACTAAATCAGTGCAAACAGACTTTATGTATGTCCATCTCGTTAATGGGCAGATACAACAATTTGTTTTATTGCTACGATTCCAGAAAATCTCCCAATCTGTTTTTCCTGCTATCCACTGACATGAGACTCAAAATCAATTTCATGTGATCATCACGACATTGTTTAGTTCAAGGTCTCTTAAAAATATATTAAGATAATCGACAAAAATCTTCTCATTCACTCTGAAGAAAAAGAAAGAAAAGTCGTCCTTCCATTTACCCACGTATACCTCTATATGTTGGCTATCGGCTGGGTTCCCTACTTACGGAGTTCGCAAAAGAAGAAAAATTGTCACTGTCGTTTTGTTTCGAAACGATTATTAGATCAAACTGTCATGTACCATACCAAAGTAACACATTTTTTGTCGCAATTTTTGTTTAGGTTATAATGTCTTTATTCCTATACCTTTCAGATTTCTAGTACTGGCGTAAAGTAGGGCGGTTTCTTAAACAGTTTCTGTTTTGCTTTTTTGGAATGTTCGGATGTGTAGTTGTATCTGCTTTCATTTCATTTCTGTCTCAGTTAAGATAATATGTATTTCTTTATACGCCAATCAGCATTCTTGTGATAGTTTTTTTACTTCAGGGTGAACAATTTACGCAGTGAGATAGAGTGGCCAATCAAAACAGACTGTGTAATTGAACATCCAAGCACACATGAGATGCTTATAATGCTTACAAACATAGAAGCGAAGAGAATGGGTCATAAATATGACGTTTTCACAATCTGAGTGATTTTGGGTTAGATAAAAGTGATGTACTGTTGAAAAACCCAAAATTATCTCTGTTCGTGTTAATGAGGAATGTAAACATTTTGTACTGGTGAGTCATGGTAATAAATTTTGTTAACCAGGAACCACTTATTTTAAAGCTAGTAACTGCCTACGTTCACATGTAAAACAAGTAATGGAAGATTCACCAAAAACGGGATTTGAAATGTTATGCAGTGGCATTTGAATGTAAAATAGGTATTTGTAGCCTTTGCGCTTAGATATATTGCGCAAATAAAGAAGTATCTGTTCTTCTCCTCAATAGTTCATAATATTCCTTGACTGGCGTCTCACCGTTCAGAGAGTTTGGGTCCCCATTTCTATCATTCTTTCACGATAGTTTCAACAGACGAAGCGAAATAATAAATATGACAGACCGAGTGACCCACACTACAGTATTTTACATTTCCTCCTGCCATTGCCCTTACCTTTCCGGAAACGAAACATTTGTTTTTTTTTGGAAATTCTTGGATTTCACATGACGTCACGGCCGCCATGTTGGTGTCCCCAAACAATGAAATGGTGGCCATGTTGGTGTCCCGATCCAATCCTCCGGGAATTGAAAGCTATTAACATGCTATTGTCTTCTTTTGTTTTCGTTGAAAAACATGGCTGTTGATCACGTGACTGAAATCCAAGAATAGTTTAAGTGAAGCTATGATCTTCGCAGTTATGAACGTAATTTTTACAATTGCGTAGAGAAGCCTGAAAAATTGAGTGCGACGCTCTAACCAACTGAGCTATGAAGCCACCGACGTTGGGTGTACACCTGAAAGCCGTTTTCACGCCGCTTAATTAAAATCGGTTTAATGGAAGTATCTCGTTTGCGTTTCAAACAATACAAAAGCCCTAGGCTTAAAACACAAATTAACGTTTTGGGGTGTTTCGTAAATTTTTGGGTGATTTTTTCTCAAAGGAGTAGTAAAATTAGGAGAAATAAGAAATAATTAAGATTTGAAGTAGTTAAAAATTAGAATTTGAAGTTAAAATTTGATATATGGACACCCAAACAGTCCCCTACAAACCTGGGGTGCTCTTGGGTTGGGGGCAACTTTGCAACTGTCTGTTGGTGTTTTAAAAATAATTTTCTTTCTTCTATCCCTTCTTTAAGTTCTTAAAATGCCCTTCAAATTCACGTGTACTCCCACCTTAAACATAGAAGTAAACTAGCTCGAATGTGATGTCACAAAATCATTATCGGTATTGACCAAAGTTCGAATCATATGTATACGCATTTTTAGGTTTTGGATGTAAATGATATCAAAGAAAAATGCAATCTCTCTGTGATGCGTCCGGGGAAAATTTGAGTGACTTTCTTCTGACTTCAGCTTTAAAGGTTTTTTTTTTTTTCACGTATTCCTCCGTTTTCAGTGGAAGTTTCAACTGACATTCACTATTTACTTCAAAATTCACATAATAGCCCGTATTTTAAGGGTATAGAAAGAAAGAAAGAAAAAAAATATATATATGTTGAAAAATACGCTGAAGTAAGTAGTCCGGAGAGAAATCACCTCATTAGGTCCCGTTGAACCAGTAGTCTCGTCGTACAAAAAACAGTATATGCTTTTTTTGTTTGCACAATATATTCCCAGCTGGTGTGTTTTAAGCCTCGTGGAGTAATAGGTGTCCTGAGCGGTGACCTTGGGTGTTCTGAGAGATTTGTCAAAGTCTAGCTGCAGGATTAAAGTCCGTGGGCATCTGTTTCCCTCCATCGCCGGTCGATGATCTGTTGTAAATCGAGCGTTTGAATTGTTTAAAACACGTTCGCTTGCGGGAGAACTCTGATCTCAGCGACTCACTTTCGGTCAAGAAAAAACACCACGGCTTTCTTTCACGCGTGATTCAACAGTGTGTGCGTCAGCGTTAGCCGTTTCCTGTGCTCGTCAAATGACATTAGAGAGCTTAAGCACGCACGTTTTTGAGAGGCGGACGGCAACCGGAAGTGAGCTGTTTTTCCTTTTAATTTGTTTACACACAATCACATTTAAATTGCTAAGATCTTTTCCCCATTAGAGATGATTTGTATAAAAATCTGGGAGACACCACTGCCCTGGCAAGCGAAAATGTCTCTTCCGGTTGCCATCCGCCTCTCAAAAACGCGCGCGCTTAAGCTGCCTAGTACGAAGGATGCATAAAATGTAAAAGTGCAACGGTAACAGTAACGGTCCGACAGAGCGTGTGCGAACCTGCTCCAAGTGAAAAGTGAACTCTAGCTTAATTTCCTTTTTTTTCTGGAAAAGCCGGAAAAAATCTCTACAAAGTTATTGACTACTATTTGCTTGAGTCGTTCACTGGTTATATTTTCGCCCTCTAATTTTGATGTACATCGATGTCAGGAATCACTCCCTAGATACGCTATAGCATCATTTCTGTTCGACACTTGTTGATGGCGTCCTCAGACCCAGCAGAAGCCGCCTCAAGCTTGATTTATCCCTTTAGTCCCGAAACTCCTTGGGATTACTTCCGGCTCGGAGCACCTTTGACTAGCTCGGTTGAGAGGGGACAAAGGAAGACTGTTTACAAGTCAAAGAAGATCTATTGCCGCAAAAGGAGGAAAGCATTTAATGCACGGTCGAACAGGCCTCATCGGGAAATTTCAACAATGTCGTTGCTGTGCTCGTGTGATGGAGGTTGCCTTATGAGAAGACCAGGGGCCCGTTTCTCGAAAGTCCCGAAACTTTACGGGCCATTTTCGGGCGCCACAATTCCTTTTGTAACTCAAGAACGGAGAGCATTTAATTCGTCAAACTTCACAGTTAATTTTCTTTTTGTTACCTTGAAAGCATGTTAAAAGATCGGCTTTCCAAAACAAGTGGTTGGCAATTTCACAGGTGGCTTTTCGGGCCCGAAAAGTTTTCGGGACGTTCGAGAAACAGGCCCCAGCTCCTGAATGTGGAGAAATGGTACGGCTTCTGAGAGAAGAATTTTACAAAAAAAAAACCTACAGCGAGCAAAATTACATTCTTCTGAGGCTCATGGAAGTCCGAATTTGCATTAGTGGACGGAAAAAGGTTATGTACAAGGTACCACCATTAGGAACAGTTTGCCGGGGCGCCTTTAAAAATATTACGGATTTTCAGATGCAAAGATCAAAGTTCTTCTAAAAAAACTACAAGCTGATGGTGTGTCTCTGGAGGAAGACTTAAGGGGGAGGCATGGAAATAATGCAATAAAAATTTTGCCAGAGGCACGAAAGGCAGTGGTAGACTTCATCATTTCTAAAGACGCGAGCGAATCACATTACAGAAGAGCACGGACGCGAAAAAATATTTTGACTGCAATGCGTCTATGCGGAAGATGTGGCGAGACTTTGTAGCAGAAAATCCTAATTTTAAAACGAACCGTTCAGTTTGAAGAAATAAGGATCCTGTGATAACTTTCTCCACCTTGAGGAAAATTTTTCGCGAGGACTTGAGTGACGTGCTTAGTTTTCGCAAGGCCAGGGTTGATACCTGTCAATATTGTGACCAAACCATTAACAAAATCAACGTTTTAAGTCAGTCACTGGCTGACCCAAGACGCAGAGCAGAATTACAGGAATTAAAGGAAGCGCACACCGCTCATCTGCAGGAAAGTGAAGTGAGATTTGCATCGATGAAATATTACATGATTGTTCTTACCAAAAGACAATAACTACTTCAAAGTCCTTAGTATAGTAAAAATTGTGAAGCCAAAAGTGAGAATTTGTGACAAACGGGACCTGATCGTTCATGAAATAAGCAGATTCCATACTTTAGCCAAAAAATAAAAAAAAATTGTCAAATATACAACCACAATATAGTTGAAAAAAGACTGATATGTAGAAGTTGTACAAAAACAATAAGGATTGCTCGGTTTTAAGGCGCGATTGTTAGATAGATACAGATAGATACGTTTATTAAGACACTACATGGCAGTATAAACTGAATTGCGTAGAGAAAAAAAAAAAAAAAAAAAAAAAATGTTATTTGCATAACGTCTTCTCCCAAACAGTAATCTATCATTATCGTCAGTTTGTCCACTCTTCATGATTCAAATCGTTTCGTTTCTGCTCGAATGTTATGATAATCTCCCCAAAGATGTTACAAACCTGTGATTATGAGATGATAAATAATAAAATGTGCATTACGGGAAACAAATCATGTAACGATAGACTTCTCCCACGGTCCCCTCAGTTCCCCAAAGTGAGTTATAAAAAGTAGGCTGAGGTGGATGAAAATTTAAGCATTCCTGAAATAAATCCACTCCAGCTTTGTTCTCGTGAAATTACGTGAGTGGCCATGAGACACATGTGGCGAGACTTTGTCACACAAAGTCCAAATTTTGGAACAAGGATTTTTTTTCAAATAAAAGCTCTGTGATTAGTTTCTCAGCGCTTAGGAATATATTTCAAGAGGACTTACAGAAACTCCAGTTGGTGCAAAACAATCATTCGGGGACTTAGAAAATTGGATTACTTCAGCCAAGGTCTTAAGTCATTGGGAATGCTCAAAAACTGTGACAGGCTAGAGATCAACGATGCAGTGATGGTATTTAAGTGCCGGAACAATCTTGCGCCTAAATATTTACGTGACCAACTAAAAATGATATATTCCTCATCGTCACCTGGCAACTCGACAGCGTCTCTTTGCATCAGTAGAGGTGTAAAGAGAGCTTACGTAGTTTAGATGCATTTAAACGGTGTATATTTTGGCAATATTTAACTAATTTTGTTAATATACTCGTTCTTAATTATTGCACACGTTCTGAATTATTGCTTTGTTTCCTAACTTGTAATATTGTACGCGAAACGCCCTTTTAGGGAGCTACAAGAAACGTATGCACGCATGACTTAGGTGAATTATTTACTTCCTTGGCCAAGAAAACTGTTTCACGGGTAAGTGTTAAAAGAGGCTTTAGCAGAGTCGAAAAATAAAACACGTCAAATAGAGACAACAAATTATGCAACCTTAAAACAAAACCCATACTTGAACAAATTTCTCCTAACCCTGACTACAGGAAATGTCCCCTCTTACCCAGCCCCTAGATCAGTTTTGTGTGCTTCGATCCCTGCAAGTAAACCCCACCGGTAAAACATAAAAGGAAAGCTGGGAAACGGGATGCACACTTTTACATGTAGGAAGGCGAAAATTAAATTAACATTTTGTTACTTTGTAATTGGTGTAGACCGTAAAGCAATAAATGTGTGCTTAGTCTGTGTCTTAGTTTGGAGAAAAGACGTGCCTTTATCTTGTTCGCTTACTGCACAAAACATTCGTAACGATAACAGCTAATTAAATATGAAGTGCCCAGTTTGCTAAAGATTCTTAATCTCTCGTCTGACAATATAATATTGTCACTGAAAAGGAACCTAGTGTAAAAATAGCAATTTTGTGAATGTTGAGGCTATTGTTCTGATTAACAATGTGCCAGCTCAAGAGAGCTTATTGATAATTTTGCTCCTCATGTACACTATGTTACTTGAAAACTCCTTGAACAGAAAAAAATAGTCACAGAAAGTAGCATAAACTAAAAATTTGAAGCAGAAAACTTTCTTCACGTATCACTAGAGAAAATACTTTTCACGATTAACTAAACAATTGAAATTTGTGGCCAAGTAAAAAGCGAAATACCCATTAAAAGTAATAACTTAGTGAATCAGTTTGTCTATACGGGCACTACTATTCTTACAAGTTCTAGATTTCATTTTTGGAAGTCCCAGGGGTTAAACAGGAACCTGGTATCTGGTATGGAGCTGGAGCCTGTTATCAGGGATGGAGCTGGCACTGATTAAGGTAATGTATAGCTGGTAGATGAAGGAAGGCATGTCGAGGTGAGGAGTACTTGCGCATGCTACTGTGTCATGTGCTTTTGACTGTTGGTCAATGAGTGCTATCAGACGGAGTGGCCATTGTTAGGCGACTTGAACAAGTACATGATGGACTGCTCAGAGAGTGATGAGCTATTAGTGTTGGCAAAGTAGACAGGTGGATAGATTATAACTCTTGTAGAAGCAGCTGCACCTTCCGAAGAAATGCATAAAAGAAATGGTATAAGTACATCACGGGGGCCTTAATTACTTGCAGCAAAACAGTGCAAGCATAATTAAGGTAAAAAACACTCAAGAAATCAACCAGTAAAGTCAATAATTACGTTTTAAGTTACAGTCATTATGACAGCACAATTAATCAGACAATGCCTAAACCAACTTGATCTGGAAAATTGAACTCCGCTCTAAATTTAAATTCCACATAGTATTCAATTATTTTTCATTCCACCTTGATTAACAGACCACAGTTGAGCAGACATGGTCTACTTGCTCAAGATAAATTCCACTCAGCTTGAGGTTCAGATTGCCCATAGCATACATTTTTTTTTCATTTCACATTGTTTTCTGACTGAATTTACAAAAAGGTACCTGCTTGTGCTTTGAGAATTTAGCACTTTGAGATGCAGAAAAAAGGTCTTGCTTTACATAGCTATGATTCCAGCAAGGAAGAACCTTTAACAAACACCCCTGCCTCAACTGTGGCACTTATACATTTCACTCACGTCTAACGGCAAACTATCTCTCACTCCCCCATGCAAGGGGGACCCCTAATTGTGACCTCAGGGATCAAACTAAGATCTTTTTCCTACACCTAAGTCCCATGTTAAAAAGGGGTTCTGGGTTATTTCATAGTTGTAGGCATTCGATTTCTGCAATTAAGCAATGTCATAGAAATACTGACCATGAGTGACATACTAACATCTCACTCAGCCTACCCACCCTCCGTAAGTGACTTTGCTTTGGTCCGACAAGTTTCGGCTCAGAGCTAGATTGTAGCATAGGGCCTCTAGAATTTATCTAGCCATGTCTTGACGGAACCCCACCCTGGGTTTTAGACCAGCACAGTAGCAGACTTTTTCTGATGATCGCGTAAGCGTGAAACTCAGAGTCACTGAAGAAGTTATGTCTTATTGATTAGTTCAATCCTGAGATATACGTATACTACGCTCTGCGAAACGCATCGAGCACTCTACCGCAAGGATAGACTTTACTCAACATCGTTCATGTAGACATTAAATAATCGCGGACCTAGCGGAGACCCTTGACTGATTTCCACTCGGAATACACATTATCGAGCTTGACTCTCTGCTTCCTTCCACGGAGAAAAGAACTCATCAGGCAAATGGCCCCATCCAATAGCCCATAAGTTTTCAATTTGGCAAGCCACAACGAGTGGCAGACAGAATCAAAGGCCTTGCTGAAGTCTACATCTACATCTACATCTACATGTTCCAGCACTCGGCAAAGTCCTATTGACTTGTGGCTGTTTTTGCTTGGGTGGCCTCATACACCGCAAGCCTTTTTAGAGACATTACGCCAAGCCGGCCACTTTTGTTGGAAAGAACATACTCACAGAGGACAGCTACAGCACCGGGAATTTCATCCCCTATAGCCACAGCGGCCACGCCTTCTCTATTGTTAAGACTTAATCTCCAGTCTTCTACCATTTATCAGTGGTGATTTACAGCAAGAATGACCCTTTAGATAGCCAGACAGGTTAGGGGACAATATGTAGTAAACTGGACCGTATAACTGACCAAACATGACTCTCTCTTACACCTTAGACAGTGGTGCACTTAAAACTCACACAGGACGATAATTCGTTTTATCTGTCTCATCAGATTTGTTATAAATTGGAGAGACATCACTTCACCTCCACACCGCTGGCCATACGAAATATTCAATAAAATAATTACTCATAGTGGTCAGCGGTTGCGAGATCGCCGGGGCAGATATGCGCAGCAGTCGTTGTGATATATTGTCCAACTGACTGCCTTCCATGGGTTAAGCTTATACAGAATTTCCATAATGTATCCACAGTTTACCATCCATCCTGTTGCCATCGCATTCAGCCACCTCACAAAAGTTGTCGTTAAAAAGCTTCTGCAACCTGCAGAGGATCTGTTATCAACTGCTCATCCTTCAACACAACGATCTGTGAACGCGACCTCGCTTTACTAGGGAGCAAAGGCTTCATTTTTCTCCAAAACTCTCAATGATGTTTAGTATTATTGAGACATCCATGCAAAGCGACTTCATTCCCCTTCGTTTTAGCCATATCACTTTATTTCTTTGTTTGGGAAAGGTCTCCCAGGATGAATCAGAAGGATTTTTAGCGTGTACTTTGAACAGCTGATTGCGGTAGGAGATTTCACGCTGTAACTGTGGTGTTATCCAGAGAAGCTGGTCCCTTCGGACGCGTTTTTTCTTTACAGGAGCGTGTGCGTCCAACAGTTGACAATAAAGAGTACCTCAACGGTCCCATAGGTCGTTAACATCGTCAAAGGCATATGCCGAGTCCCATTTGATACGCCTCAACTCACTTCCTTTGAAATTCTTTATAGTTCTGTAGACAAACTCACGCCCGTTGGTCTAGGTGTATTACTTTTCTGAATAACGTAAACAAGGTCATTGCCACTTAAACCGAGCTCCAAATTCCCCCATACCGCAAACCGTTCTGGGTGGCTAGCTAAAATAACAACGATAAATGTCTTTGTTTTTTCAGTGACGCGTGTTGGCTTCCGTATCTGATTACAAATGCAGAACCGCTCGCAAAAATCCTTGAACAAGGCATTTTCGGGAAGCTTCTGCAGGTACCGGAGCACAAATTACGTAAAACAAAAGAAACAAAAGACAGAAAACAAAACAACTCCAAATAAAGACTAATCCCAAGTGACCAAAAACACAATGCTGTCCGGTACCTGCAGAAAGACCCCATTCTCGGTCCTGCCTTCAGTTTCATCTACCATCATGTCCAAATTGCAATCACCAATTACCATGACCTCCTGTCGGCTTCTATACATAATTTCCACGGCCGAAGTTAAAGACGAAATAAAGTCAGTTGGTATACAAAGTCTCTGTGATCTGTAGCAGGGGCACACAATAAACCTTCTATCTGAAACATTCAAACAAATTACCTCTACCGATTCAGGCTCGGGTTTTCGTCTACGATATACACTTAGGCCTTCACGAATAAGGGCCATAAGACCACCTCCTCCTTTCTTTCGATCACGCCTAATGACACGGTAGTTGTGATTGTGGAAAATACCCGCACAGGAGTTGTCGATTTTCGTTTCGGCAATAAACATTATGTCGAATAAAGCTAGATTTAGCATAACCTTCATGTTCTAAGAAGACTATGGAAATGCCCTCAGTCT
>NC_090890.1:14493972-14496472 GCF_036669925.1 Montipora capricornis
AACCCAACAGAAGAAGCATTCTAGTTTTGCCGTACCCCACCTCACCTCGTCTCATTTCACCTCCTTGATCACTTCACCTCGCCTCACCTTCAAGGCCTCCCCTACCTCACTTCATCTCACCTAACCATACCTTTGACTTTAACTATGTTCACACTTAGTGCCCAAGTTGCTTAGTGCGGCGCCAGAGTATGATTCTTGCTGGACACTTATGTTAACACCACACCTATTTTTCTACCATTCGCACCAGAATTGGCCATGGTCACGTCCTTGTACTTGGGCGCTAAGTGGTACCTGATACAGCAGCATCTCTCCTTACGGCCATCTGGTTATGACGCCCTCTTTGTTCCAGCCCGAATAAAAGCTCACTCAGTCATTTTCTTATTTAAAGAACTCCTCAGTACGACAACCCCGTTACTACGGTCTTGGTGTTGATGGTCAGCATGGGGTTGTCCCAGACACTCATTGCCAGGCGGGCCATGGTCATTGCTGCTTATGGGATCCGCTGACTGAGCTCAGCATCCTGGAAGACGTTTCTTGAGATTGTGGAGGCGAAGTACGAGAAGTCCTCGATGACCTGGAATGTGAAGTCACCGATGGAGAGGCCTGGGAAGCTGCTCAAGTCTTGGCCCATGAAGCAGGATCTTCGTCACGCTGATAGTGAAGCCAAATATGCTACACGCGTGGGCGAAGCTGTTGATGAGTCGCTGAAGCTCTTCTTCAGAGTGCGCCGAAAGAGCTGACTTGTCTGCAAGGAAAATCTCGAGTAGGACAACCTGTCGCACTTTGGTTTTGGCACGATGGCGTGACAGGGCGGTGAGAAAGGCATCGCTTCTGGTGTGAAGATAAGTCGCATTCATCGACATGACCAAGGCCTTTAACCTGGTCAGCAGGAAAGGACTATTCATTCTTCTACAGAAGATTGAATGTCCCTCTAAGATTCTGAGGATAATCCCATCAATTTATGAAGACATGCTGGTCCCCGTCCAGTACGATGGAAGTTCCTCGGACCTTTTCCAATCAAAAGCGGAGTGAAGCAAGGCTACATGCTCGATCCAGCTTTCTTTGGCATCGTTTTCTCGTTGCTCCTGTCCTCTGCCATTAGTCACGCTCGTCTATGTATTATTCTCTATTTATTATCCAGCATGCGTTGTTCTAGGACAGTGCGGTATATAATGGTGCGCAACCCTATTCTTTGACATCTTCGTTGTGATGTGCTACGATTCATTATCCACGTTTTTAAGGATCCCCTTGGGAGCTTCAGGAAGGGTCAGTTTGTCATCATTGTCTTACCAGGAAACGTGACTTTTTTTAAATTTAAGGACGTTCGTGGCCATTCCTACTGCGCATTTTTTTCGCGCATGTCACGCACACGTCAAGCATCGCAGACCACGAAGGTAAACAAACGTGGCATCGAGCCAGTGTTTGATCCTCGCTCGTTGCTTGTGGCATCATGGGATAGTTGTAGACCCAGGTCTTCTCGGAAATGTCACGCAAAAACGTGACAGTGCAAATAGACAATGGCTTTGAGAACTTCGCAGCGATTTTACTCTCTTGAATGCTTGGTGAACCCCATTTTTCTTTCCGTAGATCACTTCCTTTCCTGCTTTTGTCCATTTTAACAAAAAACAAAAAGCAAAATCTGTACGTAAGAAGTTACAAATATTTCGCCTTTTATGCTCTCTTGCGACCGAAGTTTTCTTTCTTAGACTAGTATATCGTTTTTCAAGGTCTATTTCACCTCAGAAAAAGACATCAGCTGCAAAGGTTACTTTAGTTATCTTAGTTATGTTGAATTGAGTACGTTTACCTGATCTTAATTTCACTAATGTAGCTTTTTTATTGCTGACAGTTGTACATGTAAGCTAAGATCGGCTTAAGATAACGCAAGCTTCTAAAAGTGCGCCTCATGATCTCGAAAACGAGCATGTTGACCTCCCATTTTTTTTACTTTTTGGCAAAAGTAGATCATTACCTTTCCGTGTGGCAAGTTAAAAAAAAATTGTACTTGGGAACATTTTGGGCGCGAACGTCCTTAAAGTATTTAATTATATAACTTTTACTGAATCTACTGTACGTGTAACGGAAAATGGGTAAATTAGATTATCGTCAAGGTAACCGTTTGAAAGTGCTATGAAAGTCATTGAAATGGTTAGCTTATCACTGTGCGAGACATAAGAATTGTCTCTTTGGTGTAAGCAGTAAAAATTAAGATTTCTTTCAATATTGCATTATTCTTGAAGAACAAACCATTTTCCGTCATTGAAAAAATATTCTTGCCGAAATACGTAATGTTCTATTTACTGGGGAGGTGACATTAAAAATTGAAACAGGCACCGTAACAGTTAAAAAAAAAAGCGTGGTTACTGTTAGGTATGGTAGCCTAGGTAGCCTCGGTACTAGGGTGTACGCTAGCCTCTGTTATGATGTATATGTAAGGAAGAACGACTTTCAAAATAAACGGTTATGTTGTTCTTGTGGTACGTTGCTGTGTACTTATTGA
>NC_090890.1:14498972-14516472 GCF_036669925.1 Montipora capricornis
CATTAGAGAAAGACACCCTATCCCAGCGGTGGATGAGATTCTCCAAGATATGACCCAGAGCAGCGTGTTCTCAATGAAATTAGACCTTAAGTGGGGTTATCATCAGCTGGAGCTGAGTGAAGAAGCTCTAGGGATAACAATCTTTACAGCACACACTAGGTTCTACCGTAATAACAGACTGATGTTTGGTTTAACATCTGCTCCTGAAATATACCACGCGCCATACAACCAGTTCTTCGTGGACGTGAAGGTGTGCGTAATATTTCTGATGATATCATTCCTCATGCTAAAGATGATCGAGAGCACGATGAAAGGCTTGAAAAGTTGCTGGAGAAAATACAGTAAAGAGGTTTAACCTTAAATAAAGAGAAGTACAAGTTTAAAATGCCCCAGTTAGAGTTCATGGGATACCTCCACACCACACGTGGCATTGGCCCTACAGAATCAAAGGTTGAAGCAGTGGTCAAAGAAAGCGAACCAAGAATTGCAGAAGAGATTAAATTGCAAGCGATGGATAAAGAAAGTAAGAAAAGCAAAAGAAAAGACAAAGGCAAAAACAGACAGTGATCAAGCAGGAGAAGCCAGGTTTCCTTGGCTCGGAGAGGAAAAAGATGAAGAAAGGAATAAAGACAAGATAGTGGAAAAGGAGAGGAAAAGAAAAGATAATGGCGGGAAAAGTGAAGACGGCGGAAGATTAAAAGATTTCGACGAGGAAGAAAAGGCGGAGGCCAAAAGCTAAAAAGAAGAAAAGAAATGAAAGAAAGATGTAGAGGGAGATGACGTCCCGGAAGCGAAGCAGAGAAAAAGAGAAAAGAGACTGAAAAACAAAAGAGGAAAATGACAAGGGAGAAGATAAGGAGACGAGATCTGCCGAGGAGACGGAAGTCAGTGAACAAGGAAACAGGAGTTAAAGAGAAAGAAAGGGAGCAAAAGAGGAGAATGAGGATATAGAAGGGAAAATATCACAAACCTAATACTGAAGATGAAGACTGAAATGAAAAGAAGATTAAAAGAAAAGAACAAACGGAAAGAAGAGAATGTTGAGGAAAAAGACCAAAAGAAATCGTACGTTAGAAAAACGAAAACTGCTGATGAAAAGGAAAAAGGAACGAGACAAGAAGAAACAGAGACCCATCAGAATAAACAGGAGTCGGTGGAAACTGAATCAGAAGTCGAATGTCGAAAGGAGAAGCAGAACCCTTTGCACCACTGCATATATATATATATATATATATATATATATATATATATATAGGGTGAACGAAAAATGGAGTCAAACGCAAACTCCTCACAGGTCTATGTTTAATGTAAAGAACAAACGTTTCGCCCTTCGGGCTTCCTCAGTGTTCACAATAAGCTAAAAACTAAAAAATACTTGGCAGGAACTGAGTCGGTTTCAAGATCTTATATATGTGAAGAAGTGACAGTGACGAAATAAACAGATTGCTTAATTAAACGAAATTTACAAACAAGCTGTCACAAATGCTCTTAATTCACGAGAATTCCAAATTCCCTCAACTGAAGGTATCGTTGAAGCTGTGAAGATCTGCTTAGAGCACAACAATTCCCACTTTCAGGATCAACAATTTTTGCAAACTCATGGCACCGCAATGGGCCCTAAGAACGCGTGTAGTTACGCTGATTTGGCAATGGGAATTATCGATCAAAAGGCCAAATCTGGGGAGACCAAACCTAAATTATGGTGGAGATATCGAGACGACATTTTCGATCTTTGGACCCAGGGTACCACCAAGCTGAAGGATTTTACCGAATTCATTAATTCACTGTACCCCACCATCAAATTTACCATGGTATCATCAGAAATTTCACTCAATGTTTTGGATCTCACCCTCCTTTTAGTTGATGGGTTTATTCAGACTGATATCTATTCCAAACCTACGGACCATCACATCTATTTATTGCGTAACAGTGCCCATCCATCTCATTGTACCAGGGCTATCCCGTTCGGAGTTGCTACAAGAGTTCGGTGAAATTGTTCCAAAATTAAAAAGTTTGAAGAACGTAGCAAGGAATATCAGAATTATCTAGTAGATCGTGGTTACCACCCTTCCAAAGTTAAAACACAATTTGATAAGGCCAAAGATACACCCAGGGAGGACCTTCTTTCACCTAAAGAACGAGAGAAAAAGGTTATTTTTCCCCTTGTGGTTAATTTTAACCCTCATTTGCCCAACATTGGTAAAATCATTAAGTCGTATAGCCATTTAATTTATGATTCACCGACATTAGCACAGATTTTTCCCAAAGGGTCAATCATTCCATCTTATAGAAGGGCCAAAACCATCAAAGAGCTCCTAGCGGGACCCAAGGGATCTAATTATACTAACAACGACCATTCTGCTACAGGTTGTTTTAAATGTAGCAAAAAATGTGATTTATGTAAGAACTTTTTAAAGGAGGATAAGATTTTTTACAGCGCTCGTACAGATCGTTATTACACTATTAGGCAACATCTTGGTTGCAAATCTAAAAACGTGATTTATTTGGCCACTTGCAAGAAGTGTAAGGTTTAGTATGTGGGTTCAACATCCAATGAATTCAAGGTCAGGTTTCGGAATCACAAATCGGCTATGCTTACTAACAAGACTACGTGCGAATTAGCCGTGCATTTCAATAGGGTTGAACACCAGATGTCTGACTTTGAATTCACTGTTATGGAAAAAATTGTTAATGAATGTGAAGATCACATTGATAGGCGTTTACTCACAAGGGAAGCTTTTTGGTGCTCCCAGTTGTGCACTCTCCACCCCCACGGCCTTAACAAACGATCAGAGTTCAACTCTAAGAATAGAATTAGGTTTAGCGAATAAGTTTTATTTTTTAGCCATGCATTTTTAGCCATTTTCATTTATTATCTTTCCCAAAACATTTTTTCCATGAAATTCTTCATAACTTTAGATATAATACTTTTTAATTTTTTACTGTGATGGTTAGCTCCCATAATTAACTCTATATTGTTCACTTCATCTACTATTGTGTAAGTGGTTTTTCTGTCTATAAGCTGGCCTGTTTTGTCACCTACTCATTAGCGTTTATTTGTAAATTTCATGTAATTAAGCAATCTGTTTATTTCGTCACTGTCACTTCTTCACATAGATAAGATCTTGAAACCGACTCAGTTCCTGCCAAGTATTTTTTAGCTTATTGTGAACACTGAGGAAGCCCGAAGGGCGAAACGTTTGTTCTTTACATTAAACATGGACCTGTGAGTAGTTTGCTTTTGACTCCATTTTTCATTCAACCTATTTATCACCACGTGAAGTCAAGGCATCGTGTATCCTTCTTTGGATCCTGCTCGCAAGTGGCATTCTTCGTTGGCGACGCAGCATTTTACATTCTACCTGCCCTTCTGGGCCTCATATATATATATTTTTAAAGTTATCTTATTTGTTATCCAACGATGCGAGTTGTAGTTTTTTTGACGTCGTTTATCGACTCGTTTTGCAAATACAAGCACTTAAAAGATCTAAAGTGCTGTGAAGATCGTGAATCTACGTGGCTCTATCTAAGACCGAATCGTCTTCCGCGCCGGTATTCCTGTATTATCGCGGGTTTGATATATCATCCCCCAAAGGCTGATGGGTCGTTCATTCACCATCATTTATTCCAAACCCTCGCCTTAACAGAAGCACGTTGTTCTAACTGTGGCCTCTTGGTAATCGGGGATTTTAACTGTCTGAACATCGATAGTTTGCTAAACCACTTGCAACTGAAGCAAATAGTCAAAGTGCCGCCGAGAAAGAAAAGTAGGCTGGATCTAATACTCACTAACATGCATGAGTACTATAGCCCTTCACAAGCTTACTCACTGTTCGGGCTGTCCGATCACAATTCTGTTGTGGCAACTCCTAAGGACGGAAAGCGCAACATTAACAGCAAAAAGGTTACCGTGAGACGTGACTTGCAAACAAGCAACAAGGCAGCGTTGGGTAGATATCTAACGCAGATAAACTGGCCCTTGTTGTTCACTCCTCTGGTGAGCTGTGAAGAGAAATGGCAAGTCTTCCAGGACGTCATACATTCAGGCCTCGATACCATCATGCCTGCCAAACCAGTCAAGATCTCCACAGCCGACGTTCCTTGGATGAACGAGAGTTTGAAATCTCTTATTGTGAAGAGGCAAAAGGCGTTCAGCGCATATGGCCCTGACTCAGCTCAGTTGAGATATTTTCGTAATCTTGTCAACCGAGAGAGGAAAACCTGTAAAGGGAAATGCTACAAGTCAAAGATCCATCACTTAAAAGGAGAAAACCCGAAAAGGTGGTGGGATGAGGTAAAACGCCTGAGCGGCCTTAAGACTTACCACAGTGAATTGGCTAGCCAGATCAAAATCGAAGGAGTATCAGAACTGCCTTTCAAAGAGCAAGCCAATGCCATCAATTCCGCTCTCCTCGAACCGCTCACGGAGTATAAACTACCAGCTCCTCTTGAGCGGGTTGGTCTCGAGTGTGACTCGACCGAGATCTTTAGGGTAACCGAGTAGTGTGCAGTGAACTTGAACTTGAACTTGAAATGCGAATAAAACCTACTTGTACTGTGGACAACTTAACCGCAACAAAGCCAACTTAAAGTGCAAACAAGTAAAAAAAAAATGACAAGTTTTCGGCAACTTTGGAAATAAAAGAGAAACTTTTTAGCAACTTTTAGACACTTCTAGCGGCAACTTGTGACTATGCCTAGCATCCTGTCTACTTCAGTTGTCCGAGACACCCTTCTAGGCGGATTATCTTTTTGCCATATAAACGATTCGTGCCGGGTTACCCCAACTAACCGAGGTCAGAAGACAAACAAAGTGCAAAATAATTTCCCTAGACACTGAAAAGCGACCGCTAGTGGAACAAGTGATTTTAAAAAAAAATTGTAAATTAAACTTTTCGCCATGTTGTTTGCTGTGCTTCATTAAGATAGCCATGCAACCACCCATCCCTCTTAGGCGAGTTTCATATAAAGGCGGGCCTATTTTAACCCTCCTAGTCGGGTAACTTGGTCAGCCGGGAGTACCTCCCTCCATGTAAACAGGCCCCAAATCAGGTTTCATGATAATTAACACACCTTTTCCTTTACGATAACCTCAACAAAATGAACCTCTTATTACTGAGTGGATTCATGTTTGTCTTTTTAGGATATGTCCAGGTTTGACCCTAATTAGATGCACGCTGATTTCAATAAGCTTCACGAAGTGTCCCCTTGCTCTTCTAGCCAACTTCAACATCACTTGTGTCTCAGAATACAGACAATTTATGTCACAAAGTGTCCCCCAAATGCTGCTCTTTAAGTAAAGATTAACTGCTGCATTTACCCAAAGCTAAAAATAACGCTAACCTTTACCCTTACCTTATTGTTGAAAATAGGTAGCAAATGCTTAGACTTAAAGGGACACTTTGTGTTGGATGTCAAAATTGGGCGTGCATCTAATTAGGGTCAAACCTGGACATAAGTGCTTTTTACATATTCAAAATCCAGCCTAAACTAGATTAACTCTTGAAAGATTTTCATAAAATCTTTCCCAAATATAAATAATAGCTTTTGGTACAGCAATTTCTTTAATATCATCAGTATTATTTACTTACACTACTTAGTATACTTACATATACCTATTAATTTACTTCTTATGATACACTACTTTAACTAAGTAAACCACACTAAACTTTTACTCACTTACAAAAAAGAAATTAAAGTATTTTTTCCGCCTCGAATTAAAGCGGATAAGGTTATTTTAGTTTTTCCTAGTTTCATAGTATTTACACGTATTTAAAACTAATTTTTCAGTTAAGGGATAACTTTGAAACTCCCTATTAAAATTGAAATAAACTGGTATGCATGCCTGGTATGGTAACAAGACTATCGTGGTAAAAATGCCTCAAGACGTTTGGAAACGATGTTAAGAAATTTCTCACACGGAACAAGATCATAATAATTTTTTAGTTAGTCGACCAGAATTTCTAAGATTTACAAACCTTAAACTTTGATTAAAATGAAAACTGTGAATATTTAAAAATCATCAGTTGTTGTTAGAAACTGTTTGTTCGGCCGCAGAATCCCACGTCTCTTCCTTGAGCAGCTATATCCAAAAACATCATCATCATCATAATCATCAGAAGGAGCATATGACAATTTGCGGGCCTGTGCTGCGTCTACAACATTTCGTCAGGTTATTCTATCCTGAGCTATTTCCTGGATCTCGACAATGGATAATACAGCAATGTAGGAGGATATTCAGTCAGTTTTCTCTCCACCATGTTCTGGTACCGCCGAGAGGGTGCCTCCACGTACTGTGTTTTAGGCTCCTAATACAGTGTGGCTAATTCGTGTCTCATTATTTTGAAAAGCAAAGGAAAACAAATTTTACTTTCCTCTCAGACAAACGAAAGTTCCTAAAGCCTTTTCCTTGTTAGAGTAGCCTACGAGTAGGCTCTTTCTTCGCGGTGGGAGGGAAAGAAGGAGATCTCCCCCCTGCGCATGCTCGCACGCTACTTTCAGAGAAAAGATCAGACATCTGGGTACGAGAATGTTGAATAGCTGCGTGGGGGCTGGGGACGTTTCTGAAATGTTGGGCACTCGATGGAAAACAAGGGACGAGGACTTGTTTACTGACGTTCACTCTTCAAAAGAGCCAGATAAAACAGAACTTATTGCAACATTGGGAGAAGGAAGAGTCAAACTAAGAAAAGATGTCACTTGTATTGCCCTTCCTAAAGCAGCACTTGGAATAACGAAGGAAAACTGATTCCCAGGGTTCGTGGATATGACGGAAAGAGTCTCTCTAATGAAAGCTCGTGCTTTGTCAGACTCACCTCCAGCCAGGAGATCAGGAGAGAAACTTGAGAAGCAAATTCCTTTGTTGTGTATCACTTTGAAAAGCGTTGTTTTGAAACGTTAAAAAAATTATTATTTAGCATTATCGCAAATAGTTCATTCATATGTTAAGACGATGCTGTGTCATATCGATTAAAGTATAAGAACAACTAAATATACATAAATGAACACATTTTTCAAAATCATGAGCAAAAAGATTGCCCGCTATGTTGATAAATCATTATTAATTAATACACGTGCCGTGACGTCCTAAAGGTAACGATGAGTAAACCATTGTTTACTTGAAGTCTTTGGCTAAGACTGATCAGACGAAGAATTATACTTGCAAGAAAAATAGCCATTTCTGATCATTAAACAATACTTTAAAGACTGGATTTGTCTTATTTTGGCGACAAAAAGCTCACTAAAGCGATGCATAACTTTAATTAGAGGATTTTCGATAGGATGTCCACAGTTTTAGGAGTTTTTTACGGCGTTTTTAGAAGTCAAACCGGAGATTCGAGGACACATTTGTTGAAATTCCGGATCAAAGATTTGTAGGCCATCTTTTGCTGTATCTGGACTGAGCCAGACCAGTGAGATTTACTTGTGCCGAACAACGCGAAGTGAAGTTTCATGCCTGGGTTACAGGTACGATTTTTGTCACATAGGAAGGGTTCAATTGTCGCCGAGTGATTACAATAGCAAGGCTCTTTTTTGTACTGTTTGAGATGTTACAGTTGCCAGTTCCCTATCGTCACTTATATGCAAATTTAATTTTGATTATTTTTTTGTTGTTATTAAACACGTCGCCGTTTTATGACGCCAGATTTTCGCCTGAAATTGCACTGTCTCGTTTTCTGACCATAACCAATCTGACAGAGATTGAGTATCGATAACTATTAAAGCAAACATATATAATATCGATTTTATATTGTTTGTGACATAAATTGATATTCACAGACGAGAATAGGTCACTCGAATCAAAGTAAAAGTGAAAGCAAATATTAGTTTAATGCAGGTGACACACTTTTTAATATTTTTTTAGGTTAACGTATCCATTCCTCCCTTTCATAGTTCTAGTATTCTCCAAGTAGGATGGTTTTTTAACAGTTTTTCTTATCGATTTTACGGAATGTTCGGGTGTACTTTTAAGAGATACGAAACGGTTGTATTTGTCTTCTTCGGTGATTTTGTTTCGCCAGAAATGCGAGAACAGAGCAGTGTACTGACATCATCTTGAAACGCATACTCTGGGAAGCGACGAAGAGAAGCTGCCATGCAAAACCCAGCTGGAAAAAGGAAGTACCTTTCAAAATATTGTCTCAGTTAAGATTAAACGAGATATTCCTTTATACCTCAATCAGCCTTGCTCTGATGGTTTTTTCCATTAGATTGCAAATCCAAAAATGTAAGCCAACCTTCAGTGTTAAGGAGATAAATAGAAAATTATGCAAGATGTAATTTACTAGCTCGAAAAACCAGAAGGGTTTCATTAACACTTCACTAAAAATCTGCAAAATTATTTTGGAAAATCTTTACCGAGCTCCTCAGTCAAGTTCTTCAACATCTTTTTTTTTATTAAAAATTGCGCCCGAACGTTCCACAGAGTTGCATTACAATTCTAAAGGGAACTGACAGCTTCCTTACCGGAAGTCCAAACAAAACACGAAAATTCCCGTCAGTGTAACTTACTGACTCATCCAAATCAACGCCTAAGAATTTTTTTGATTCTTCCTCCAGCTATAAAATTCTATGATCGAGAACTTGAGGCTCAGGCTACCATCAGTTTCCCCATCGACATGATGCGATCGACCGCCTTGGTTCTGTTTCTATTGTTGCTGCCAGCAGATGGTCAAAACTCGCCATCTACTTCAAAGGTAAGATTTGGTGACAAAAGGAGTCCTCAAGTGGTTGGCTCATTCTAGCTACAAAACCGAAAGACAGCGAGCGCAAAACGTGTCGTAAATAGTTATCTACTTTGGTGCAGACAGACTTAAGGTGTGGGCATCTTGTCTATGGGCAGATATAACGATTTGTTTTATTGCTACGATTCCAGAAAATCTCCCAATCTGTTCTTCCTGCCATCCACTGACAAGAGTCAGAAAATCAATTTCATGCGCTCATCACGACATTGTTTAGTTCAAGTTTTCTTAAAAATGTATATAAGTTAATCGACAAAAATATTCTCATTCACTCTGAAGAAATAGAAAGAAAAGTTATCCTTCCATTTACCAACGTAGACTTCTATATGTTGGCTATCGGCTAGGTTCCTCTACTTGAAGGGTTCGCAGAAGAAAACAAATGTCGCTTTCGTTTTGCTTCGCGGAAACGATTATTATTTCGAACTGTCTTGTGCCATACCAAGGTAACAGTTTTTTTTTCAATTTTTGTTTAGATTATAACGTGTCCATTCCTATACCTTTCAGATTTCTAGTATTGGCTTAAAGTAGGGCGGTTTCAGTCTTAAATAGTTTCTGTTTTGGTTTTTTTGGAATGTTCGGATGTATTTTTAAGAGATACGGTAGTGGTATCTGCTTTGATTTTAATTTTTAGGTGGATTTTTTTCGCCTGGAAGCGCGAGAACAGAGAACCTGGTTAGCGGGGAAGAAAAGCCGCCACGCGAAACCCTGATCATCGTGGCGAAATGCAGTACCTTTCAAAATATTGTCTCAGTTAAGATAATATATATTCGCTTATACGTCAATCACACTTGCTCTGATGGTTTTTGTCATTGGATCGCAAATCCAAAAATTCAAACTAACATTGATAACAAGGCAAATACGCTGTACAAGCAAGATTGTAAATTTGTAGTTGTATTATGCAAACGGTACACATTATTAGCTTTGAAAACCAGAGGGATTTCATTATGACTTCACTAAAATCTGCGAAACTGTTTTGGAAAATCAAGTTTTTAATACTTTTTTCACAAACAATGCGTCCGAACGTCCGCAGAGTTGCATTGTAATTCTTAAAGGAACTGACAGCTTCCTTACCGGATCTGAACTCAAACTGAACTCAAACAGAACACGAAAATTCTCGTCAGTGAAACTTACAGTATGACTCATCCAAATCAACGCCTAAGAATTGATTTGAGTCTTACTCCAGCTATAAAATTCTATGATTGAGAAATTG
This sequence comes from Montipora capricornis, assembly GCF_036669925.1. Lineage (NCBI taxonomy): Eukaryota > Metazoa > Cnidaria > Anthozoa > Scleractinia > Acroporidae > Montipora > Montipora capricornis. Next base: position 14,508,924 of record NC_090890.1, read on the forward strand.
AGGTTCAGGCTACCATCAGTTTCCCCCATTGACATGAAGAGATCGATTGCCGTGGTTCTGTTTCTATTGCCGTTGCTACCAGCAAATGGTCAAAATTCGCCATCTACTTCAAAAGTAAGATTTAGGGACAAAAGGAGTCCTCAATTGGTTGGCTCGTTCTAGCTACTGCCGAAAGACAGCGAGCGTAAATTAACTTCAAGTATCCAATTTTGTCTTCTCATAGCTTCTAATTAATTCTTGAGCCTTGACACGGAAACAAAACTAAATCAGTGTAGACTGATTTTTGGTATGGGCATGAGATAATGATTTGTTTTATTGCTACGATTCCACAAAATGTCCCGATCTGTTCCGTTCCTGCCATCCACTGAAGTGAAATTTCAAATCAATTTAATGTGCTGCCATCCACTGAAATGAAATTTCAAATCAATTTAATGTGCTCATCACTGACGATATTGCTTAGTTCACGTTTCCTTAGAAATGTAAGTTAATCGTTAAACATCTCTGTTTCATTCACTTGGTACCCACATATACCCACATTTGCTATCCGCAAATTACGAAAAGCAAGGACTCAACAACCAAAACTGGATTACTTGTACCTCAAGCCTACCCTCAAGACTTTCTTAAAGCATCTGTCTTAGAATCAGTGAGCCGGTTCCGCAATCATTTCAAAGGACAAGCATTATAGACGAACTGGCATTCAGTTGCAAGCGACTGCTAAAAATGTGGCAGCTTTGAAAATAAGGCGTCGTCTATTCCGAGCATGAAATATGCTTTCATGAAAATAATATTTCTAATTAGAATCAGGCATATCTGATTTATTATCTCTGCTGGAATAAAGTGCTTTCACGTGACCTCACACCGGCCAACTAATCATCCGGGAATCGAGCTCTATTATCATGCGAACGTTTTCTTTTTGTCTCGGTTACTGATCACGTGAGTGAAAACATTCTATAGGCCTTGTTCGATATATCAATATTCACGCATGGCTACGAGGCTTTATGGGCAAACTTCACAGCTCAGTTCTGTTTTCTTTGTCTCACGAGTCTCAAGGGAGATTTCTAAACAAAATAATTTTCAAATTTAACCATTTACTGTCTCCGCTAGAGTTTTTGAATATTGAAGTTACGCTTGAGCTGATTTGACTGTAAAAACGAAAGAGGTAGTCAGTATATCACAGGATATAAACAGTACAAGAGCTTTCATACAGCTAGGCTTCCCTACTAATCACCCTTCACACTGCAGATTCAATCTAAATGCCCCAATGGCCCGCCGGGTCTTCCAGGACGAAATGGAGTGAATGGGCACAATGGGTTACCAGGCCGCGACGGACGCGATGGCGCCAAAGGAGAAAAGGGAGTGACAGGACCTTCAGGGCAACCTGGTCTGAAGGGAGAAGCGGGAACGAGTGGAAAAGATGCTGATCATAGAAACTGGAAGCAGTGCGTGTGGAGAAGTCAAGACAATCGCGATATCGGCCTAATAAAGGTTTGCTGGATTTGAAAAGTTTCAATACTACTTTGAATACTACAATGGCTTAATGAACCCACATACCTCTTTCATACAAATACAAACAATACAAAAGCCCTAGGCTTAAAACACAAATTAATGTTTTGGAGTGTTTCGTAAATTTTTGGTGATTTTTCGGTATATTTGGGGGGAGATAGTTTTTCTCAAAGGAGTAGTAAAATTAGAAGAAATAAGATTTGAAGTAGTTTAAAAATTAGAATTTGAAGTTAAAAATTGATTTATGGACACCCAAACAGTCCCCTTCAAACCTTGGTGTGCTCTTGGGTTGGGGACAACTTCGCAACTGTCTCTTGGTGTTTCAAAAATAATTTTCTTTCTTCTATCCCTTCTTTAACCTCTTAAAATTCCCTTCAAATTCACGTGTACCCCCTCCTTAAACATAGAAGTAAACTAGCTCCAATGTGATGTCACAAAATAATTATCGGTATTGGCCTAAGTTCGAATCACACGTATACGCATTCTTGGGTTTTGGATGTAAATGATAATAAAGAAATATGCACATCTCTCAGACTCTGTGATGCGTCCGGGGAAAATTTGAGTGACTTTCTTCTGACTTCAGCTTTAAAGGTTTTTCTCATTCACGTAGTCCTCCGTTTTCAGTGGAAGTTTCAACTGACATTCACTATTTACTTCAAAATTCACAAAATAACCCATATTTTAAGGTTATAGAAAGAAAGAAAAAAAAAAAATTTTTAATGGGTTGATGTCCTAGGTTAGCATCACTTTCAAATACGATTTTTTCAAGGACAATATGAAACCTGAAAGATTGCGATGCCACACACAAGCAGTTTTCCTATGTTAAACCCGCGCCATGTGAGAAAAATGTCAGTTCTTAATTCACAGAAATGCAAGCGAAAAAGTGGTCCACCCATCCTTCAAAAACCACTAAAACAAAAAAATATTATATGGTGTAACTAGCTCCACGGTTTCAGGTAATTTCACTTTTTTTTAGGATTGTCTGTTTACAAAAGCCAAAGATGACACCGCTCTCCGTGTTGTTTACCAAGGCAATTTGTACATGTACTGTAACACCTGTTGTAAGCGATGGTTCATTACCTTCAACGGTGCAGAATGCAGTGGCCCAATGCCTGTTGATGTGGTGCAGTGGATAAGAAAGGGAGTCGGTCATGAAGAACACAGACCTTTATCAATAGAGGGTTACTGCGAGAATATCCACAAAGGCAAAATCCGTGTTGGGATCAACATCGGAAATTGCAATGGTTATGGTAACTCTGATGGTATCACTGGATGGAATTCAGTGTCTCGTTTGATGATAGAAGAAATTCCTCGGTCCCAGTAACAAAGCAGCGTCATGTTTCAACTTCTGAGAGGGTGTCGGATTAGCAAATCAGTACGAAATGATAGCAGGCCGAAGATTGTGTTCTAAACTGAGGTTGACGGACCGGGTGCATTTTTCAATAAATATTTCAAACGCCAAGCTTTTGTATTTGGTTTTTCTTAAAAAGAGTAGCGAGTCTGTGGCATAAACTTTCACCCAGGCCCCCTAATTTTTTCAAAGGCAGGATAACTTTATCCGGTGGATAAATCCCTATCCAACAGTTTCAATCAGTGTGCAAAGATTTAGGTATTTTCTCGCGAAAAAGTAAAGGTGTGTTCTAAAACCAGTTTGAATGTTATAACGCAAAGTATATCTACGCTCTGGATAGCGACTTATCCACTGGATAAAGTCATCCAGTCTTTGAACAACTGCGGCCTGCTGACCGAAAATCGGTTGTGGATGAAAAAAGTAGGAAAGGGAGGATAGGGAAAGTGAGGCGTTATTTTATAGAAGGAAACGATTTTCACTCTGGTAAAATTCGTGAGATAAGTTTTATTCGTCAGACCCTTTAACTTCAATTTGGCCTCTAGCCGACTAAAAGAAATACGAGTGAATGAATTTACCAACGAACGAACCAACAACTGAAAAAAGAAAGGCGGACGATGGAATGAACAGATAGAAGCCAGGTGCACTGATGTGAGATACGTTTTAGTCGCCATCCCTTGACTCTTCAATTTGGCTTCAAGCCGACCAAGAGAAATACGAATGAATGAATCCACCAACGAACCAACCAACAACTGAAAATTAGAAAGAAGGACGACAGAATGAGCAGACGGATGCAGTGATGAATAAATGGATGTATGGAATAATAAAATCCACTGAAAAACCAATCTACGAATAGGAAATTTCTATTGTGACAATTCATGTCAACAAATTTTGACAAAAGCCATTGTTCATATAAAATATGATGAAAAGCACTTAAATTCACAAAGGAGTAAATTCACACAGTCAACCCAAACGTCAGGTGGGCATTATAGTGAACAAAATTTACCTATTAACTTCCTTTGGCTGATGTCACCTTTGTGAGTGTCGTATCGTTCAATGACGTCATGATTCCCGCCTTTTTCCCCGTCTTTTTTATAAAGCCCAGCGGTATTTGTAAAACTTGACTACTTTGAAACACAATAAAGTCGGAATTTATCAATATTTAGTCTCCATTTAGTCTCGTGGCAAGAACAATATCTCACTCGTTCGCTTCGCTCACTCGTGAGATATTGTTCTTGCCACTCGAACATAAAATTCATATCTTCTCGCCACCGTGTAATATCCTCTATGTATGAAAGAATAAAATCCACTGAAAAACCAATCTTCGAATAGGAAATTTCTATTGTGACAATTCATGTCAACAAATTTTGACAAAAGCCATTGTTTATATAAAATATGATGAACAGCACCTAAATTCACAAAGGAGTAAATTCACACAGTCAACCCAAACGTCAGGTGGGCATTATAGTGAACAAAATTTACCTATTAACTTCCTTTGGCTGATAATTCGCAATGATATTATCACACGGTCCTTCCTTGAAGATAGCTTCAATAAACCCTAACCCAGATCTAATCATCCCTCACCCCCACCATCTACCCCTACCCTCGGAATAGACACGCCGCAATGTTAGAACCCCACATCTCTTACTTGAAGCAATTGTATCTTAAAACATCATAATCATCATCAGAGTTAGGATATCGCAGTGGGAGGGGGAGAGGCTTTGCTGCAGCCACAACGTTTCTTCAGGCTACTCTATCCCGAGATATTTCCTGGATATCGGCAATGGACAATCCAGCAATAACGAAAGATATTCAGTACGTTTTTTTTTTCTCCACCACGTCCTGGTACTGCCAAGAGGGCGCCTCCACTGCTCTTTAGGCTCCTAATGCAGTGCGACTAGTTTTGAAGAGTTGGGTTATTTTACATTCCTTTCACTTTATGGATCTGGGCCAGGTTTTTAGAAAGCTGATTAATAACTTAATCCATGATTGGCGTTAATTTTGGTTTCATTTTTTCAACTTTTGGGTGAAAGTTTTCTATGCTTATTTTGTTTTGTTTTTTCAATAGTGACTTTCTCTAATGTGAAATATTGCTGAATATCAGCGTCGAACAACATTTGGGAGGAATTCCTTGGTTAATTTTTAATCTGGGATTAGCGTTAAACGGCTTTTGGACAACCAGGCCAAGCTGGGTACAAGAATGTTACTCAGCTGCGTAGGGACTGGGAAAATTAGTGAAAATAATGGCCACTGGGTGGAGAACACGGGACGAGGACTTGTTTATTGACGTTCACTTACTCTTCAAAATAGCGGGATAAAACAGAACTTATACCAGCATTGGGAGAAGGAAGAGGTAAACCAACAAAAGATGTCACTTCCATTGCCCTTCCTAAAGCAGCGCTTGAAATCACGAAGGAAAAGCAGTCGATTCCAATGGGTTCGACTCGGCGGGGAAAAGCCTCTCTGGTGAAAGCTCGTGCTTTGACAGAATCACCTCCGGTTAGGAGACCGGGAGGAGAGAAAGTTAAGAAGCAAATTTCCGGCATAAAGTTCCTTTGTTGTGTATCACTTTGAAGAGAGTTTGTCTCCGCTAGCTATTTGAAACGCTAAAAAAGTAATTATCTAGCACTTAGAGTAAAAGCATTATCGCAAATAGTTCATTCATATATTAAGAAAGTTGTGACATATCGATCAAAGCATACGAATACCCAAATATACAAAAATTAACACATTTTTCAAAATCACGGGAAAAAAGATTGCCCGCCATGTTGATAAACCATTGATTCGTGCCGTGACGTCACACTGGTACTTAACATAAATCTTTTACTGAGACTGATAAGACGAATTATCATACTTGCGAGAAAAACAGCCATTTCTGATCATTAAGTAATACTTTAGACACTGGATTTGTCCTATTTTGGCGCAAAAAAGCCCACTAAACCATACGTGATTTTAATTAGGATTTGTCACATTTTCAGGAGTTTTTGCGGTGTTTTTAGAAGTCAAACCGGAGATTCGAGGACACATTTGTTGCAATTCCGGATCAAAGATTTGTAGGCCATCTTTTGCTGTATCTGGAGCCAGACCAGTGAGATTTACTTGTGCCGAACAACGCGAAGTGAAGGTTTCATTCGTGGGTTACAGGTACGACTTTTGTCATATAAGAAGGATTGAATTGTCGCCGGGTGATTACAATAATGAAGCTATTTTCATTATTTTGAGATAATGTTACAGTTGTCAGTTCCCCATCGTCACTTATATGCAAATTTAATTTTGATTAAGTTTTTTCTGTTATTAATTTTATGACGCCAGATTTTCGCCTGAAATTGCACTTTCTCGTTTTCTGACCACAACCCGCAATTTAAGGTTGCACTGAAGAATATTCCTTCAGTTTTCGTGGGGCTGTCTTTAGCTTGAATATCGATGACTATTAAAGCAAACATATATGACATCGATTTGATGTCGAAGTTTAGGTCTGGAATTTGCTAGAAAATGGAAATAAAAATCGATGAAACTTACTATGTGGTGAGCTGTTGTTGTCTTTAATACGTACACGAAGTTTCGGGGAAAATGGACCCCGTTCACCTACCTTCATACTATAGTGACAAGGTAGGAGACGGAAGCCAGCGTCGGGACTCCAATCGACCCAAAACAAGCACGATTTATTTCGCGAAAATCGAATCCAGTCCCTAAATAAACACGCCAGGCTCGTGGAACATGAATTTTTCTAAACCATGAATCCAGCATCTCCAGGTAGCAACGCGAAGCCACCAGGTTCCGTAGAACTTGCAAGTTAACTTGCAAAAATGGCGGCCAGAAACCGTTGTCCTCGCAAAGTGTCCAATTCAAAATGGCACTGAACTCGAGACGCCCGGTGACGAGTATAATAAGTTTCCCTGGAGGGAGGGGAGTCCCAAATCTCACTGAGCAATCTGTGTGGGGTATGGTTAATGTACACATGAATGGAAATTAGAGTGAGGATAATAATAGTTAATAGTTCTTAGAATTTAAGTTAATCGACAAACATCTCTGTCTCACTCACTTGAAAGTACCCACATAGACCGCGATATTTACTGACTTACTGCTAATTATCTAGGTTCCTAGTTCGGAAAACAAAAATGCATCAGTTTCAGTTTGTTTCGAAACGATTGTCAGATAATTGGATACATTAATAAATCTGCTGGGGGGTGCAAGCGTTGTAATGATTTTAAAGTATTTTTGAAGGTAGTGCCATAAAGCGCGCAGGATTCCGGTTCCACGAACGTAGCCCTTGCTGCTTCGTTCGGGGATTGGGGGGAGGGGGGGATGTAAGGCAAAACACTAAATAGTCTGTTACGGTAACCGGGATAACCTCCGATTCGATAGACCATGGACGCTCATGTGACCTTAACTGTCTTAACCTACCACCCAATTACAAAGAGATACTGAAAGAATTTGTAAATGTTCTTGATAATTTAACCTGAAGTGACCCCAGTCAGTGCTCCGGCGATAAGTCAAATGACTCTTAACATATCAATTCATTATATCGCGCAAAATTACACCGGTAGAGTACACATAAAAAGACTTCCCTAAGGGAAATACGAGGTGTTCCTGTTTTTCTTCCATTAACGAAAGATGTTTCCTAATCTAAAACTGAATTCGCGTAATTGTCCTGGTGGAATCTGAGTCAGCTTTCGACCCGTGTGTTTGGAATACAAT
>NC_090890.1:14523972-14553972 GCF_036669925.1 Montipora capricornis
ACTGCAGATTCAATCTAGGTGCCCCAATGGCCCGCCGGGTCTTCCAGGACGAAATAGGGTGAACGGGCACAATGGGTTACCAGGCCGCGACGGACGCGATGGCGCCAAAGGAGAAAAGGGAGTGGCAGGACATTCGGGGTGGTCTGAAGAGAGAAGCGGGAACGAGTGGAAAAGATGCTGATCATAGAAACTGGAAGCAGTGCGTGTGGAGAAGTGCCGACGGTCGCGATATCCGCCTAATAAAGGTTTGCTGGATTTGAAAATTTTCAATAATAATTTGAATACTACAATGGCTTAATCATCTCGCTCGCGCTTTAAGCGATACAAAAACCCTATATTAAAACACCAATAGAGGTTTGCTGGATTTTAAGATTTAAATAATACTTTGAATACTACGATGCTTTAATGAACCCATAGACCTCTTTCACAATGGCGACCAAATAAAATATTCTTCTGTTTTAATGCGAATAAGCCTATACAGCCTGGCTATGACGAGCCAATTTTAAAAGAATATTTGTTTCAAAATGAGGGCAGTAGGTCTAATTAACATAAATAGAAAAGAATGTACAGGTGGTAGCCATTTATGAAAGTGGTCTACACATCTTCATCAAACAAATCCCCAAGAGTTATAGTAATACAAATTGCCCATATCTTTAAAAAATCATTGCCTTGTTTCTGGGAATTACATGGTTTTTCCTATCATTACATGAGCTAAAAAGCAAAACGGAAGAAGGCCTTTCTATTGGACCGAGAATCACACAATCACTACACACCAGTTGAGCAAAGAAGAAGACTGGATCAAATGTTATGTCACAAAATTATTGTCGGTATCGGCGAATCATACGTAGATGCATTTTTAGGTTTTGGACGTGAATGATATAAAGAAGCATGCACATCGCTCAGCCTGATGCGTCCAGGGAAAAATTGAGTCACTTTCTTTTGTCTGAAGCCCGCTTTTTTTTTGGGCTAGGTCCCCCGTCTTTAGTGGAACTTTCAACTGACATTCACTATTTATTGCAAACTTCACAAAATAAGCCGTATTTTAAGGGTTATAGAAAGAAAAATGTCCTAGGTTAGCATAACTATCCAACAAGACTTGTCAAGGACAACATGAGAACTGAAGGATTGTCACGCAACACACATGCCAATTTTAATGTGTTAGTTCCGCCCCCTCCGAGTAAAATATCAGTACTTAATTCAAAGAAATGCAATTGAAGAAGTGGTTCACCCATCCTTCCCAAACGTCGTCTCTAATACAAGAAATATTACGTGGTCTAACTAGCTCCACGGTTTCAGTTATTTTCATTCTTTTTTCCAGGATTGTCTATTTACAAAAACCACAGATAACACCGCTCTCCGTGTTGTTTACCACGGCAATTTCAACTTGATCTGTGACAGCTGTTGTCAGCGATGGTTCATTACCTTCAACGGTGCAGAAGGCAGTGGCCCGATTCCTGTTGATGTGGTGCTGTGGGTGAGAAAAGAAGCCGGCTATGACGAACACAGACCTGGGTCCATAGAGGGCTACTGCAAGAATATCCACAAGGGCAAAATCCGTGTTGGGATCAACATCGGAAATTGCAATGGTTATGGTAACTCTGATGCCTATTGTGAATGGAATTCAGAGTCTCGTTTGATGATCGAAGAAGTTCCTCGGTCCCAGTAACAAAGCAGCAATATGTTTCAACTTCTGAGAGGGTGTCGGATTAGCAAATCAGTACGAAATGATAGCAGACCGAAGATTGTGTCCTAAACTGAGGTTGACGGTGCATTTTTCAATAAATATTTTTCTTAAAAAGAGTAGCGAGTCTGTGGCATAAACTTTCACTCAGGCCCTCTGATTTGTTCAAAGGCCGGATAACTTTATCCGGTAGGTAAGTCACTATCCAACAGTTTCAATCTTTGTGCAAAGATTTAGGTATTTTTTCGCGAAAAAGTAAAGGTGTGTTCTAAAACCAGTGTCAATGCTAGCAGCTAGCAGGCCGAAGATTGTGTGCTAAACTGGGGATAATAGTGCAGTTTTCAATAAATATTTCAAACGCCAAGCTTTTGTTTTTCGTTTTTCTTAAAAAGAGTAGCGAGTCTGTGGCATAGACTTTCGACCAGGCCCTCCGATTTGTTCAAAGGCCGGAAAACTTTATCCGCGAGATAAGTCACTATCCAACAGTTTCAATTAGAGTGCAAAGATTTTGGTATCTGCTGGCGAAAAAGTAAAAGTGTATTCTAAAACTAATGTCAATGTTTAACGCGAAGTATATCTCACACTCTTGATAGCGCCTTATCCACTGGACAAAGTTTTCCAGCCTTTGAATAACACTGGGGCCTGGTGACAGAAAATCAGTTGTAGATGGAAACAATAGGAAGGGGAGGGTGGGGGTTGTGCGGTGTTATTTGCTCGATTGAAACGATTTCCCACTGGTAAACATCGTGAGAAAAGTTTTAGTCCCCATCCCTTTCATTTCAATTTGATTTCTAGCCGACCAAGAGAAATACGAATGAATGAATTCACCAACGAACAAACCAACGACTTAAAATTAGAGAGAATGACGAGGGAATGAGCAGACGGATGCAGTGATGAATAAATGGATGATGGATGGACGAATCCCACCATTGAAAAAGACTCTTTGAAGAGGAACTTTCTGTTGTGACAATTTTGACAAAAGCCGTTGTTTATATAAAATATGATGACAAGCACTTAAATTCACAAGGGAGTAAATTCACACAGTCAAACGCAACTAAAGGAACATAGCCAGAAACACAAAAAGCGTCATCAGAAACTGAATTATTTAGCAAAATTTCTGACAAGCCAAAAATATGAAATTGCTTTCGCTTAATAATTGTAGCTACCTCTTCAAACTTTTCAGCAACATTTGAACTACTAACGTTTAAATGGCCAAAATTAGGAGAACAAGACTTAGTACGATTCGGTCCAGGATTCAATTCGACATCACAACAGAACAGGAAAAATAACGCTACATAAACAACAATACGCCAAAAAACAATTATAAAAAAATAGCAACGCGAAAGTATGGGTGGACGTAACGAATGTGCATTTATTAAAAAAAAACTTATAGCTGCCCTATAGATTTCTAAACTAACCCCCATCAATTTCATAATAGACTTGTAAGAGATGCTGATTTACTCACTGGCTGCTACTCAAAAGGGCTGGAACTTAAAGCAATAAATTTAGGACAAAGTTAAATTAATTAAAATGCAAAATTTCTTAAAATCAACTACAATGAGAGGTCATCGGCAGTAGGCCGGAAAAAAGTTTTACACAAAGCCTAAACGTTGCAAGTCGGCCTCCTTCCGAATATTAATTGAAGCAGACTAGCCGTCACTTCGCTTAACAAAAATATAACCGTCAGCAGTGAGAACATGACCCTGATTCTTACATATATACAAGAGATAACGGAACGGTTATATTTGTTTTCTTAGGTGACATCTTTTTCGCCAGGAGTGGGAGAACAGAGAACTGTACATCATCTTGAAACTAATACGCTGGTTAGCGACGAAGAGCAGCTGCCATGCAAAACCCTGATAGAGAAAGGCAGTACTTTTCAAAAGATTGTCTCAGTTAAGATTAGGTATTCATTTATACTTCAATCAGGCTTGCTTTGATGGTTTTTGCCATCAGTTGTTAATAAGGTAAATAGAAGCTTGTAGTTCTTTATGCAAGATGTAAATTAGCGTGGCAAACAGAGGGATTTCATTAACATTAATTCGCTCAATTTAAAATCTGCAAAAGTGTTTTGGAAAATCTCAGCGGCCCTCATTCAAGTTCTTCAACACTTTTTTCATAAGCAATGCGTTCGAATGTCCGCAGAGTTGCATTGTAAGTCTAAAACGAACTGACAGCTTCCGTTACCGCAAGTGCAAACAGAACACGAAAATTCTCGTCAGTCTAACTTACTGACTCATCCAAATCAACACTAAACTGAGAATTGATTTGAGTCGACCGCCAGCTATAAAATTCTATGATTGAGAACTTGAGGTTCAGGTTACCATCAGTTTCCCCCATTGAAATGAAAAGATCGACAGCCGTGGTTCTGTTTCTATTGTTGCTACCAGCAGATGGTCAAAATTCAACTACTTCAAAGTTAACTTCAAACAAGGTAAGCTTTGGTGACAAAAGGAGTCCTGAAGTAGTTGTCTTGTTCTGGCTACGAAACCGAAAGACAGCGAGCGCAAAACTGTCGTTAATTAACTCTAGGTATCTGCTTTAATTCTCAGTGACCCTTGAAACGGAAACAAAACTAAATCAGTGCAGACAAACTTTAGTTATGGCCATCTCGTTTATGGGCACATATAATAAATTGTTTTATTGCTACGATTCCAGAAAATCTCCCAATATCTTCTTGCTACCATCCACTTACATGAGACTCAAAATCAATTTCATGTGATCATCACGACATCGTTTAGTTCAAGTTCTCTTAAATATATATATAAGTTAATCGACAAAAATCTTTTCATTCACTCTGAAGAAAAAGAAAGGAAAGTCATCCTTCCATTTACCCACGTAGACCTCTATATGTTGCCTATCGGCCACGTTCCTCTACTTAAGGAGTTCGCAAAAGAAAAAAAATTGTCAGTGTCGTTTCGTTTCGAAACAATTATTAGTTCAAAACTGTCTTGTACCATACCAAGGTAATACATTTTTTGTTTCAATTTTTGTTTAGGTTATAACGTCTCCATTCTTATACCTTTCAGGTTTTTAGTACTGGCGTAAAGTAGGGCGGTTTCTTAAACAGTTTCTGTTTTGGTTGGAATGTTCGGATGTATTTTTAAGAGATACGGTAATTGTATCTGCTTTGATCTTTTAGGTGAATGTTTTTTTTCACCGGAAGCGCGAGAACAGAGAACCTGGTTAGCGACGAAGAAAAGCTGCCATGCAAAACCCTGATCTAAAGATCATTGTGGCGAAATGCAGAACCTTTCATAGTATTTATACAAAAGCAAAACTATTGTCAAATACCTGTGAAATGACTAGCCACGAAAGCCTAGCCAAGAACATTTCATAGTATTGTCAGGGGCACCCAACGAGAATATAGTTCAAAACCACTTAAACATAGCATTGTTAAACTTATTTTGGTATTTAAACGGTATATATAGGCATATTTTTATCCCCTAAAAAATTTTCATCTGTTCGGATTTCCTAGCTAAAAGTCTAGTGATCCGAAAATTATAGGGATCAAAACTTACCTTTTGGAAAATTTTAGCCAGAAAAAAGGCTCCCGAAAATTCTAGGTGACCTTTTTAGGGAAAAATCCGTTAAAAATGGGCAATTATACCATTTTTCAGATGTTCGAAAATCTTAGGAGAGGCAGGCAAGCGAGACATTTTACAACAATTGTTCCGAAAATTCTAGATCTCAAATCATCTGCCGAACAGATATTGTCCGAAAATTGACGTTGGGTGCCCCTGTATTGTCTCAATTAAGATAACATCACAAACAATGCGTCGAAGTCCGCAGAGTTGCATTGTAATTCTAAAGGGAACTGACAGCTTCCTTGAAAACTCAAACAGAACACGAAAATTCTCGTCAGTGTAACTTGCTGTATGACTCATCCAAATCAACCACTTAGAATTTGAGTCTTCCTCCAGCAATAAAATTATATGAGTGAAAACTCGAGGTTCAGGTTACCATCAGTTTTCCCCATCAACATGAAGAGATTGACTGCCGTGGTTCTGTTTCTATTTTGTTACCAGAAGATGGTCAAAATTCGCTATCTACTTCAAAGGTAAGATTTAGGGACAAAAGTAGTCCTTAATTAATTAGCTCGTTCTAGGTACGAAACCGAAAGACAGCGAGCGCAAAAAGGTTCGTAAATTAGCTCTAGGTATATATATTGTCTTCTCAGTAGCTTCTAATTAATTCTTGAGCCTTGACACGGAAACAAAACTAAATCAGTGTAGACTGACTTTGGTATGAGCATCTCGTTTATGGGCATGCAGATATGCTTTGTTTTATTGCTACTACCATTCCAGAAAATCTCGCAATCTGTTTTTCCTGCCATCCACTGAAATGAGATTTCAAATCAATTTAATGTCCTCATCACGATATTGCTTAGTTCAAGTTTCCTTACGGAAATGTAAGTTAATCGACAAACATCTCTGTTTCATTCGATCACTTGGAAGTACCCACATAGACCCCGATATTTACTGTACGGACCTACTGCTAACTATCTAGGTTCCTAGTTTGGAAAAGAAAAATACATCAGTTTCATTTTGTTTTCAAACGATTACCCGCAGATAATTCCGTACATTAACAAATCTGTTGGGGGTTCAAGCGTTGTAATGATTCTAAAGTGTTTTTGAAGGCAGTGTCCAGAATGCCATAAAGCGTGCAGGATTCTGGTGGGTAAGTCTAAATACTAAATAGTCTTGTTATGGTAACCTCAGATTCGATGGACCATGGACGCTCATGTGACCTTAACAGTCTTCAACTATCACACCTACTTACACAGAAATACTGAAAAAAATGTTTTTGTAAATGTTCTTTTTAGTTTCACCTGAAGTGACCCCAGTCAGTGCTCCAGCGATAAATCAAATGACTCTTATATCAATTCATTATATCTTGCAAAATTACACAGGTAGAGTACACATGAAAAGACTTCCTAAGAGAACACCTGCAATTAACGTAAGCTGCTTATTTTTCTTCCATTAAGGAAGGATTTTTTTCTTATCTAAAACTGAATCCGCGTAATTGTCCTGGTGGAATTTAATCAGCTCTTGACCCGTATGTTTTTGCAATACAAAAACAAGGAGGAAATTTGTAGTCCAAATCCCAATTATCAAATCTGAAATCTCCTTCCTAGTGATTGTTTGGAAACTGATGCAAGTGCCGACTGATGCCTTTTGGGCATGTCATTCCATCGGTATTCGCCAATAAACCGCTGACCTTGCGGAGCCTGGTAGTCTACAAACTTGGTCTAAGTGACTACTGAGGTCTACTGATACAGAACTTAACTTAAAAAATAACCTCCTGTGAGAAGTGGTGTCAAATAATAGTGTCGGAGACCTCGAAAGATTCGAAACCCCATTTTCGAAATGCTTATTCCTTTCCTAGAGGATAAATGCCAGGCCCAGTGCAGTATGTATGTCCCATTTTCACAGTCCAAAAAAAGGTGAAAACCAGTTTCCATTATGCCCCTTCACGATACTCAAACAAATGCAACAGATAAAAAGCCACCGCACGCGAGAGATCTCACTGTGACCTTACCCAAATTATATGAGTAGCCTGAGTTAGGTTTTAGTTGAGTTAAGGATGGTTTAACGTTGTTGTATTTACAGGGGTAAATGTAATATCTGCCAAGAAGTAAGCAATGATTCAGTAAAGAATTAACAGAAAGTTAAACCTTGTGAGGTTGGAGTTAAATCAACAAAGACGAAAGATAGTTCAGCACTATTTCAAAAGGCCTTTGTGGTGGGAAATTCAAAGATGAAGCAATGCTTCTTGTGCTGTTTGACAAACGCAACTCAGATTTGTTTCCGAAAGTTTAATTTTATACAAAAAAGAATTCCTCTCCTATGGAGAAACTTGAACTGGAAGTTCCTTAGTTTCGTACTAACTGTACATATTCTAGGCACTGCCAGAGGATGATTAATTGACTCCCAGTCCAAAATCTCCGCATTGTCAAGTTCCCAGTCCCGTATCCATTTCTTTTGGCTCCTTTCAGGGCTAGTACAGAAGATTTTGTAGGCTGCCTGACTTGGTTTCTTTGTCGAGTTTAGTTTGTGAAGTATAATTATTGGGATTTAGAACGAGCTTTCAAGGTGAACGGACGCTATTTTCTTAGGTCTGCGACTTATCCATCGAATGGCCGTAGAAAGAGGGCTCCTTTCGTTTAGACACAATGCCAGATAAAGATGGAAACACCCCGGAAACAGGATAGTCGTAAAAGAAAAAAGACAACAAGAGGTTCCCGGACAGACGACGAACCTTCAAAGTCTGGCGAAGAAAATCTCTAAACAAAAAATGAATGATTTAGTTCGTCCAAAGCTCTTGCCTACATTTTATCAGAAATAAAGAAGCAGTGTTTTAAAATCTTTTTCATCAAGGAATATAACAGCTCTCTTAAGAAACGATCAGTGTCACTAATTTGCTACCCAAATTACGAAAAGCAAAGACTCGACAACCGAAACTGGATTGCTTGTACTTCAAGCCTACCCGCAAGATTTTTTTAAAGTATGTGTTATTTTAGAGTCAGTGAACCAGTTCAGTAATAATTTCAAAGGATAACCATAGTAAACGAACTGGCATTCAGTGGCAAGCTATTGTTAAAAATGTGTAAGCTTTATTCCAAGCATGAAACATGCATGATTTCATGAAAATAATATTTCTGGCTAGAATCGGCCATATCTGATTTATTATCTCAGCTGGAATAGTGTTTTCACCTGATCTGACTGCGGCCATGTTGGTGTCCCCAATTAATCATCCGGGAATCGATAATATAGACATGAATTGAAGTTACACTTGACCTGATTTGACTGTAAAAACCAAAGAGGTAGTCAGTATATTACAGGATATAAACAGTTCTTCCATACAGCTACGCTTACCTACTAATCACCCTTCACACTGCAGATTCAATCTAAGTGCCCTAATGGCCCGCCGGGTCTTCCAGGACGAAATGGAGTGAACGGGCACAATGGGTTACCAGGCCGCGACGGACGCGATGGCGCCAAAGGAGAAAAGGGAGTGGCAGGACCTTCGGGGCAACCTGGTCTGAAGGGAGAAGCGGGAACGAGTGGAAAAGATGCTGATCATAGAAACTGGAAGCAGTGCGTGTGGAGAAGTAACGACGGTCGCGATATCGGCCTAATAAAGGTTTGCTGGATTTGAAAAGTGTAATTAAATAATACTTTGAATAATACAATGGTTTAATGAACCCACATACCTCTTTCAAAATGGCGACCAAATAAAATATTGTTCTGTTTTTATTCTAATAGGCCTTTCTAGCCTCGCTGTGACGAGCAAATTTCAAAAGATTATTTGTTTCAAAATGAGGGCTGTACGTCCAATTAACATAAGTACAAAAGAACGTAAAGGTGGTAGCCCGGCATTTATATGAAAGTGGTCTACACAACTTCATCAAACGAGTACAAAAAAATTATAGTAAAATTAATTCCAATTAAAAGAAATCATTCTCTTGTTTCTGATTGGGAATTCCATCGTTTTTTCCCATGATCTACATGAGGAAAAATGTATTTCAAGCAAAGAAGCAGAAAGAAAGAAGCCTGTCTATTGGAATGAGAATTAGACAATCACTATGATGCAATGATGCATCAGTTGAACATAAAAGAGAACTACGTAGCTTGAACGGGATGTCACAAAATTAGTTTCGGTATTGGCCTAAGTTCGAATCATACATATACGCATTCTTAGGTTTTGGATGTAAATGATATTAAACAAAAATGCACATCTCTCAGACCGTGTGATGCGCCCTGGGAAAATTCGAGTGACTAGCTTTCTTCTGACTTCAGCTTTAGTGGTTTTTTTCACGTAGTCCTCCCCTT
The DNA here is from genome assembly GCF_036669925.1 of Montipora capricornis. Lineage (NCBI taxonomy): Eukaryota > Metazoa > Cnidaria > Anthozoa > Scleractinia > Acroporidae > Montipora > Montipora capricornis. Next base: position 14,533,489 of record NC_090890.1, read on the forward strand.
TCAGTGGAACTTTCAACTGACATTCACTATTTACTCCAAAATTCACAAAATAACCCGTATTTTAAGGGTATAGAAAGAAAGAAAAAAGAAACATATTTAATGGGTTGATGCGATTTTTTCAAGGACAATATGAAACCTAAAAGATTGTCATGCCACACACAGGCAGTTTTGCTGTGTTAAACCCGCCCCATGCGAGCAAAATATCAGTTCTTAATTCACAGAAATGCAAGCGAAAAAGTGGCCCACCCATCCTTGAAAAGCCACGTCACTAATACAAGAAATATTACGTGGTGCAACGAGCTCCACGGTTTTAGGTAATTTCACAGTTTTTTTTTTAGGATTGTTTGTTTACAAAAACCAAAGATGACACAGCTCTCCGTGTTGTTTACCAAGGCAATTTGTACATGTACTGTAACACCTGTTGTAAGCGATGGTTCATTACCTTCAACGGTGCAGAATGCAGTGGCCCAATGCCTGTTGATGTGGTGCAGTGGATAAGAAAGGGAGTCGGTCATGAAGAACACAGACCTTTATCAATAGAGGGTTACTGCGAGAACATCCACAAGGGCAAAATCCGTGTTGGGATCAACATCGGAAATTGCAATGGTTATGGTAACTCTGATGGCTATACTGGATGGAATGCAGTGTCTCGTTTGATGATCGAAGAAGTTCCTCGGTCCCAGTAACAAAGCAGCGTCATGTTTGAACTTCTGAGAGGGTGTCGGATTAGCAAATCAGTACGAAATGATAGCAGGCTGAAGATTTTGTGTCCTAAACTGAGGTTGATGGTGCCGTCTTCAATAAATATTTCAAACGGCAAGCTTTTGTATTTGGTTTTTCTTAAAAAAAGGTAGCAAGTCTGTGGCACAAACTTTCACCCAGGCTCCCTGATTTGTTTAAAGGCCGGATAACTTTATCCGCTGGATAAGTCACTATCTAACAGTTGCAGTCAGTGTGCAAAGATTTAGGTACTTGCTCGAAAAAGTAAAGGCGTGTTCTAAAACCAATGTCAATGTTACAACGCGAAGTATGTCCACACTCTGGATAGCGACTTATCCACTGGATAAAGTTATCCAGTCTTTGAAAAACTGGGGCCTGTTGACCGAAAATCGCTTGTGATGGAAAACAGTAAGAAAGGTAGGATAGGGGAAGTGAGGTGTTATTTGCTAGAATGAAACGATTTCTCACAGGTAAAAATCGTGAGATAAGTTTTAGTCCCCATCCCTTTCGTTTCAATTTGGCTTCTATCCGACCAAGAGAAATACGAATGGATGAATTCACCAACGAACAAACCAACAACTGAAAATTAGAGAGAATGACTAGGGAATGAGCAGACGGATGCAGTGATATATAAATGGATGATGGATGGACGACCCACTGAAAAAGACTCTTTGAACTTCCTGTTGTGACAATTCATGTCAACAAATTTTGACACAAGCCATTGTTTATATAAAATATGATGACAAGCATCTAAATTCGCAAAGGAGTAAATTCACACAGTCAACCGTAAATGCAAGGCATGAGCGAACAAATGTGCCTCAAACCGATTAAATCTCCCGTCTCGTAACCAGAGCCTCATATCGACTCTCCCTCAGTCACGGGAAGAGCTCTGGTGTCGAGATTGATGAAATCTAGATCTCCCAAACAGAAGTCTTAAGATCTAATTAATCTAAATTACTGACTCATCCAAATCAACAGTACACTGAGAATTGATTTTAGCCGGTTTCCAGCTATAAAATTCTGTGAATGAGAACTTGAGATTTAGGTCACCATCAGTTTCCCCCATCGACATGAAGAGATCGACAGCCGTCGTTCTGTTTCTATTTTTGCTACCAGCAGATGGTCAAAATTCAACTACTTCAAAGTTAACTTCAAACGAGGTAAGATTTGGTGACAAAAGGAGTCCTCAAGTAGTTGGCTCGTTCTAGCTACGAAACCGAAAGACAGCGAGTGCAAAACTGTACATGTCATAAATTAACTCTAAGTATCTACTTTTGTCTTCTAATAGTTTCTAATTAATTTTTGATCCTTGAAACGGAAACAAAACTAAATCAGTGCAGACAGACTTTCTCTATGTCCATCTCGTTGATGGGCAGATATAACAATTTGTTTTATTATTACGATTCCAGAAAATCTCCCAATCTGTTTTTCCTGCTATCCACTGACATGAGACTCAAAATCAATTTCATAAGATCATCACCTACAACCACCTCATAAAAAATCTTACAACCACCTACAATCACCCCAAAAATATCTACAACCACCTCAAAAACATCTACAACCACTCACAAAGAATCGAATACCATCTTAAACAAGCCATAATTGTATAAAATAAGCAAGACGACAATATGTGGTTACCATTTAGCCAAAAAAACTCCGGAAGGCATGATCGTGGCATAAAGGTAAGCGATTTTCCGAATTTGTTAAAAACCAACCGGATGTGAATAGCACTTTACCCTGCATTCCATCCTGTAAACCGCGCTAAAATCGTGAGAAAGGGCCTGGAAATGAATTTCCCTCCGGGAAATGCCGGCATCCCGGAATTTGGGAAATTCGTGACGATCTTTCCGTTTCCAGGCCCTTTTTCACGATTTTAGCGCCCTTTACAGCATGGAATACAGGGTAAAGCGCTATTCACATCCGGTTGGCTTTTAACAAATTCGGAAAATCGCGCGCGTACTATCTGAGAGATATAGTAAGTTATGATATTAGACTCTGTGATGCGTCCGAGGAAAATTCGAGTGAGCGACATTATTCTGACTTCAGCTTTAAATGTCATTTTTTCTTTTTCACGAAGTTCTACCTTATCAGTGGAAGTTTCAACTGACATTTAATATTTATTCCAATTCCTAAATATTTACCGTATTTTAAGGGTATTGACCGAATGCAAAAATGGCCGCCAAGCGGCGTTATTTGCTAGAATGAAACGATTTCTCACTGGTACAATTCGTGAGATAAGTTTTAGTCCCCATCCCTTTCACTTCAATTTGGCTTGTAGTCGACCAAGAGAAATACGAATGAATGAATGATCTGGTATGCCGGGGGAACGTCCCACTCCTGAGGGCCCAATACGATGTTGTTTTCTGGATTCGGGTGATGAACTAGATACTTAAGACACTCATCGGTAAATAGGAAGTTCTCCCAATCCTCTGTCGTGAGCTTAGAGTATTTTCTAGCAAATTTCAAACGAGGCCTTGACAGTGGTGTCTCCTTTCGCTTGAAAGCTTTCCACCCTTTGTTGGTCAATCTCCATACCGTTGTTCTGGAAACGTTGATATTGTGATGTTGAAGTTCTTTAGCAATCTTTCTTGTTGAATTATTACGTTTATACTTAGCTTTCGTGATCATATTTCTAGCATAGTTTGTGAAAACAGACGGCCGTCCGCTCCTTGGTTTGTCCTCGAAGGACTTTCTTTATGACCACTTGTTCTTGACCCATCGTTGGGTCTCTTTAAACAATTTGGCAATTTCTTTGAATGAATGGCCAGATAACCGTAAAATAGCTGCCTGAGCACTAGTACAAACAGTGACTGCCTGACAGTGACTGTGATTTCTGTGAAAGAGCAGAGAAAATTTAAAAAAAGGAAATAAATACGCAAACAGACAATGTGCGGGGAAAATATGGCGGGACATAGCAAGCGCCCTTGCACATTGGGTGCGAAAATTCAAAAGTATTGTCATTTATTCAAATGTTAGATTGAAATTGCTTCGAACAATTATTTAGATAAATTTATTTACTAAATCATTTTCAATTTGCCTAAAGATGCATTAAAGGCTTGAGACAAAATGCAATTTTCAATCGGAACGAAGTTTGAAACACCCTGTAGGGTTATTTCTTTTCACTTTATAGATCTGGGCACGATTGTTCGAAAGCCGATTAACTTAATCCAAGATAAGCGTAGACTTTGGTTTCATTTTTTCAACTTTTGGGTAAAAGTCTTCTATGCTTATTTTATAATTCTCTTTTTTTTCAAGATTGATTTCCTCTAATGTAAAATTTTGCTGAATATCTGCGTCGAGCAACATTAGGAAGTAGAGAAATAAACTCCTTGGTCAAGGACAGCGCCTACTATTGTTATTGGGCATGCGCTTTGCGCATCTTGAGATACTCGGGTTTCCTATGGGAGGTGCTTATTTATTCAGAGATATTTTTACAAGGTTCAAAACTATGCGGAGAAAGCAGAACTTAGCAAGTGCTCTTGGTATCCAAAAAAGAAAATTGGGGGTAACCATGCAGTTTTCAAAGATAATTAAGCTTCATATTGGAAAAGAACGCCATACATTGGTTTGCATTTTAAAGCTTTTTACAAATATTGTTGATTAATTATCTTTGAAAATGCGTGGTTACTCCCACTTTTCTTTTTGGATTTCAAAAACACTTGTTAAGATCTGCTTTTCCCGCATATTTGGACGTATACAATATATGGACCCTAGGTCCATGGACCACTCTGAGGACCCGGTTTACGGACTGTGTATGGACTACCCCTGTGGACCACCCCTCGTTTTGCAAAGTTACAAGTAGAAAATTCTTTAGACAAAAGAGGGAAGTGATCCTCACACTTATCTGGAGAATTTAAGCAATGGTCTCTTTATAGACACCTGAAAAATTCAGATGGCTCCAACGGGATTCGATCTCATGGCTTCTGCGATGCCGGGGCAATGCTCTACCAACTGACCTTTGAAGCCAGTCAGTTGGGAGCAGGTCAATTTGTTGGGCTCATTTGTTCCAGTGAAGGGCTTTATGAATGAAATGAACTTATATTTGAAAAGCGGGTTGTAGACGAATCCCTTTGGAGCCACCAAATAGGTGGTATAAGTGTTTAATAAAACAGGCAATTGCTTATTTTTATCAGTAGCCCATATGAGCGAACAACAGCTCTATATTCCTGCTAATGAGACTCTTGCGGAGCCCGATGACCTATCACCAGAAACTAAGTTGACGTCACAGCATCACCTAACCGGAACTATATTTGTCTGTTTGCCGAAAAGGTAGTCTGAAAATAGATCGCACATGGGCTCCTGGTCTATAAAAATACCGTGACATATAGTCCATGGGCCAAGACCCGAAAATTTGGAATTTCTTACCATTTAAAGGAAAAAGTGCTATTATACATTTTCTTAAATCTTAGGTCCTATACTTTAATTTGATATATGATAGCAATGTTGTATGCGCAGCTTTAACATTAAAATCACGTGATAAATTGGCGCAATTGTTATGTCATAGAACAGGCAAGATATTCAACATTCATTAAGTAAGGCACTTGTCTTTGTTGTTTCGAAGCATATTTTGACTTTCACTATCCATTACACTGGTACACAGTTAAAATGTGTTTTCTTAGTACTCATATTAGCATATTACTAATTAATATAATATTGTTGTCATGGCAACCATCACTACACAGACAGTTCTTCGCCGTAATGAAAAGATGCTTTCCCATAAATTCTAGGAGTACATCGCGCATGTGAATTCTTCAAAATTCTTGTAAAGCTAATCTGATAACTGCCATTAAATACCAAGCTGTTAAAATGACTCTCTGAAGACGGCATTGGCCTTGCCAGCTTTAATGGGGTCAGTTTTCCTTTTCCAGAAAAGGCACTGACGTTACGTATCGCAACCAGTGAACGCATGCAGTCCGGGGAGACACCTACAGATGTATAGCCATGACGTTCGACGACACTGGATATGCTGATGTATCTCGCACGACTGTCTGGGCCATATTTGAAATACATAGAAGCCGGGACAAAGCTCTTAAAGGCCAAAGTACAAAAATATCTCCTCCCGCTTCTATACAAATATCCTTTTTTTTAGTCCAGCATCCTGAAATATCTTGCCCATGATTCCCAGAAGGGTACATATCGTGTGAGATGTCCCCATCCTTAAAACGATACTCCCAAACCTCTCGCTGTGCTTCCATTTGATCTCAGTGGTCTTAGCATATAGCGCTCGGTCAAACACGACAACTATGGCTTAATACTTGAGGGTTGTCCTTAATTTGTAATGACTGCTTCAAGACTTCGAAGACGGTGGACAAGCTAGTGGCCGGTGCATCAATAGTCGGCAGATAACCTATGCTATCTTTCCTCACCTCGACCTCAGCCAGCACTAGGATGTTAAACCAGTCCACCCAGAAGAAGCCACAGTGGATTCTCTTGAATTTCTGACGATAATACTTCAACACAGGATCTGGAAGGACTGAGAACCACACCGCTCTCCTGCATTGTAGATGGGAAGTTCGCATCCGCTTATTACCTCCAGACTTTTTTGTTTGGACTTTGTTATCACGCGTGGGGTTCGCCTGTTGATGAGGAAGATTGGGGTCAAAGTGTCGAACCTGTATGGCGATTTCATCTGTGGGAAATCCCGCAGCTAGAAAGAGTCTCCTTCTGTCAATGTTACCCCATGCGAGAGATGTACCTATGTAAGGCTTAATGTTGTCAGGCAACGAGAGTTTATTTTCCGGCGGCGTCATTGCCATTTTCTGAAGTCGACACAGTGCCGTGTTCAGTTCCTAAATTTGAGTCAGTATGCAACCCCGTGCCCGCATCAATTCAAGATCTCAATTAGCTCTACATTACTTGTCAAGGTCTTTAAAGCATAGGAAAGCAAGATGTGTTTTGGAGGCTTCTTGCTACCGTCCGTAACTCCGAAGACCATGTCCTGGCGAAACGAGATGAAAAGACGCTGGACTTTTGACGAGCATGGTTCCTCTGGATACTTTAAACTACCGGTTAACAAGGTTGTCAGAAACACTTTGATCTCATTGGGAAGATTTATTCTATCTTCAGTAAGCTGAGAAGACTCAGCTGGCCATGGCAACTTGTCTTTATTAGAACATAAGGCTTTCCAAAGTTCTAGGGCAACAAGTCAGATTTCATCCGTTTTTGCTCGCGTTGATCTTCAAATTCACCATGTTGTTGAATAAATAAAATAAATAAATAAATAAATAACATGTTTAATTCATCATCTAGCAGCAATGAGCTGAATTACAGGATTTCGGGTCAGAGGATACATTAAATACTATAATGAGATAATGAACGGAATTACATGGCATTTATAATTATTCAGTTAAAGAGCAAACATATTCGTGACGAATTCACTAAACCTATTTGTATTACAAGGTTTCAAGAATCTGCCATTGTTGCTTCGAGGTCTCAACTGATAACAGGAAGCAGCCGCAACAATACGGTATAACACAAGTTGATATAAAGGACTCTGTGGTGTTAGGCCAGATATGAACCGCTCGCATGCATCTATTCTGCGCTCTTGTACTGTGACTATGTTTGTATTAACTAGGGCCTCATTATAATCCTTCCCTGGATAAATTAAGGCCATTGCGCGCTTCTGTATCCTCTCTAACGAGTCAGAGACATATCGCAGCAGGTTGGCATATACTACGCTAGGGTACTCAAGTGTTGATCGGACGATTGAGCATAGAGGCGGCGGTTGGCTTTTTTCACTATAGAGTCGCAGTGAGCCTCCCACGTCAAGTCGTGAGAAATAAGGACGCCAAGAAATTTGAATGACTTAACTTCTTCCAAAGAGGAGCCGCCCGTGGAAATAGGAGGACACTGAAAACTAGTGTAGTGTAAAAAGTCAACCGCCAAAACCTTGCATTTACTGAATTGAGACACATGTTCCTGCTTGAAGCAAATGATAGAACCTGCGAGACAATGGCTGGTAAGACGGATGGCGCGTTCCTGGGAATAATTTCGATAGCAGTGAGATCGTCCACGTATTTTGAGCGTGGGAGCCAGTATTGATGGAGGTCATTAGACAACATCGGCCCTAGACGGGTAACCTGTGGTATGCCTCCATTTAAATTGCTACAATTATGCCACCTCTTTAGCTAACTAGAGTCGCGACACTCTGTTGTTTCCAATCAGGTCTTCAAACTGCAATAAACTGCCAAATTCTCGGGTTAATTGAGGTCTGGGCCCAGATCTGTTTTATGAATATAAGTGAGGGGGCGGTCTAACTGTTGATCCATTTTATATAACACGAAATAACTTTGGGGCATTGTTAACAGCAATAAGATGTGAAACCTTAACCGCTCTATAGAATGATATATTATCACGTTAAAGTTATTTTTAGCACAGAAATCTTTTCAGCTAAACGGCAACACTTTTTATTATTTTTTGGTGGCTGGATTTACCTTTATGATGTTAACACTATTGGGTACATCATCTCTGTGCTTGGGCATTTCAAGATAATTTTAAATAAATGTCCGAAAAAAGAAATCCTTTTCCATAAGGGACTGGACACTAGTACAAAATACCGTATATTTCCAAAACTAAAGACATATGTAACAAAGGCCAGCAAAGTTCGTTTTCTTTTACCATTTTGTTTAATCTAATAGTAGCGAAGTGAAATAAATTTTAGCATAAACTGTTGCCTTTTTTTATTTCGAATTTTGTGGCCGTAACAAGTCACATGACCTCATTTGCATACTTTTGTGACGTTAGTAGTCTGCGAAAGTCTTAGGTTGTTATTACTAAACCTTGAAAAGTTAGACCACCCCCTTACTTTTTTGTGCAATAATTTGGGTCCAGCCCATGCCTTAATAGCCGATTTCCGAGTTGCTGCATACCTCGGTTTCAAAGCGAGTCCTGGTGCTCAACTATTCAAATGGAAATGAGTTGCGTATTCTTATGCAAATCAAACTGATTTCCCTCACAGTAGTTGTGCACCAAGACTCACTCCGAAACCGAGACAAACAGCAACTCGGAAATGGCCCATTAACTTGAGTTCTGCTGCAACTGTCCTTCGCAGGTGCTTTTTTGTTGATTCTTTTACTTCCGTTAGGCCCAAATCGTTTATGTATGAGATCATCGTTTAGCATAGATCTGTCAGTCTAATTAATCTTGGAGTCTCCAGTAAATCATTCATTCCTGACATAATCGAAACGCTTCTCATACGATGCAGATTCCATGCGTGCATATTCAACATTCAAAGTTGCAAAGGATGAACTGGTAGACGAGATTGTTTCTGGCTTTGGCCGGATGTATTCTCAATAGCAAGTGCGATGACAGCGGGCTTCAGCTGCAACCAAATTTCGTGATACTCTAGCTAATTTATTGCATTCAGATTAAGTTTGTCCCGCACACCTTTTTTCCCTTTAATGTATCTACTAGCTTTGTCACAAAAAATGACAGCACGTTCGTAAGTTCTGCCTTTTGCTGGAGGCTCGCGAATAGATTTTCTTTCTGCTTTGACCTTCTCGTTGTTCTCATGACTTTTTTCTTTGCATATGTTGTCAAGATCTCTTTTCATAGCAAAAATATATACTTCGGCATTTTCGGCATAGGTAATATTTGGACATTCTCCTCCCACTGTTTTTGCGAGCTCTAAGATCGTTGCGCACTGTCAAATTTCTGCGGCTCATACAAGAGTTTTTCATAACTGGATGTCTTGCAGTGATGACAGGTCACCACAAGAGTCGATGCAATGAAAGCAGTTATCTCTTATCTCCACACAAAGACGTTTGCTGGCGGGAGAGTTCAATTCTTCACTTATAGACCTTTTAGATTTATTTCCCAGAAAATGAAGATAAATAAGCCACTTTCACGAGGACGATCTTTAGAGTAAAACATTAGCAGAGATTCCAAAAAACAACGTCGTTAAAAAGAATCGTAGTAGGAAAATCACCCCACATACATGCTGAATAAAAGCATGATATCGCATTTGAGTCCGTATATCGAACGCCAGTAGTTTATTTATGTTGTTATAACAAATCGTTCTGCAATAGCCTTAAATTCCTCCCGATTTCTTTGAAAAACACTCTTTAGAAGCCTATTCGAGATTTCAACCATAAAAAAAAACAACAAAATCCGCCGTAAAAGCCATGAAGAGACAGAAGTTGTGACCAACAACTAACCTGGAACATTGTCCGCCTTCTTGAATTACCCACGACGCATGGCAAATAATATTAATCACGCATTCAAAATAAAACAAGAATTCAAGTCTTTTCTAGTAATACAAACAGCAAGAATTCAAAAAAAGGAACATTCCTCAGCTTAAAATTTCTTTGACCATGAATTCAATCTTAAATTCAATGGTTTGCTGGAGCGTTTTCCCTAGCTTCGTTTTCATGCAGAGGAGCTATTTTTTTACTTTTTTGAGTCCCAAAATATTCATAAAGCTGCTCTTTCGGATTTTCTATCATCAAAATTTTAGAGCAACTTGTGATGCTCTTTCAATTGTCACTAGTCACACTTTTTCCCAAGAAGTGGTAAGAAATTTTGGTTCGGCTAATGGACTTATAAGCTTAGTATGGGAGTTGTTCGCTCCTAGTCATGGACTCCTGCTTAAATTTTCCAGATAAGTGCGAGGATCAGTTCTCCCTTTTCTGCTTGTACAACGCATTGAATTTACAAAATGAGGGGTGGTCCACAGGGGTGGTCCATGGACCGGGTCTACAGGGATTGGCGATGGACTTGTTTTCTATACGTCGCGCAAGAGTACCGCTGAATCAAGGCGCTTATACGGTATTTTTGCGCAGCTTACTGAATATGCGGGACATAAAGAAAACATGGACCCCAGGTCCATCGACAATCCCTGTGGGCCCGGTCCATGGTTGAATTCAGTTGGCACCGTCCTTGATTGGCGTTAAAGGGCGTTGAACAACCAGGCCCTGGGTACGAAAATGTTGCTCAGCTGCGTAGGGACTGGGGAAGTTAGTCAAAATGATGGCCACTGAGAGAAAAACACGGGATGAGGACTTGTTTATTGACGTTCACTCTTCGAAAGAGCCGGATGAAACAGAACTTATTCCAGCGTTGGGAGAAGGAAGAGGCACGCCAACAAAAGATGTCACTTGCATCGCCCTTCCTAAAGCAGCACTTGGAATAACGAAGGAAAAGCAGTCGATTCCTAGGGGTTCGACTGGGCGGGGAAGAGCCTCTCTGATGAAAGCTCGTGCTTTGACAGATTCACCTCCTGTTAGGAGACCAGGAGAGAAAGTTGAGAAGCAAATTTCCAGCATCTTAAACGTAAAATGCCTTTTTTTGTTATGATTTTGAAAAGCGCTTGTCTCTGACCAGTAGGTTTTTGAAACGTTGAAGTACCTATCACCTCAACACACTTTTCCACTTTATATTTTCTCCGAAATCGTCCCAAATAAATCGTGTTGTTTTTAGAACCTTTTGATTGAAATTTCACTTTTTATAGGCCTTGTTCACGATAGCCGCCATGTTGGTTTTCAAATTGTCATGCAAATTAGCCATGTGTTATGCTGGGCAAATTGCGGAAAATCGGCTCGTCGAAATATTGAAAATAGCAATGCTAAAGGTACATTTTAGAATTTAGAATTAAGTACTTTTTATAATAATTTTATATCTTTGATTGCCTTTGACATTTTGACTTTCTACTTTGTTATCTGCTCATTTTTCACAAAAAAACATCGAAGTAACTTGCGTAATCATTCTATTTTACTGCTTAGGTTATAAACATTCAATGAACGTGAAAGAAATCATCTGTGTGGCTAAGATGTTTGTTATAACCTCTCGAACTTGTCTTGTTTGCCCCCTCAGATGTGAGTAGCTAATTTGCATGATAATAGCAAATCCAACATGGCGGCCATCGTGAATAAGGTCTATTGGCTTTGCAAGAGGGGAGCAGGGGTCATACTTTGATCCAAAACCGAGCAATGAAAGGGGATTGGGTTTAATACCGGGTTGATGTCACAGACTGCTTTGCATTGCGATAGGTCTTTGAAAACAGCGATGCAAGTTAATTTGTGACATCAACCCGGTGTCAAACACATTCCCTTTCCTTTCATTGCTCGGTTATGGATCAAAGTATGACCACTTTTCCTGTCTTTCAAAACCAGTGAAAAAAGTAAGATTTCCATGAAAAGGTTCCAAAAACAACACAATGTATTTTGAACGATATCAGAGAATAAATTAAAGGGAAAAGTGTATTGAGGTGATTGGCAATTTAAAAAAGTAGTTCTTTAGCACTAAGAGTACAAACTAGTCTGTTTGAAACATGCCTATAAGCTTGCATATGCAGACCGCAAATTGAAAACCAGGGACAAAATGCAGATAGGGGGTGAAATATGAACTATGGACAGGTAAGATTTGACAGTTGTAGCCAGGAAAAACTATGGGAGCAACTACAGAATACAGGGCCACATTCAAGACCTATGGAAGTACTGGCTCGTTTGGCTCGGCACTTTTCGAAATTCTTTGGTCAGAAAGGGTTTTTAAAATAAAAGATCAGTTGAGCTGTATAAAAGTGCATTATGCTATTGTGTTGACAAAAATTTCCTGGCAGTGGTTTTTTTCCTAAAAAGGATCATCACATTTAATTCAACTTCTTATTGCTTACTGCAATTTTCATAATTTTGGTGAATTTGTCTTCAAGCCTTAACGGCCAAACTGCATTTTGACTTTCGTCAATCAAGCTTCCGATGCCAATGGCAGATGGTGAAAGCAATTGATGTGTGATGTAACCCACCAATCAACATCTTTGGTCCCTAAGGTACATTTGTACATTTGAACTCGTTGCCAATGGAAAGCAATGGAATCTGTACAAACCTTTTTTCTGAAGAATTTCTAAAAACATATCATAACGATATTCAAGCTGTGAACTAAACAAAAACTCCAATTCACTTTCCGGAGGCGGAGTCGATCTTCCCAGCTATTTCTGGAAATTTGATTGATGGAAGCCAAAAAGCAGTTTGGCGCTTGGTGCTTGAAGGAGAGATTCCACAGAATTATGAAAATCGCAGTAATGCCTTAAACAGGGATTTTATTCAAATTTAAAGTTGCCGGCTGGTTTGAGAAGAGTAACTGACTGCTGTCATTGTCAATTAATAAATAATCACTTTTAAATTGATTTTAGGTTTGAAAGAATCTGTCTTTAATTGCTTCAATCCAGTAGGGAAAAAAGTAGCCAGCTTTTGAGTTCTCTGAGTGAAGTAGCCAATGCTTTTTGTCTGAACTTATTGAAACCAGAATTTTAACATTAGTCTCATGTTATTTTTTTATTTAGTTATTAATTTACTTATTTATTTATTTATTTATTTATTTATTTATTTATTTATTTATTTATTTATTTATAAACTTCTCCCCTTTGGGCAGGGTATCCCCACAGAGCTCCACTCCAGGGACCCAAACAAAAGACAAAAATACATACTAAATTTAACAACTGTACACAAACAAATTCATCACTTAATTTAAAGGTACAAATAGCTCCACAAGAGTGACATTTGATACGGATAGATTTAAAGGATTGTGGTATGTGAACATTGTAAGAAGTTTTGGTTATTTCCTTGTTCGCTGGAGTTCAGTGCACAGACTCCATTTCGCCCTTTTAGCCTCATTTTATCCTTGGTCTGCAATCTGCTGTCTGTTTTTTACAGTGACTCATGGTTAGTATGCAGCATGTGATGGAGTAGTGATTTTTTTGGCTTATGGTTTGTGATTTAAGCCACGTGCTTTTCACCCCTGAGTGGCCATAGAAAATACAAATTGGCTAAGAGTAATACAGCCCTAGTTTCCATGAAGATATACATAAGATATGTTTGTCATCAGGTTGAATTGGTATGTACTACAAATAAACAGTATTATTGACTTCAGGATCAGGAAAAGGGGTGAATATTTTCCTCTCCCCTCTGCGGCTTGGTAAATATGCACCAGTGTCCTCTATTCACCTTGAATTCTGATGATGATGATGATGATGATGATGATGATGATGATCATAATAATAATAATATCATCAACTAGCATTATCAAGGTGTTTATCTGGGGTACACAAATCTCACTTTCATTACTTCTGCATATTAGGTATGTTTTATAACTTTTGTTATTAACTTATGCATTATTTGTGCAATAATCATCTGCTTTTATTTTAGATTGTTTAAACTTGGTGTTATGTAAATTTAAGATGTGATGTGGTACCGGTAAATAACTGATGAATGATTTGATATCTTCACTTTCAACTTGTTGCTTACTTTAGCATTTGGAAGTTGGCTTTGCTTCTTAGTTGATTAATTTTAAATGAGTGCCTGGGCTTGAGGATTGGTGCTCTAACCATGGATAATGAAAGTTTATCAGTTGACCATTATCAACACTATTTACAAATTTGCCACAGATCATGTTGATAATAGGTGGCCAATATCAACTCTATTCACAATGCCACAGACCATGTAGATTCAATTTTACTCAAATGGACTGCTTTATGGGGACTGCGTCATCAGCTATCAGGAGAAACTGGTAGTAAATGAAATTAAATAAAAAGCTTTAAAGTGCCACTAGGACGAAAATGTTTGGTTTTCTTTTCAAATTTTTTCAACGTCAATTAAGTCAATATGTTCAAAATAATACAATGCATTTAAATTTGGAATGATAGAAGCGAGATAAGTAAGGGAATAGCCAGCCAAAAACCGCTAAAAATCTGTCGGCCAATTACTCGGACGGCATTGGAGAAGCCTGCGATCATTTTGTAAGCGGTCTCCATGCAAGACTTGGCTCGTGACGTCATACACGCATCGCTTCGTAGGCGTTTGACAAAGCGAACAAGTCGATCAAGGAGTAATGTATATAATATCAGCAAAAAGCAACTCGGCTATCTCTTACATCTCATAGACGGCATGGAAAATTAGCTGCGTTTATTTTGAGCTTTGCGCATATGACGTCAGACCCCAGGCGATCCAGCTAGACCCAACCCTTTTCCTCGCTCACGTTCATTTGCCGTTCGAGTAATGGCGGACAGCGAAAACCGGAAAACTACGTTACAATACTAATACTTTCCGTGGGAATTTTGAGATAAAAATTCGCATGATACCTATTTAGTATGTCTATTTTCAAAATCTAAAGAAAAAAGGATATGCAAAATTTTCATCGTAGTGGCTTTTTAAAAAGATGATTGAGAGATGGCTGTTCATACTTTTTTAGTAATCTATTTATTTATTTATTTTGCTGCACAAAACCTGTCTGGGGGATTGAGCCTATGAGCCAAATAGTCAACTGTAATACTATTATAATAATATTCTCTCTATATGGAGAATTGCATATACATGTATACATGTATGTGTGTAATCTGTATGTATATATTATAATTACTGTGTTATGTATGGACTAAAAAGTAAGGTTGACATTTAAAAAATACAATAGATTCAGTTGAACTTTGTCATTAGGATTTTTTGTACTTTTATAACATGATATTATGTCTCAAGCTGTCATGAACATTCTTGTCAAATTAATGAGCCATCTTTCTAATACAGAAACAAGAGTCATTTCCTCCACTGTCAGCCAGTAAAGTCAAGCCATCAACGCCAAAGTGGTGCAAAGAGACTGCTACAAGGTTAAACAAGAATAACACATCAAGACCAGTCTCAAATGTATCTGATTCAACAGATGAAAGAAATACAAGCTCCACTACACCTTTGGTTTCCATAGGATGTAAGGTTAGTACTGCTGTATAAAAAGAAACGTTCTGGAAAGGCTATAAGGGCTCAATCTCACCTTGGAACCAGGCTTTTAGCCAGGATTTTGAAAGTGGGAGTCCAAATTTTATGTGGGCCTTCAGCCCACGTAGCATGACGCCTGCGGCCTAACCCTAACCCCCCTCCTAGGGGGTCCTGGGGTCATGCTCCCCCAGAAAATTTTGAAAAATTGAAGCCTCTTAGACGTGATTTCCGCGATTCTGACAGCTGTAAACGTCTTTCAATTTACCTATTAAACCGCTGTTTTTCTTTGATAATTTTACTAAGCTATCCTTTCCTCAACTTACCTTGTTTAACATTGAATTATATTTCGGATAGGAACTCCAGTTGTTATGAAGAGTGATTGAAATTTGAAGTTGTCAAGCCATGATTTACACGAAAGAACAGATATGCGTGGCTTTGTTGGTCGAACTGCATTCTGGTCTACAATCTTTAACTATTCACCTACTATTAGTATTCCTAAAGCAATATTACGATGATTGCACATGTTATTACACCAAATGGCTTTTTTGTTGTAATGCCCGCCAGATTTCGCTTGAACAGAGCAGAATACAATCAAGCGATTACAATAACATTTGCAGCCGTGAGATCGTCTTACCGAGTTGGAAGGCGCATGATCTTTGACTCATATCCTCATAAATAATCACCAACGTGTGTACTAATTTATAGCAGCCGGCAAAGTAGCCTGGGGACGACTTGGTAAGTCAATATCACTGAACAGTGGATTAGCCTGTGAAATCGCTTCGCTCAACTTTGATTCAATTGATCAAAACAGAAAGGAAACTCGCTAAAAAAGTTTTAATATAGAAGAAAAATACGACAGCAACACTAAAACAACTCTTGAGAGCAAAAAGAAATGTATGTTTTATTAATTTATAGACACTGTTTTCTTACATTAAGCACAGAAGCTCGTAAATGGCCGCCAAAACAGGCCGTCGAAAATCTCCCATTTCTGAGAACTGGCCGTCCTTTGGACGGCTGGACGGTCGCCTGGCTAAAAGCCTGCTTGGAACTGTTGTTTAGTTAGTTAATGAAATTATGTATGACTAATACTAAGCCTGCATTTTCACAGCTACTCACTTTTATGCTTTTCTTTGCTTGTCTAAATTTAAGGATGTTGTACTGCTCAAATGAGCAACAGGGATTTTGCTCCCTTCCTTGTATATTTAATGTTCTTATGTCAAATTATAGCTTACGTAATTTGCTCCTTCTTCACTGTCTTGATCCACATTAGAAAGTGGTGTAAATACGTGGTTACTCGATCCAGGACCTTGAGGTCTAAACGTAAATTAGTAGTAGAGACATTAGGCAACATATAAATACAGTAGACGGCAAACTTTGGACTAAAATTGTCATTTTGTCAAAAAAGAAAGAAACTTGTTGGATATGACCTCATTTTGCGTGTATAAGCAACAGGTATCAATTAATTTTTCAAACGAGAGAGACGAGCTAGAATAACATAATTTTCATGCTTTTACAGTGTATGACAAGCAGTAGCCCACCGTTTCGCGTTTCTCGTAAATATGATGCTTAAAGGCCCACCTTCATCCAGCATTGCTTGCTGTGGAAAAATTTTCATGTATGAAAATTCAGGCCAAAACTGAAATTCATCCAATCACAATAAGCAATGCAAATTTCCAATTAACAAAAACAAACGGTCCAACAACCTGTTGGTTCATTAGGTAGCCCTTTAATCTCTAATAATAGAACTTTGTAGTAGCAGTTATTAGTAAATGTAGTAGAGTATATAATAATATTATAATAGTAATAATAATAATAATAAGAAGAAGAAGAAGAAGAACAACAACAACAACAACAACAATAATAATGATAATAATACCAGTGGCATGATTTATGAGCACGTTCCTAACAAAGTTGCAGAAAAGATGAAATCACCATCCTATGGAACATGCCCATACATGTACATATCTGTACAGAGCCATATCCGACCAGACATTTCTGTCAAAAGCAATAGACACAATGAAATATACACCCATCGATATTTCCAACCCTTTCACTCTCAGGGGCTCCCAATTATTGGTGAGTAAAATGGCCTGGCACTAGCCACTGAGTAAAATGAATGGGTGTGACTATCAGAGATATAAGGTTTGATGTGCAATTCTGGCAAGAAATACAAAATAAAGAAGAGATGGTCAACAAAAATAACTCTTACATCCTTGTCCATGGACATACATGTAAGCGTTTGATTTGAGACAAATACACCACTGAATGATTTCTTTTTTCTTGTACAGGAAGATTTGTTGGCTTCATCAGATGGCAGTGGTGTTATCGTTATTGAGAATCTTCCTACAACAATTACAGAACAAGTTTGTTGTTTAATATGCTCACTGACAAATAGAATGTTGGCCTTTAGAAAATTAAAATAAATTAATATTAAGCCCATAATCTTCTTGACTTCGTGTTTGAGGAGGGGAGGAGAGGGAGGAGGGGGTGATCATGTCCTCAAAATTTGGCAAGGTGATTTGCATGAATTGTGGAATAGCATAGCTTCGTCAACCTTAAATAAACTTATGTATCCTGAGATAAGATAAAGGTATCAATGTAGAGCTAAAATTCAATCAAACACTGTAAAATCATCTGCTTTTTGTTAAGGTCACCCTCCCCCCCTCCCCTCCCCCAACCTCCCACACTTCAACACCCCCTCCTCTTATCTTTCTTGTGGGATCCAAGAGGCACTTTTATGTTGGTCGGTATTCTCAACAAACGATTGTTCGTATTACATTTGAGTTATGTTTTTTTCAAACCTGATAATGCTTACTGTACTTGAGTATGGGGGACAATTTTTGATGTTTATTGCCCACGTTTCTTCACACAAGTTGTATGGGCGATTTGCATGATAATATCATTTACTACGAAGATTAGACTGCTTTGAGTTGCTTTTATTGTCAGGCAAATTTTAACAATTAGACTTGGAGGAGATCGAGAAGAAAAATCAGAATGACAAAGCATTCTGATCTTGGTAGTAAAATCATGCCATAATGAAAATCGCCTATTTAGGTTCAGAAAAAAGGTTAAGGAGAGACTTTGTGACGCTTGGTTAAACAGTCTCATTACTGCCTTCACGCCCAGGGAAAAGGAATAACCGTTACATCTGCTAACAGTTCCAAGTTGAGAATCTCTAGAATCTAAATATTCCACTGATCTTCAACACGAACGGCTGTGATAATCATCTCTTGTAATATTAAAATAAGCACTGGTTGATTTGTTAGTACTTAAAAGTTGTATGTGATTTTCTTTTCTGGTGTGATTCTTTGCAGAATTTGGTTGAATTGTTTAAACCGTACAGCGACGTTTTGGCATGTACCATTGATAGAGACTACCATGGGAAAAGTTTGGGGACAGCTGTTGTCAGGTCTAGCTTAAAAGCATTTTATTATCATAGAGTACTCTTAATAATCAGGCATACCACACACGTTCTATCCGAAAATCTCCTAAAGCTTACAGATTTCCCAGCAAATGTAATTTGGTGTTTGTGTGTTTTGCAGTACTGTAAGTTTGAGCGAGCGTGCGTAACGACAAAATAGGCTTGCGTGGCTACCGGAGTGCAGCTTGAAAACAAGGTGATGCAAGTTAGCGGAAAACTTGCCGTAAATCTATTGCGTCCTTGGAGAAAGAAACAAACTTTCGTGGCATCTTATGTCCTTTTCTCCAATTTATGTGACTTGAGGTAGTTTTGAAATCCCCTAGAGACAGTGTGGGGTGTATTAAGTAAGTTGGTTTTTAGTGTCTTTTGCTATGACATAAGATAAGCTGAAATCGATACGTTACCTAAGCTCTCAAATTGTTAGTCTGGGCTGTCTGTGGCTTCTTTAGTCAGGAGTAATACTAAAGGCACGTGATGGGTTGTTGCAAAGAAAAGGTGAAAGAATTCCAAGCTTGGCCAGTGACGGGTGTGAGAAAATGACTTGTTGTGTGCTTACCAGTATATTGCCGTGAAGGGTGCTTTACTAGACTGCCCATTCACGCGGATTTCAGCTCTGCTAGTATGTTATCAGTTCGAAGTCCCGAAATCGTGATCCAGCCCATGGCCTTTTATTGTGTGGTGTGCGTGATACGGCTCCCGGCCCGTTCACTTGGTTGGTTGATCGTTGGATTTAGGATGCCGGATCAAAACTCTGGCCGGACCAACATTCATGGTCTTCAAATACTTGGGGAGAAAGTGCATCCTTTGTGATGACGTCTACAATTGCTTTGGTCTTCTCGAGTAAGGACGATCAACCGTAAGACCCTGTGGGACGTAAAAGATGCAGCACATATTCGCAAAGGGCAGAGCATACAGTTCCCGGTGTTCTGGTCTGTTCTCTGCGGTATATCATAATAGGGAGGGTAAAGCGCTGGGAGATACTAGCTACACCAAGCTACTTTAAAATCCGAGGGTAAACAAAGATGTGATGATGATGATGATGATGATGTGCGGCAGTGTTGTCAATTCCCATTTATGCTAAAGTTCTTGTTGTTCTGTTTGTTTAGAATGAAAAGCAGGAATGCTTGTGAGTGGATAATAAATACATTCAGCGGTGAGAAATATCCTGGTGAGTGTAGAATGGAAGGGAGGGTTAAAGAGGAAATAAAACTATCGTGAAAAGCATATTTAACTACGTGAAAAGCAACAATTTCCTTTGAAATCCTCTGACAAAATTCAAATTTTCGCCAGTGTAACAAATAATAGGAAAGCAGCATCCATTTTGTACCCTTGCTGTGAGGGAGTCTGTTGCAGGAAGCGGACAACTAGGCCCCCAATTTGAGTTTGATGACTTAATACCTAACCGTTCTCAGATACAGAGGGAGTTGTGACAACCGAAAAAGGCCTGAAAGATTTCGGGAGTCACGGGACACGGGCGCCAGGGGTCAATGCGAACACCACATCCTCTCCTTACCAACATTAGCAAGATAATTCCAGGGTCCGAAATTAACTTTCTTATATGGGCGCCAACTGGCAACTAGATAATAATTTTCACTCGCCAGATGTCAAATTGTGGTCGCGAAAAACTTTCACCTGAAAATGCACGTTTTG
>NC_090890.1:14563972-14593972 GCF_036669925.1 Montipora capricornis
CTCGAATCAAAGTAAAAGTGAAAGCAAATATTAGTTTAATGCAGGTGACACAATTTTTAATATTTTTTTAGGGTAACGTATCCATTCCTCCCTTTGAGAGTTCTAGTATTCTCCAAGTAGGATGGTTTTTTAAAAGTTTCTGTCATCGATTTTACGGAATGTTCGGGTATACTTTTAAGAGATACGAAACGGTTGTATTTGTTTTCTTCGGTGATTTTGTTTCGCCGGAAATGCGAGAACAGAGCAGTGTACTGACATCATCTTGAAACTCATACTCTGGGAAGCGACGAAGAGCAGCTGCCATGCAAAACCCAGCTGGAAAGAGGAAGTACCTTTCAAAATATTGTCTCACTTAAGATTAGCCGAGATATTCCTTTATACCTCAATCAGCCTTGCTCTGATGGTTTTTTCCATTAGATTGTAAATCCAAAAATGTAAGCCAACCTTCAGTGTTACTGGAGATAAATAGAAAATTATGCAAGATGTAAATTACTAGCTCGAAAAACCAGAAGGGTTTCATTAACACTTCACTAAAAATCTGCAAAATTATTTTGGAAAGTCTTTACCGAGGCCCGCAGTCAAGTTCTTCAACATCTTTTTTTGTTATAAAAAACTGCGTCCGAACGTTCCACAGAGTTGCATTACTGTTCTAAAGGGAACTGACAGCTTCCTTACCGGAAGTCCAAACAAAACACGAAAATTCCCGTCACTGTAACTTACTGACTCATCCAAATCAACGCCTAAGAATTTATTTGAGTCTTCCTCCAGCTATAAAATTCTATGATCGAGAACTTGAGGCTCAGGCTATCATCAGTTTCTCCATCGACATGATGCGATCGACCGCCGTGGTTCTGTTTCTATTGTTGCTGCCAGCAGATGGTCAAAACTCGCCATCTACTTCAAAGGTAAGATTTGGTGACAAAAAGAGTCCTCAATTGGTTGGCTCGTTCTAGCTACCAAACCGAAAGACAGCGAGCGCAAAACGTGTCGTAAATTAATTCTAGGTATCAACTTTTGTGCAGACAAAAGTGCAGACAGACTTAAGGTACGGACATCTCGTTTATGGGCAGATATAACAATTTGTTTTATTGCTACGATTCCAGAAAATCTCCCAATCTGTTCTTCCTGCCATCCACTGACAAGAGTCAAAAAATCAGTTTCATGCGCTCATCACGACATTGTTTAGTTCAGTTTTCTTTAACAATGTATATAAGTTAATCGACAAAAATCTTTTCATTCACTCTAAAGAAAAAGAAAGAAGAGTTATCCTTCCATTTACCAACGTAGACCAGTCCTCTATGTGTTGGCTATCGGCTAGGTTCCTCTACTTAAAGAGTTAGTAAAAGAAAAAAAAAGTCGCTTTCGTTGTGTTTTGCTGAAACGATTATTAGTTCGAACTGTCTTTTTCCATACCCGGGTAACACTTCTTTTTTTTAATTTTTGTTTAGACGATAATATGTCCATTCCTATACCTTTCAGATTTCTAGTCTGATTGGCTTAAAAGTAGGGCGGTTTCTTAAACAGTTTCTGTTTTGGTTTTTTGGAATGTTCGGATATATATGTATACGGTAATTGCATCTGCCTTGATTTTAATTTGTAGGTGGATTTTTTTCGCCTGAAAGCGCGAGAATAGAGAACCTGGTTAGCGGGGAAGAAAAGTGGCCACGCAAAACCCTGACCATTTTGCCGAAATGCAGTACCTTTCAAAATATTGTCTCAGTTAAGATATTATATATTCCAATCCTTTATACGTCAATCAGACTTGCTCTGATGGTTTTTGCCAATGGATCGCAAATCCAAAAATTCAAACTAACATTGTTAACAAGGCAAATACGCTGTACAAGCATGATTGTAAATTTGTAGTTGTATTATGCAAAATGTAAACATTTAATTTATTAGCTTTGAAAACCAGAGGGATTTCATTACAGTTAGGACACTTGAACCGTGAACACTTGACATTTTTTGTAATTTTTTCTTCTTCTTTTTTCTTCTTATGATGTATAGTGTTACATACTCTTGTCAAAAGGACGAGCCCACATTCTATAGTCACTAAAAAAATGTACAATCAAATATCAAGTGTCGAGTGTCTCCATTGTAAGACTTCGCTAAAATCTTCGCAATTGGTTTGGAAAATCAAGTTTTTAAACATTTTTTTCACAAACAATGCGTTCGTAAGTTCGCAGAGTTGCATCGTAATTCGTAAAGGGAACTGACAGCTTCCTTACCGGAACTGAACTCAAACAGAACACGAAAATTCTCGTCAGGGTAACTTACTGACTCATCCAAATCAACGCCTAAGAATTTATAAAGCTATAAAATTCTATGATTGAGAACTTGAAGTCTTAAGATCATAATAATTAGTCTAATTAGTCTAAATTACTGACTCATCCAAATCAACATCACACGGAGAATTGATTTGAGCCGGTCTCCAACTATAAATTCTGTGAATGAGAACTTGAGGTTTAGGTCACCATCAGTTTCCACCATTGAGATGAAGAGATCGATTCCCGTGGTTATGTTTCTATTGTTGCTACTAGCAGATGGTCAAAATTCGCCGTCTACTTCAAAAGTAAGATTTAAGGACAAAGTGAGTCCTCAATTGGTTGGCCCAACCAATACTTGAAGTTAATTTACGACACGTTTTTCGCTCACTGTCTTTCGGTTTCGTAGCTAAAACGAGCGGCTCGTTTTAGCTACGAAACCGAAAGACAGCGAGCGAAAAACGTGTCGTAAATTAACTTCAAGTATCTAATTTTGTCTTCTAATAGCTTCTAATTAATTCTTGAGCCTTGACACGGAAACAAAACTAAATCAGTGTAGACTGATTTTTGGTATGGGCATCTCGTTCATGGGCATGCAGATAATGATTTGATTCAAGCGTTGTAATGATTCTAAAGTGTTTTTGAAGGCAGTGCTCAGAATGCCATAAAGCGCGCAGGACTCCCGTTCCAGCGACATAGCCGAGGATGTATCGTCCGGGGTAAGGCTAAATACTAAATAGTCTTGTTACGGTAACCTGGATAACCTCAGATTCGATGGACCATGGACGCTCATGTGACCTTAACAGTCTTCACCTACCACCCACTTACACAGAAATACAGAAAAAAATGTTTTTGTAAATGTTCTTTTTAGTTTCACCTGAAGTGACCCCAGTCAGTGCTCCAGCGATAAATGAAATGACTCTTATATCAATTCATTCATCGCACAAAATTACACAGGTAGAGTACACATGAAAAGACTTCGTTAAGGGAAAAACAAAGCGTTCCATATTGCACGAAGAGCGAAAAACACAAACTCATCAAGATGAGAGCACCTGCAATTAACGTTAGCTGCTTCTCGTACCTTGATAGCTGCTTCTTGATCCTTCCATTAAGGAAAAACTGAATCCGCGTAATTGTCTTGGTGGAATTTAGTCAGCTCTTGACCCGTATGTTTGGAATACAAAAACAAGGAGGAAATTTGTAGTCCAAATCCCAATTATCAAATCCTAGTGATTGTTTGGAAACTGATGCAAGTGCCGACTGATGCCTTTTGGGCATGTCACTCCATCGGTATTCGCCAATAAACCGCTGACATTGCGGAGCCTGGTAGTCTACAAACTTGGCCTAAGTGACTGCTGAGGTCTACTGATACAGAACTTAACTTAAAAAATAACCTCATGTGAGAAGTTGTGTCAAATAATAGTGTCGGAGACCTCGAAAGATTCGAAACCCCATTTTCGAAATGCTTATTCCTTTCCTAGAGGATAAATGCCAGTGCAGTATGTATGTCCCATTTTCACAGTCCAAAAAAAGGTGAAAACCAGTTTCCATTATGCCCCTTCACGATACTCAAACAAATGCAACAGATAAAAAGCCACCGCACGCGAGAGATCTCACTGTGACCTTACCCAAATTATATGAGTAGCCTGAGTTAGGTTTTAGTTGAGTTAAGGATGGTTTAACGTTGTTGTATTTACAGGGGTAAATGTAATATCTGCCAAGAGGTAAGCAATGATTCAGTAAAGAATTGACATAAAGTTAAACCTTGTGAGGTTGGAGTTAAATCAACAAAGATAGTTCAACACTATTTCAAAAGGCCTTTGTGGTGGGGAATTCAAAGATGAAGCAGTGCTTCTTGTGCTGTTTGACGAACGCAACTCAGATTTGTTTCCGAAAGTTTAATTTTATACAAAAAAGAATCCTCTCCTATGGAGAAACTTGAACTGGAAGCTCCTTAGTTTCGTACTAACTGTACATATTCTAGGCAGAAGATAAATTAATTGACTCCGAGTCCAAAATCTCCGCATTGTCAAGTTCCCAGTCCCGTATCCATTTCTTTTGGCTCCTTTCAGGGCTAGTACAGAAGATTTTGTAGGCTGCCTGACTTGGTTTCTTTGTCGAGTTTAGTTTGTGAAGTATAATTATTGGGATTTAGAACGAGCTTTCAAGGTGAACGGACGCTATTTTCTTAGGTCTGCGACTTATCCATCGAATGGCCGTAGAAAGAGGGCTCCTTTCGTTTAGACACAATGCCAGATAAAGATGGAAACACCCCGGAAACAGGATAGTCGTAAAAGAAAAAAGACAACAAGAGGTTCCCGGACAGACGACGAACCTTCAAAGTCTGGCGAAGAAAATCTCTAAACGAAAAATGAATGATTTAGTTCGTCCAAAACTCTTACCTACATTTTATCAGAAATACAGCAGCAGTGTTTTAAAATCTTGTTCATCAGGGAATATAACAGCTCTCCTAAGAAACGATCAGTGTCACTAATTTGCTACCCAAATTACGAAAAGCAAAGACTCAAAAATCGAACTGGATTGCTTGTACTTCAAGCCTACCCGCAAGATTTTTTTAAAGCATTTGTTATTTTAATTAGAGTCAGTGAACCAGTTCAGTAATAATTTCAAAGGATAACCATAGTAAACGAACTGGCATTCAGTGGCAAGCTATTGTTAAAAATGTGTAACCTTTGAAAATAAAGCGTCATCTATTCCAAGCATGAAACATGCATGATTTCATGAAAATAATATTTCTGGCTAGAATCGGCCATATCTGATTTATTATCTCAGCTGGAATAGTGTTTTCACCTGATCTGACTGCGGCCATGTTGGTGTCCCCAATTAATCATCCGGGAATCGAGCTCAATTATCTTGCGAACGTTTTCTTTTGTCTCGGTGGGAAAAAAAAGTTTTCTGATCACGTGAGTGAAAACACTCTATAGGCTTTGTTCGATATATCAATATTCAGGCATGGCTACGAGGCTTTATGGGAAGTTCTCTTCTATGTCTCACAAGTCTCAAGGGCGATTTCCAAACAAAATTATGTTCAAATTTAACCATTTATTATCTCCGCTGGAGTTTTTGAATAATATAGACATGAATTGAAGTTACACTTGACCTGATTTGAATGTAAAAGCAAAAGAGGTAGTCAGTGTATTACAGGATATAAACGTTACAAGAGGTTCTATATAGCTACGCTTCCCTACTAATCACCCTTCACACTGCAGGTTCAATCTAAGTGCCCCAATGGCCCGCCGGGTCTTCCAGGACGAAATGGAGTGAATGGGCAAAATGGGTTACCAGGCCGCGACGGACGCGATGGCGCCAAAGGAGCAAAGGGAGTGGCAGGACCTTCGGGGCAACCTGGTCTGAAGGGAGAAGCGGGAACGAGTGGAAAAGATGCTGATCATAGAAACTGGAAGCAGTGCGTGTGGAGAAGTGCCGACGGTCGCGATATCGGCCTAATAAAGGTTTGCTGGATTTGAAAAGCCACATACCTCTTTCATAATGACGACCAAATAAAATATTGTTCTGTTTTTATGCTAATAAGCCTTTCTAGCCTCGAGCTCGCTGTGACGAGCCAATTTTAAAAGAATAGTTGTTTTAAAATAAGGGCAGTACAGGTGGTAGCCATTTATGAAAGTGGTCTACACAACTTCATCAAATATATCCCCAAGAGTTATAGTAAATTGCCAAAAAATCATTGTCTAGTTCCTGGAAATTACATCATTTTTTTCCCCATCATTACATGAGGTAAAACGTATTTCAAGCTAAAAAGCAAAAGGAAGAAGGCCTTTCTATTGGACCGAGAATCAGAGAATCACTACACATGCACCAGTTAAGCAAAGAAGAAGACTGGCTCGAATGTTATGTCACAAAATTAGTATCGGTATTGGCCTAAGTTCGAATCATACGTATATGCATTTTTAGGTTTTGGAAGTGAATGATATAAAGAAGCATGCACATCGCTCAGCCTGATGCGTCCGGGGAAGATTTGAGTGACTTTCTTTTGTCTGAAGCACGGTTTTTTTCGCGAGGTCCTCCGTTTTCAGCTGAACTTTCAACTGACATTCACTATTTATTCCAAACTTCACAAATTAAACCTTATTTTAAGGGTTGTAGAAAGAACATTTTTTAAAAAGATATTTTATGCGTTGATGTCCTAGGTTAGCAGCACTATCCAACATAACTTTTCAAGGACAACATGAGACCTGAAGGATTGTCACGCAACACACATGCAGTTTTGATGTGTTAGTTCCCCACCACCCCCCCCCCCCCCCCCCCCCGGGAGTAAAATATCAGTTCTTAATTACAGAAATGCAGCTGAAAAAGTGGTCCACCCATTCTTCCAAAACTTCGTCTCTAATACAAGAAATATTAGGTTGTGTAACTAGCTCCACGATTTCAGGTATTTTCGTTGTTTTTTTAGGATTATCTTTTTACAAAAACCACAGATAACACATCTCTCCGAGTTGTTTACCAAAGCAATTTCTTCTTTCTATGTGACAACTGTTGTAATCGATGGTTATTTACCTTCTACGGTGAAGAATGCAGTGGCCCAATGCCAGTTGATGTGGTGCTGTGGGTGAGAAAAGGATTCGGCTATGATCAACACAAACCTGGGTCAATAGAGGGCTACTGCGAGAACATCCACAAGGGCAAAATCCGTGTTGGGATCAACATCGGAAATTGCAATGGTTATGGTAACTCTGATGGCCAAACTGGATGGAATTCAGTGTCTCGTTTGATGATTGAAGAAGTTCCTCGGTCCCAGTAACAAAGCAGCGTCATGTTTCAACTTCTGAGAGGGTGTCGGATTAGCAAATCAGTACGAAATGATAGCAGGCCGAAGATGGTGTCCTAAATTGAGGTTGATGTTGCATTTTTCAATAAATATTTCTAACGCCAAGCTTTTGTATTTGGTTTTTCTTAAAAAGAGTAGCGAGCCTGCGGCACCAACTCTAACCCAGGCCCCCTGATTTGTTAAAAGGCCGAATAACTTTATCCGGTGGGTAATCGCGAAAAATTAAACCTAGGCGTCTTCTAAAACCAGTGTCAATGTTTAACGCGAGGTATATCTCACACTCTTGATAGCAACTTATCCCCACGATAAAGTTATCCAGCCTGTGAACAACTGGGCCCTGGTGACAGAAAAGTGCTTGTGGATGGAAACAATAGGAAGGGGAGGGTGGGGGAAAGTGAGGCGTTATTTGCTAGAATGAAACGATTTCTCACTGGTACAATTCGAGAGATAAGTTTTAGTCCCCATCCCTTTCACTTCAATTTGGTTTGTAGTCGACCAAAAGAAATACGAATGAATGAATGAATGAATTTACCAAGGAACGAACTAGCAACTGAAAATTAGAAAGAAGGACGACGGAATGAGCAGACGGATACACTGATGAATAAATGGATGGATGGACGAATAAAACCCGCTGAAAAACACTCTTTGAAGAGGAACCTTTTATTGTGACAATTCACGTGAACTAGAAATTGGACGAAAGCAATTGTTTATATAATATATGATGACAAGCACCTAAATTCACATTTCACACAGTCAACCCAAATGTCAAACTTTACTTATTTATTTCCTTTGGCTGATAATTCGCAATGATATTAACACACGGCCTTACGATAAACTAAATGAAATGAAGCTCTTATTACTGAGAGGATTCATGTTGGCCTTTCTAGGATTCAAAATCCAGCTAAACTAGATAAATTTCTGAAAGATTTTCATGAGATGTTACCGAAAAGTAAATAATAGTTTTTGACATAGCAATTTTTTTTTGGTATCATTATTTACTTACATGTCCGTAAACACTACTTACATATATAACCGTGTTGGACGAAATTTAGGGAAATGCTCCGCGCACTTCACACTGGTGGGGGGGTAGGGGTTAGTTGGTGAGGGGTGATTAGGTTAATAAGGTTAAATCCTAACCCAAAGCTAATCACCCCTCACCCCCACCCTCTACCGCTACCGCTACCCCCGGAATAAACATGCCGCAATTTGAGAATGCCACCGCTGTTACTTGAAGCATTTATATCCCAAAATATCATCATCGTCATCAGAAGAAGCATATTACAACTCGGGTGACTTTGCTGCGGCTACAACATTTCGCTACGTTACTCCCATTCCTGAGTTATTTCCTGGATCTCAGGAATGGACAATGCAGCAATGTCGAAGGATATTGAGTAAATTGTCTCTCCATCACCCCCTGGTTCTGCTAAGAGGGCGCCTCCACTGTGCTTCAGGCTCCTAATAGAGTATGACTAATTTTGAAAAGAAGGGTTGTTTTCCTTTCCTTTCACTTTATAGATCTGGGCCGGATTGTTCGCAAGCCGATTAACTTAAAACGAAATTGCAGCGTTGACATTGATTTAAAAAGTTTCTAAAAAGTAAAACGTTTCGATCACTTCTGTGACCTTCATCAGTTACTTATGGAAATATGACTAACGATGGTAAAATAGGCAAGTAGGTGACAAATATGCATAACGCGTGCGCCAAAAAGTGTTCTAAAAATTCTGAGATTCTGAGATTCAGGCACACACATGGAAACTCAACGCGCTGGTTGAGCGAGTTCTCTTCCTTATTAGAATACCACGCTTCCAAAAACAACCGCTGGTTCCATTGGGGACAGATGTGAAGAACTGACACGTTTTTCAAAATCAAAGCTGTGGCCAGTTTTTTGGAATATTGGGCTAGTTGAGAGTTTCTGTCGAAACACGCGGCGGCTTTAGAATGTTCTTTGGTTTTGGTTTTTTAGGCGCGTGACGTCTGGCCGATGAACGGCACTGCAGCGTAATCATTGCATTCGGTCTTGTAAACAGTGCCTCTTGTGTCCTCTTTCTTTGGTTGATCTTTCGGTCTTCTAAAAAAGGAGCCGACGGTGCGGACGGGTTTGTGCGCTACTTTGATCTTGTGTTGGTTTAGCACTCTTGTAATTTTCTCAGAGGCGCCTTTAGCGTAGGGAAGTACGACTAAATTACGCGTGCTCCCCATGTCTTTCGCGTGGTTTACGGGGTTTACAACCGTCAAAGAACCGTGCCGAATAGCCATTGGCTTTAAGCGTTGCGGTTACACGCTGAAACTCGGCGGTCTTTTCTTCGTCTGTGCACGGAATAGAGATGGCTCGATCTAGCAAAGTCAAAGTTTGTTCAACACAAACGCGCCGTTGCACGGACTTTGGGACATTGTTTGACATCTGTCCCCAATGGAACCAGCGGTTGTTTTAGGAAGCGCGGTATTCTAATAACGAAGAGAACTCAATCAACGAGCACGTTGAGTTTCCACTTGTGTACCTCAATCTCAAGAATTTTTAGAACATTTTTTGGCACCGGCGTTATGCTTATTCGTCACTTACTTGCCTTTTTACCATCGTTAGTCATATCTGCATAAGTAACTGATGAAGGTCACAGAAGTGATCGAAACGTTTTACTTTTTAAAAACTTTTTAAATCAGTGTCAACGCTGGAATTCGTTTTATATCAACTGATAAGAGGAAGCAGCCGCATCGATACGGTCTAACACAAGTTGATATCAAGGATTCTGTGGTGTTAGGCCAGATATGAACCGCTCGCACGCGTCTATTCTGTGCTCTTGTAGTGTGACTATGTTGGTATTAACTAGGGCCTCATTATAACCCTTCTCTGGATAAATTATGGCCATTGTGCGCTCTTGTATCCTCTCTAACGAGTCAGAGACATATCGCAGCAGATTGGCATATAATAGGCTAGCGTAGTCAAGTGTTCATCGGACGATTGAGCATAGAGGTGGTGGTTGGCTTTTTTCACTATAGAGTCGCATTGAGCCTCCCACTTCAAGTGGTGAGGAACAAGGACGCCATGAAATTTGAATGACTTAACCTCTTCCAAAGAGGAACCGCCCGTGGCAATAGGAGGACACTGAAAACTAGTATAGGGTAAAAAGTCAACCGCCAAAACCTTGAATTTACTGGATTGAGACACATGTTACTGCTTGAAGCAAATGATTGAACCTGCGAGACAATGGATGATAGGCCGGATGGTGCGTTCCTGGGAATAATTTCGATAGCAGTGAGATCGTCCACGTATTTTGCGCGCCGGAGCCTGTATTGGTGGAGGTCATTAGACATAACCGCCGACAACATCGGCCCTAGACGGGTAACCTGCGGTATGCCTCCATTTAAATTGCTACAGTTATGCCACCACTAGAGTCGCGACACTCTGTTGTTTCCAAGCAGGTCTTCAAACTGCAATAAACTGCCAAATTCTCGGGTTAATTGAGGTCTGGGCCCAGATCTGTTTTATGAATATAAGTGAGGGGGCGGTCTAACTGTTGATCCATTTTATATAACACGAAATAACTTTGGGGCATTGTTAACAGCAATAAGATGTGAAACCTTAACCGCTCTATAGAATGATATATTATCACGTTAAAGTTATTTTTAGCACAGAAATCTTCTCAGCTAAACGGCAACACTTTTATTATTTTCTGGTGGCTGGATTTACCTTTATGATGTTAACACTATTGAGTACATCATTTTTGTGCTTGGACATTTCAAGATAATTTTAAATGTCCGAAAAAAAAAAATTTTCCACAGGGGACTGGGCACTAGTACAAAATACCGTATATTTCCAAAACTAAAGACATATTTAATCAAAGGCCAAGAAAAGTTCGTTTTCTTTTACCATTTTGTTTAATCTAATAGTAGCGAAGTGAAATAAATTCTAGCATAAATTGCCCATTTTTTTAAAAAAATCATTGTCTAGTTTCTGGGAATTACATCGTTTTTTTCCCATCATTGCATGAGGTAAAACTTATTTCAAGCTAAAAAACAAAAGGAAGAAGGCCTTTCTATTGGACCGAGAATCAGAGAATCGCTACACACCAGTTAAGCAAGAAGAAGACTGGCTCGAATGTTATGTCACAAAATTAGTATCGGTATTGGCCTAAGTTCGAATCATACGTATATGCATTTTTAGGTTTTGGAAGTGAATGATATAAAGAAGCATGCACATCGCTCAGCCTGATGCGTCCGGGGAAGATTTGAGTGACTTTCTTTTGTCTCGAGGTCTTCCGTCAGTCAGCTGAACTTTCAACTGACATTCACTATTTATTCCAAACTTCACAAACTAAACCTTATTTTAAGGGTTATAGAAAGAACATTTTTTAAAAAGATATTTTATGTGTTGATGTCCTAGGTTAGCAGCACTATCCAACATAACTTTTCAAGGACAACATGAGACCTGAAGGATTGTCACGCAACACACATGCAGTTTTGGTGTGTTAGTTCCCCCCCCCCCCCCCCCTGGGAGTAAAATATCAGTTCTTAATTACAGAAATGCAGCTAAAAAAGTGGTCCACCCATTCTTCCAAAACTTCGTCTCTAATACAAGAAATAATACGTTGTGTAACTAGCTCCACGATTTCAGGTATTTTCGTTGTTTTTTTCAGGATTGTCTTTTTACAAAAACCACAGATAACACCGCTCTCCGTGTTGTTTACCAAGGCAATTTCCACTTGTACTGTGACCACTGCTGTAAGCGATGGTTCATTGCCTTCAACGGTGCAGAATGCAGTGGCCCAAGGCCTGTTTATGTGGTGCTGTGGGTGAGAAAAGGATTCGGCTATGATGAACACAAACCTGGGTCAATAGAGGGCTACTGCGAGAACATCCACAAGGGCAAAATCCGTGTTGGGATCAACATCGGAAATTGCAATGGTTATGGTAACTCTGATGGCCACACTGGATGGAATTCAGTGTCTCGTTTGATGATTGAAGAAGTTCCTCGGTCCCAGTAACAAAGCAGCGTCACGTTTCAACTTCTGAGAGGGTGTCGGATTAGCAAATCAGTACGAAATGATAGCAGGCCGAAGATGGTGTCCTAAATTGAGGTTGATGTTGCATTTTTCAATAAATATTTCTAACGCCAAGCTTTTGTATTTGGCCTTTCTTAAAAAGAGCAGCGCTCCTGCGACACCCACTCTCACCCAGACCCCCTGATTTGTTAAAAGGCCGAATAACTTTATCCGGTGGGTAATCGCGAAAAATTAAACCTAGGCGTCTTCTAAAACCAGTGTCAATGTTTAACGCGAGGTATATCTCACACTCTTGATAGCAACTTATCCCCACGATAAAGTTATCCAGCCTGTGAACAACTGGGCCCTGGTGACAGAAAAGTGCTTGTGGATGGAAACAATAGGAAGGGGAGGGTGGGGGAAAGTGAGGCGTTATTTGCTAGAATGAAACGATTTCTCACTGGTACAATTCGAGAGATAAGTTTTAGTCCCCATCCCTTTCACTTCAATTTGGTTTGTAGTCGACCAAAAGAAATACGAATGAATGAATGAATGAATTTACCAAGGAACGAACTAGCAACTGAAAATTAGAAAGAAGGACGACGGAATGAGCAGACGGATTCACTGATGAATAAATAGATGGATGGACGAATAAAACCCGCTGAAAAACACTCTTTGAAGAGGAACCTTTTATTGTGACAATTCACGTGAACTAGAAATTGGACAAAAGCAATTGTTTATATAATATATGATGACAAGCACCTAAATTCACAATTCACACAGTCAACCCAAATGTCAAACTTTACTTATTTATTTCCTTTGGCTGATAATTCGCAATGATATTAACACACGGCCTTACGATAAACTAAATAAAATGAAGCTCTTATTACTGAGAGGATTCATGTTGGCCTTTCTAGGATTCAAAATCCAGCTAAACTAGATAAATTTCTGAAAGATTTTCATGAGATGTTACCGAAAAGTAAATAATAGTATTGGATATAGCAATTCCTTTTTTGATATCATGATTTACTTACATGGCCATAAACACTACTTACGTACGTAACTGTATTAGACGAAATTGAGAAACGTGATCCTCGCACTTCGCACTGGTGAGGGGTTGGGGTTAGTTGGTGAGGGGTGATTAGGTTAATAAGGTTAAATCCTAACCCAAAGCTAATCACCCCTCACCCCCACCCTCTACCGCTACCGCTACCCCCGGAATAAACATGCCGCAATTTGAGAATGCCACCGCTGTTACTTGAAGCATTTATATCCCAAAATATCATCATCGTCATCAGAAGAAGCATATTACAACTCGGGTGACTTTGCTGCGGCTACAACATTTCGCTACGTTACTCCCATTCCTGAGTTATTTCCTGGATCTCAGGAATGGACAATGCAGCAATGTCGAAGGATATTGAGTAAATTGTCTCTCCATCACCCCCTGGTTCTGCTAAGAGGGCGCCTCCACTGTGCTTCAGGCTCCTAATAGAGTATGACTAATTTTGAAAAGAAGGGTTGTTTTCCTTTCCTTTCACTTTATAGATCTGGGCCGGATTGTTCGCAAGCCGATTAACTTAAAACGAAATTGCAGCGTTGACATTGATTTAAAAAGTTTCTAAAAAGTAAAACGTTTCGATCACTTCTGTGACCTTCATCAGTTACTTATGGAAATATGACTAACGATGGTAAAATAGGCAAGTAGGTGACAAATATGCATAACGCGTGCGCCAAAAAGTGTTCTAAAAATTCTGAGATTCTGAGATTCAGGCACACACATGGAAACTCAACGCGCTGGTTGAGCGAGTTCTCTTCCTTATTAGAATACCACGCTTCCAAAAACAACCGCTGGTTCCACTGGGGACAGATGTGAAGAACTGACACGTTTTTCAAAATCAAAGCTGTGGCCAGTTTTTTGGAATATTGGGCTAGTTGAGAGTTTCTGTCGAAACACGCGGCGGCTTTAGAATGTTCTTTGGTTTTGGTTTTTTAGGCGCGTGACGTCTGGCCGATGAACGGCACTGCAGCGTAATCATTGCATTCGGTCTTGTAAACAGTGCCTCTTGTGTCCTCTTTCTTTGGTTGATCTTTCGGTCTTCTAAAAAAAGGAGCCGACGGTGCGGACGGGTTTGTGCGCTACTTTGATCTTGTGTTGGTTTAGCACTCTTGTAATTTTCTCAGAGGCGCCTTTAGCGTAGGGAAGTACGACTAAATTACGCGTGCTCCCCATGTCTTTCGCGTGGTTTACGGGGTTTACAACCGTCAAAGAACCGTGCCGAATAGCCATTGGCTTTAAGCGTTGCGGTTACACGCTGAAACTCGGCGGTCTTTTCTTCGTCTGTGCACGGAATAGAGATGGCTCGATCTAGCAAAGTCAAAGTTTGTTCAACACAAACGCGCCGTTGCACGGACTTTGGGACATTGTTTGACATCTGTCCCCAATGGAACCAGCGGTTGTTTTAGGAAGCGCGGTATTCTAATAACGAAGAGAACTCAATCAACGAGCACGTTGAGTTTCCACTTGTGTACCTCAATCTCAAGAATTTTTAGAACATTTTTTGGCACAAGCGTTATGCTTATTCGTCACTTACTTGCCTTTTTACCATCGTTAGTCATATCTGCATAAGTAACTGATGAAGGTCACAGAAGTGATCGAAACGTTTTACTTTTTAAAAACTTTTTAAATCAGTGTCAACGCTGGAATTCGTTTTATATCAACTGATAAGAGGAAGCAGCCGCATCGATACGGTCTAACACAAGTTGATATCAAGGATTCTGTGGTGTTAGGCCAGATATGAACCGCTCGCACGCGTCTATTCTGTGCTCTTGTAGTGTGACTATGTTGGTATTAACTAGGGCCTCATTATAACCCTTCTCTGGATAAATTATGGCCATTGTGCGCTCTTGTATCCTCTCTAACGAGTCAGAGACATATCGCAGCAGATTGGCATATAATAGGCTAGCGTAGTCAAGTGTTCATCGGACGATTGAGCATAGAGGTGGTGGTTGGCTTTTTTCACTATAGAGTCGCATTGAGCCTCCCACTTCAAGTGGTGAGGAACAAGGACGCCATGAAATTTGAATGACTTAACCTCTTCCAAAGAGGAACCGCCCGTGGCAATAGGAGGACACTGAAAACTAGTATAGGGTAAAAAGTCAACCGCCAAAACCTTGAATTTACTGGATTGAGACACATGTTACTGCTTGAAGCAAATGATTGAACCTGCGAGACAATGGATGATAGGCCGGATGGTGCGTTCCTGGGAATAATTTCGATAGCAGTGAGATCGTCCACGTATTTTGCGCGCCGGAGCCTGTATTGGTGGAGGTCATTAGACATAACCGCCGACAACATCGGCCCTAGACGGGTAACCTGCGGTATGCCTCCATTTAAATTGCTACAGTTATGCCACCACTAGAGTCGCGACACTCTGTTGTTTCCAAGCAGGTCTTCAAACTGCAATAAACTGCCAAATTCTCGGGTTAATTGAGGTCTGGGCCCAGATCTGTTTTATGAATATAAGTGAGGGGGCGGTCTAACTGTTGATCCATTTTATATAACACGAAATAACTTTGGGGCATTGTTAACAGCAATAAGATGTGAAACCTTAACCGCTCTATAGAATGATATATTATCACGTTAAAGTTATTTTTAGCACAGAAATCTTCTCAGCTAAACGGCAACACTTTTATTATTTTCTGGTGGCTGGATTTACCTTTATAATTTTACACTATTGAGTACATCATTTTTGTGCTTGGACATTTCACGATAATTTTAAATGTCCGAAAAAAAAAATCCTTTTCCACAGGGGACTGGGCACTAGTACAAAATACCGTATATTTCCAAAACTAAAGACATATGTAACAAAGGCCAGCAAAGTTCGTTTTCTTTTACCATTTTGTTTAATCTAATAGTAGCGAAGTGAAATAAATTCTAGCATAAACGGTTGCCATTTTTTATTTTGAGTTTTGTGGCCGTAACAAGTTACATGAGCTCATTTGCATACGTAATCCACATCAATATAAAAACTTTTGTGACGTTAGTAGTCTGCGGAAGTCCGAGGTTGTTATTACTAAACCTTCAAAAGTTAGACCACCCCTTACTCTTTTGTGCAATAATTTGGGTCCAACCCATGCCTTAATTGCTGGTTTTCACTCACGTGATCAACAGCCATGTTTTTTAACGAAAACAAATAGTTTGCATAATAATAGAGTTAAATTCCCGGAGGATTTGGTCGGGGCACCAACATGGCCACCTTTTCTTTGTTTTGGGCACCAACATGGCGGTCGTGACGTCATGTGAAAACCGAGAATAGCCCATTTCCGAATTGCTGCATGCCTCAATTTCAAAACGAGTCCTGGTGCACAACCATTCAAAAGGAAATGAGTTGCGTATTCTTATGCAAATCAAACTCATTTCCCTCACAATAGTTGAGCACCAAGACTCACTCCGAAACCGAGACAAACAGAAACTCGGAAATGGCCCATTTACTTGAGTTCTGCTGCAACTGTCCTTCGCAGGTGTATGCTACGCCGTACGTGACAAAATATCAAGTCCGCTAAAAAATAAAACAACTTGCACAATTAACACTCAAGTTGACAACAATTAGCATCAGTTTGTTTGTTGACCAAATCAAATTCCTCGCAATTTATGTCACTTCTCTTGTTGTGCAATTCATGTATTCAAAATTTCAATTCAAGATGCTTCTTTTATAAATCAAGAAGGGAGAGAATAGCTTTTGATCAATTCTATTTTCGAGGGGGGCTGCACCAGTAATGGCGGGCAACCCGTTTATCGTCCCAATAGGGAGTTTAAGAAATCACGACTGCTACGGCAACGACAAGACCGAAAAACAGTAATATCATCTGTTTTAATATATGAGGCGGGCCAGTCCGGCTAGCCCCCTTTGCCAAGATCTCGGCTCATGCCTGTTTTTATTTAGTAAAATTTCGGTTCGTTTATATCAGAAGTCGGGCTGACCCACTTGCCGAGATCTCGGTCTGAGCTACAGAGATCTCGGCAAGCCAAGCTGAAAAATTCTCCCATAAACGGTCCAGCCCAGTTTGCTGGGATGAAAAATTCTCATGACGTGTGGGTTGCCTTGAAAACGTAGTCGGATTTGCATAATCACAGGATTATTTTTGCATCTTTTGTTTTAAAATGCCATTCCGTACTTGCTAGCGCTAAAATGAACCTTTCGTTTCGAACGTCAAAGCAAGAAAATTCACCAGGTACCCCATGCGTGACTTTGACGGTTACAAGCTAGACAGGGCAACCCTAAAACCCGGAATCCGGAATCCGGAATCACAGTACAATACAGAGAGTAAAAACTATCCTAAACATTCATAAAAGCTAACCTTAGGCCTAATTAGGCCTAAAAACGTTTGTTTAGACCTAATTAGGCCTAAGGTTAACCTTTATGAATGTTTAGGATAGTTTTTACTCTCTTTATTGTACTGTGATTCCGGATTCCGGATTCCGGATTTTAGGGTTGCCCAGCTAGACACGTAAACAAATTCCTAAAATTCATCCCGGTAAACCTGGCTGAAATCGTCCATATAAACACTTCATCCCTTTTACCGGGCCAGCCCGTCTAACAGGGCTGGCTCGCCTCTTATAAATTAAACAGGCCCTAAAAGAAGAAGAAATTATCATGCTGCACGTGCGGCACGCATTTTTGCAATGCATTTCTCTCTCGTACTCATCAAAACAACAACGTGAAATGACCAATTTTCGGGTTTTGACGACAACATGGACAACAAACAGTTCTTTCTCATTTTTTCAAATCCGTTCGTACGATTCTATCGAATACTTCGCCTATCTTATACAAAATAAACAAGATGGAAACGCCTTGAAACACTTAGCACTTAGGATAGCTCAAGCTAGTAGTTTCAAGTAACGTTTTCGTCGACGTAGCCTTCTTGGTTTCTTAAACTCCCTAATGTCTCCTGTTGTCACTTTTTGTAGCCATAATTTTCTGGTGGATTATGTTGGTTACTCAAACTGCTTGTTGTCGGCAACTGGGTGAAGTTATAGCGACATGCGAGGAACGAGTATTCCTGTGCTTGGGCTGAGTGAAACATTCGCCTGTAGACCAAGATCCTCGATACTTTCAGCGGCCACTGTCTCGCTCAGATTTACTCGCGTTTAATCATTTTGCCACAGGTGTTCAGTCCCCCTCGAAAATAGAATTGATCAAAAGCTATTCTCTCCCTTCTTGATTTATAAAACAAGCAATCTTGAATTCATTCTCGTCACCAGAGCCTCAGATCAATCCAAGGCTCTGGGAAACTCTATGCGGGAGAACATGCGCCGTAGGGTTCTTATGGCGAAAAATTGGCTATTTGAACCTTACGGCGTCTGCTTACTTCTCGTGCTAACATGAATGCACCAATTACAGAGGCTTTTGATTGTTCTTCACGAAAACCAATAAGAAGACACTTTGCTTCAGGGTTCCCCAGAGCTCTTCTCTCCCTCAGTCAAGAGAAGAGCTCTGGGGTCGAGATTGTCTTGAATTGAAATTATCGAGCTTGACATTCAATGCGCAGGCCTTGAATACATGAATTGCACAACAAGAGAAGTGACATAAATTGCGAGGAATTTGATTTGGTCAACAAACAAATTGATGCTAATTGTTGGCAACTTGATTATAAATGGTGTGACTTGTTTTATTTTTAGCGGACTTGATATTTTGTCACATTCGGCGTAGCATACAGGTGCGTTTTGGTTGATTCTTTTACTTCCGTTAGGCCCAAATCGTTTATGTATGAGGTCATCGTTTAGCATAGATCTGTGAGTCTAATTTTAATCTTAGAGTCTCCAGTAAATCATTCCTGACATAATCGAAACGCTTCTCATACGATGCTGATTCCATGCGTGCACGTTCGACATTCAAAGTTGCAAAGGATGAACTGGTAGACGAGATTGTTTCTGGCTTTGGCCGAATGTACTCTCAATAGCAATTTGCGATGATAGCAGGCTTCAGCTGCAACCAAATCTCTTGATACTCTAGCTAATTTACTGCATTGAGTAAGTTTCTCCCACACACCTTTTTCCTTTAATGTATCTCCTAACTTTGTCACAACACGTTCGTAAGTTGTTAGGCTTTTGGCTCAGTGGAGGCACGAATAGATTTTCTCTCTGCCGTGACCTTCTCGTTGTTGTAATGACTTTTTCTTTGCATATGTTGTCCTGATCTCTTTTCATAGTAAAAATACTTCGGCATTTGTGATGATAAGTAATATTTGGATATTCTCCTCCCACTGTTTTTGCGAGCTCTAAGATCGTTGCGCACTGTCAAATTTCTGCGGCTCTTACAAGAGCTTTTCATGACTGGATGTCTTGCAGTGATGATAGGTCACCACAAGCGTCGGTGCAATCATAGTTAGTACTAACTATGGTGCAATGTATAAAGCAGTTATCTCTTAGTTCAACACTAAGACGTTTGCTGGTGGGAGAGCTCAATTCTTCACTTATAGACCTTTTGGAATTATTTCCTATAAAATGAAGATAGAAAGGCCACTTTCACTAGGACGCTCTTTAGAGTAAAACATTAGCAGAGATTCCAAAAAACAACGTCGTTAAAGAGAATCGTAGTAGGAAAAACACCCCCACATACTTGCTGAATAAAAGCATGATATCGCATTCGAGTCCATATCTCGAACGCCAGTAGTTTATTTATGTTGTTATAACAAATCGCTCTGAAATAGCCTTAAATTCCTTCCGATTTCTTTGATAAACCTTTTCCTTCTTGAATTACCCACGACGCATTGCAAATAATATTAATCACGCATTCAAAATAAAACAAGAATTCAAGTCTTTTCTAGTAATACAAACAGCAAGAATTCAAAAAAAGGAACATTCCTCAGCTTAAAATTTCTTTGACCATGAATTCAATCTTAAATTCAATGGTTTGCTGGAGCGTTTTCCCTAGCTTCGTTTTCATGCAGAGGCGCTATTTTTTTTTTACTTTTTTGAGTCCCAAAATATTCATAAAGCTGCGCTTTCGGATTTGCTATCATCAAAATTTTAGTACAGCTTGTGATGCTCTTTCAATTGTCACTAGTCACACTTTTTGGTTCGGCCCATGGATTTATAGGCTTAGTATGGGAGTTGTTGGCTCCTTGTCATGGACTCCTGCTTAAATTTTCCAGATTAGTGCGAGGATCATTTCTCCCTTACGGCTGAAGATTTTTTTGTAGAACGTATTGAATTTACAAAATGAGGGGTGGTCCACAGGGGTGGTCCACAGGGATTGTCGATGGACTTGGGGTCCATGTTTTCTATACGTCCCGCATTCAGTAAGCCACGCAAGAATACCGCTGAATCAGGGCGCTTATTTCCCTGTGGGCCCGGTCCATGGTTGAATTCAGTTGGCACCGTCCTTGATTGGCGTTAAAGGGCGTTGAACAACCAGGCCCTGGGTACGAAAATGTTGCTCAGCTGCGTAGGGACTGGGGAAGTTAGTCAAAGTGATGGCCACTGAGAGAAAAACACGGGATGAGGACTTGTTTATTGACGTTCACTCTTCGAAAGAGCCGGATGAAACAGAACTTATTCCAGCATTGGGAGAAGGAAGAGGCAAACCAACAAAAGATGTCACTTGCATCGCCCTTCCTAAAGCAGCACTTGGAATAACGAAGGAAAAGCAGTCGATTCCTAGGGGTTCGACTGGGCGGGGAAGAGCCTCTCTGATGAAAGCTCGTGCTTTGACAGATTCACCTCCTGTTAGGAGACCAGGAGAGAAAGTTGAGAAGCAAATTTCCAGCATCTTAAACGTAAAATGCCTTTTTTTGTTATGATTTTGAAAAGCGCTTGTCTCTGCTAGCTTTTTGAAACGTTGAAGTACCTATCACCTCAACACACTTTTCCACTTTATTTTTTCTCCGAAATCGTCCCAAATACATCGTGTTGTTTTTAGAACCTTTTGATTGAAATTTCACTTTTTATAGGCCTTATTCACGATAGCCGCCATGTTGGTTTTCAAATTGTCATGCAAATTAGCCATGTGTTATGCTGGGGGGCAAACATAAGAAAAAAGGCAAATTGCGGAAAATCGGCTCGTCGAAATGTTGAAAATAACAATGCTAAAGGTACATTTTAGAATTAAGCACCTTTTATAATAATTTTATATCTTTGATTGCCTTTGACATTTTGACTTTCTACTTCGTTAGCTCCTCATTTTTCACTAAAAAAAAACATCGAAGTAACTTGTGTAATCATTCTATTTACTACTTAGGTGATAAGCACTCAATGAACGTGAAACAAATCATCTGTGTGGCTAAGATGTTCGTTATAACCTCTCGAACTTGTTTTGTTTGCCCCCTCAGATGTGAGTGGCTAATTTGCATGATAATAGCAAATCCAACATGGCGGCCATCGTGAATAAGGTCTATTGGCTTTGAAAGAGGGGAACAGGGGTCATACTTTGATCCAAAACCGAGCAATGAAGGGGATTGGGTTTGATACCGGGTTGACGTCACAGACTGCTTTGCATTGCGATAGATCTTTGAAAACAGCGATGCAAGTTAATTTGTGACGTCAACCTGGTGTCAAACTCATTCCCTTTCATTGCTCAGTTATGGATCAAAGTATGACCACTTTTCTTGCTGTTCAAAACCAGTGAAAAAAGTGAAATTTCCATGAAAAGGTTCCAAAAACAACACAATGTATTTTGGACGATATCGGAGAATAAATTAAAGGGAAAAGTATATTGAGGTGATTGGCAATTTAAAATAGTAGTTCTTTAGCACTAAGAGTACAAACCAGTCTGTGTGAAACATGCCTATAAGCTTGCATATGCAGACCGCAAATTGAAAACCAGGGACAAAATGCAGACAGGGGGTGAAATATGAACTATGGACAGGTAAGATTTGACAGTTGTAGCCAGGAAAAACTATGGGAGCAACTACAGAATACAGGGCCACATTCAAGACCTATGGAAGTACTGGCTCGTTTGGCTCGGCACTTTTCGAAATTCTTTGGTCAGAAAGGGTTTTTAAAATAAAAGATCAGTTGAGCTGTATAAAAGTGCATTATGCTACTGTGTTGACAAAAATTTCCTGGCAGTGGTTTTTTTCCTAAAAAGGATCATCACATTTAATTCAACTTCTTATTGCTTACTGCGATTTTCATAATTTTGGTGAATTTGTCTTCAAGCTCCAACGGCCAAACTGCGTTTTGACTTTCATCAATCAAGCTTTCGATGCCAATGGCAGATGGCAAAAGCAAAATCTTGATGTGTGATGTAACCCACCGATCAGCATCTTTGGTCCCTAAGGTACATTTGTACATTTGAACTCGTTGCCAATGGAAAGCAATGGAATCTGTATGAATCCTTTTAACTGAAGAATTTCTAAAAACGTATCATATATGATAATGGTATTCAAGCTGTGAACTAAACAAAAACTCCAATTCACTTTCTGCAATCTTCACGGCTATGTTCGGAAATTATTTTGATTGATGGAAGCCAAAATGCAGTTTGGCACTTGGCACTTGAAGGTGACTTTGCACAGAATTATGAAAATCGCAGTAATGCCTTAAACAGGGATTTCATTAAAATTTAAAATTGGCGGCTGGTTTGAGAAGAGTAACTGACTGCTGTCATTGTCAATTAATAAATAATCACTTTTAAATTGATTTTAGGTTTGAAAGAATCTGTCTTTAATTGCTTCAATCCAGTAGGGAAAAAAGTAGCCAGCTTTTGAGTTCTCTGAGTGAAGTAGCCAATGCTTTTTGTCGGAACTTATTGAAACCAGCATTTTAACATTAGTCTCCTTTTATTTATTTATTTAGTTATTAATTTACTTATTTATTTATTTATACACTTCTCCCCTTTGGGCAGGGTATCCCCACAGAGCTCCACTCCAGGGACCCAAACAAAAGACAAAAATACATACTAAATTTAACAACTGTACACAAACAATCATCACTTAATTTAAAGGTACAAATAGCTCCACAAGAGTGACATTTGATACGGATAGATTTAAAGGATTGTGGTATGTGAACATTGTAAGAAGTTTTGGTTATTTCCTTGAATCGCTGGAGTTCAGTGCACAGACTCCATTTCGCCCTTTTAGCCATCATTTTATCCTTGGTCTGCAATCTGCTGTCTGTTTTTTACAGTGACTCATGGTTAGTATGCAGCATGTGATGGAGTAGTGATTTTTTTGGTTTATGGTTTGTGATTTAAGCCACGTGCTTTTCACCCCTGAGTGGCCATAGAAAATACAAATTGGTTAAGAGTAATACAGCCCTAGTTTCCATGAGTAAGTTCTCTTTATAAGATATGTTTGTCATCAGGTTGAAGTGGTATGTACTACAAATAAACAGTATTATTGACTTCAGGATCGGGAAAAGGGGTGAATATTTTCCTCTCCCCTCTGCGGCTTGGTAAATATGCACCAGTGTCCTCTATTCACCTTGAATTCTGATGACGATGATGATGATGATGATGATGATAATAATAATAATATCATTAACTAGCATTATCAAGGTGTTTATCTGGGGTACACAAATCTCACTTTCATTACTTCTGCATATTAGGTATGTTTTATAACTTTTGTTATTAACTTATGCATTATTTGTGCAATAATCATCTGCTTTTATTTTAGATTGTTTAAACTTGGTGTTATGTAAATTTAAGATGTGATGTGGTACCGGTAAATAACTGATGAATGATTTGATATCTTCACTTTCAACTTGTTGCTTACTTTAGCATTTGGAAGTTGGCTTTGCTTCTTAGTTGATTAATTTTAAATGAGTGCCTGGGCTTGAGGATTGGTGCTCTAACCATGAATAATGAAAGTCTATTAGTTGACCATTATCAACACTATTTACAAATTTGCCACAGATCATGTTGATAATAGGTGGCCAATATCAACTCTATTCACAATGCCACAGACCATGTAGATTCAGTTTTACTCAAATGGACTGCTTTATGGGGACTGCGTCATCAGCTATCAGGAGAAACTGGTAGTAAATGAAATAAGTAAAAAGCTTTAAAGTGCCACTAGGACGAAAATGTTTGGTTTTCTTTTCAAATTTTTTCAACGTCAATTAAGTCAATATGTTCAAAATAATACAATGCATTTAAATTTGGAACGATAGAAGCGAGATAAGTCGGGGAATAGCCAGCCAAAAACTGCTAAAAATCTGTCGGCCATTACTCGGACGGCATTGGAGAAACCTGCGATCATTTTGTAAGCGGTCTTCATGCAAGACTTGGCTTGTGACGTCATACGCGCATCGCTTCGTGAGCGTTTGACAAAGCGAACAAGTCGATCAAGGAGTAATGTATATAATATCAGCAAAAAGCAACTCGGC
The DNA here is from genome assembly GCF_036669925.1 of Montipora capricornis. NCBI lineage: Eukaryota > Metazoa > Cnidaria > Anthozoa > Scleractinia > Acroporidae > Montipora > Montipora capricornis. The sequence goes on from NC_090890.1 coordinate 14,588,342, forward strand.
GATATCTCTCATCTCATAGATGGCACGGGAAATTAGCCGCGTTTATTTTGAGCATTGCGCATATGACGTCAGACCCCAGGCGATCCAGCTAGACCCAACCCTTTTCCTCGCTCACGGTCATTTGCCGTTCAAGTAATGGCAGACAGCGAAAACCGAAAAACTGTTACAATAATCATACAATGTACTTTCCGTGGGAATTTTGAGACAAAAATTGGCATGATACCTATCTAGTACATCTATTTTCAAAATCTAAAGAAAAAAGGGCATGCAAAATTTTCATCGTAGTGGCTTTTTAAAAAAGATGATTGAGAGATGGCTGTTCATACTTTTTTAGTAATCTATTTATTTATTTATTTATTTATTTTGCTGCACAAAACCTGTCTGGGGGATTGAGCCTATGAGCCAAACAGTCAACTGTAATACTATTATAACAATAATATTCTCTCTATATGGAGAATTGCATATGTATGTACATGTATGTGTGTAATCTACATGTATAAAATTATTATAATTAATGTGTTTATGTATGGACTAAAAATTAAGGTTGACATTTAAAAAATACAATAGATTCAGTTGAACTTTGTCATTAGGATTTTTTTTACTTTTATGACATGATATTATGTCTCAAGCTGTCATGAACATTCTTGTCAAATTAATGAGCCATCTTTCTAATACAGAAACAAGAGTCATTTCCTCCACTGTCAGCCAGTAAAGTCAAGCCATCAACGCCAAAGTGGTGCAGAGAGACTGCTACAAGGTTAAACAAGAATAACACATCAAGACCAGTCTCAAATGTATCTGATTCAACAGATGAAAGAAATACAAGCTCCACTACACCTTTGGTTTTCATAGGATGTAAGGTTAGTACTGCTGTATAAAAAGAAACGTTCTGGAAAGGCTATAAGGGCTCAATCTCACCTTGGAACTGTTGTTTAGTTAGTTTAATGAAATTATGTATGACTAATACTAAGCCTGCATTTTCACAGCTACTCACTTTTATCCTTTTCTTTGCTTGTCTAAATTTAAGGTTGTTGTACTGCTCAGATGAGCAGCAGGGATTTTGCTCCCTTCCTTGTATGTTTAATGTTCTTATGTCAAATTAGCTTACGTAATTTGCTCCTTCTTCACTGTCTTGATCCACATTAGAAAGTGGTGTAAATACGTGGTTACTCGATCCAGGACCTTGAGGTCTAAACGTAAATTAGTAGTAGAGACATTAGGCAACATATAAATACAGTAGACGGCAAACTTTGGACTAAAATTGGCATTTTGTCAAAAAGGAAAGAAACTTGTTTGATATGAGCTCATTTTTTGTGTGTTAGCAGCAGGTATCAAATTGAATTAATTATTCAAACGAGAGAGACGAGTTAGAATAACATAATTTTCATGCTTTTACAGTGTATGACAAGCAGTAGCCCACTGTTTCGCGTTTCACGTAAATATGATGCTTAAAGGCCCACCTTCATCCTACAGGCATTGCTTGCTGTGGAAAAATTTTAATGTATGAAAATTCAAGCCAAAACTGAAATTCATCCAATCACATTGCTATGATAAGCAATGCAAATTTCCAATTAACAAAAACAAACGGTCGAAAAGCCTGTTGGTTCAAGGTAGCCCTTTAATCTCTAATAAATAGTAGCAGTAGTAGTAGAGTATGTAATAATATAATAATAATAATAATAATAATAATTATTATTATTATTATTATTATTATTATTATTAAGTAATGGTCCGGCTAAGAAGCAGGCAGCCCAGCGGCAAAAGTACTTAGAAGCTGCTGCTCCAATCGAGGCATCTGATTGGCTAATATCGTAAAATGTCGAAAAAAGATGAGGAAAAAATGAAAAAAAAGCCTTTTTTGGATTTCTTCTTCCCCATGCCCTTGATCTCTGTCTCTCGGCCAAATTTGGGCATTGTTCTATGCGCCATTCGCCAATCGGCAAATGGCGCATAGAATCTTGACGATATTTACAAACATAGTTTTTGAAGGCATAATGATTTGTTCTACGAAACAGAATCTAATTTTTTAGACGGCAAGTCGATTACATTTTTCATTGAAATTCAAATTTCGCGCTTTTAGCTGCCTACACCAATGGGAACAGCCGAACTTAATTTGATTAAAAATGTTGGCACATTTTAACTAACCGACGCTATTGCCGCGGGCTATTGTTTTTCTGCCTGCTTCTTAGCCGGACCATTACTTAATAACAATAACAATAACAATAATAATAATAAGAAGAAGAAGAAGAAGAAGAAGAAGAACAACAACAACAACAACAACAACAACAACAACACCAATAATAATAATACCCGAGGCGTGATAAGGTTGCCATCTACCTTCACTGGACGATTTATGAGCACGTTCCTAACAAAGTTGTAGAAAAGATGAAATCACCACCCTATGGAACATGCCCATACATGTACATATCTGTACAGAGCCATATCCGACCAGACATTTCTGTCAAAAGCAATAGACACAATGTAATATACACCCATCGATATTTCCAACCCTTTCGCTCTCAGGGGCTCCCAATTATTGGTGAGTAAAATGGCTTGGCACTAGCCAGAGTAAAATGAATGAGTGTCTATCAGGGGTGTAAGGTTTGATGTGCAATTCTGGCAAGAAATACAACATAAAAGAGAGATGGTCAACAAAAATAACTCTTACATCCTTGTCCATGGACATACATGTAAGCGTTTGATTTGAGACAAATACACCACTGAATAATTTCTTTTTTCTTGTACAGGAAGATTTGTTGGCTTCATCAGATGGCAGTGATGTTATCGTTATTGAGAATCTTCCTACAACAATTACAGAACAGGTTTGTTGTTTAATATGCTCACTGACAAATAGAATGTTGGCCTTAAGAAAATTAAAATAATGTTATTGTTGGTACTAAGCCCATAATCTTTTTGACTTCGCATTTGAGGAGGGGAGGAGGGGGTGATCATGTCCTCAAAATTTGGCAAGGTGATTTGCATTAATTGTGGAATAGCATAGCTTCGTCAACCTAAAATAACCTTACGGTATATATCCTGAGATAAGATAAAGGTATCAATGTAAAGCTAACATTCAGTCAAACACTGTAAAATCATCTGCTTCTCGTTAAGGTCACCCCCCTCCCCCCCCCCCCCCCCCTTAACCCCCACACTTCAACAGTCTCTCCTCTTATCTTTCCTGCGGGATCCAAGAGGCACTTTCATGTTGGTCGGTATTCACAACAAAAGAGTTGCCATTGTTCGTGTCACATTTGAGTTTAATATGTTTTTTCAAAACTGATAATGCTTAGTTGAGTATGGGGGGGACAATTTTTGATATTTCTTGCCCACTTTTCTTCACACAAGTTGTATGGGCGATTTGCACATGTGATAATATCATTTACTACGAAAACCAGACTGCTTTGAGTTGCTTCTATTGTCAGGCAAAGTTTAACAATAATTAGACTTGGAGGAGAGAAGAAAAATCAGAATAACAAAGCATTTTGACAAAGCATTCTGGTCTTGGTAGTAAAATCATGCCATAATGGAATCGCCTATTTGGGTTCAGAAAAAAGGTTAAGGGTCGCTTAGTTAAACAGGTGTGCATCTCATTACTGCCTTCACGCCCAGGGAAAAGGAATAACCGTTACATCTGCTAACAGTTCCAAGTTGAGAATCTCTAGAATCTAAATATTCCACTGATCTTCAACACGAACGGCTGTGATAATCATCTCTTGTAATATTAAAATAAGCACTGGTTGATTTGTTAGTACTTAAAAGTTGTATGTGATTTTCTTTTCTGGTGTGATTCTTTGCAGAATTTGGTTGAATTGTTTAAACCGTACAGCGACGTTTTGGCATGTACCATTGATAGAGACTACCATGGGAAAAGGTGGGGGACAGCTGGTGTCAGGTCTAGCTTAAAAGCATTTTATTATCATAGAGTACTCTTAATGATCAGGCATACCACACACGTTCTATCCAAAAATGCCCTAGTGCTTGCAGATTTCCCAGCAAATGTAATTTGGTGTTTGTGTGTTTTGCAGTACTGTAAGTTTGAGCGAGCGTGCGTAACGACAAAATAGGCGTGCGTGGCTACCGGAGTGCAGCTTGAAAACAAGGTGATGCAAGTTAACGGAAAACTTGCCGTAAATCTATTGCGTCCTTGGAGAAAGAAACAAACTTTAGTGGCATCTTATGTCCTTTTCTCCAATTTATGTGATTTGAGCTAGTTTTGAAATCTCCTAGAGACATGTGTGGGATGTATTAAGTAAGTTGCTTTTTAGTGTCTTTTGCTATAACATAAGATAAGCTGAAATCGATACGTTACTTAAGCTCTCAAATTGTTAGTCTGGGCTCTCTGTGGCTTCTTTAGTCAGGAGTAATACTAAAGGCACGTGATGGGTTGTTGCAAAGAAAAGGTGAAAGAATTCCAAGCTTGGCCAGTGACGGGTGTGAGAAAATGACTTGTTGTGTGCTTACCAGTATATTGCCGTGAAGGGTGCTTTACTAGACTGCCCATTCACGCGGATTTCAGCTCTGCTAGTATGTCATCAGTTCGAAGTCCCGAAATCGTGATCCAGCCCATGGCCTTTTATTGTGTGCTGTGCGTGATACGGCTCCCGGCCCGTTCACTTGGTTGGTTGATCGTTGAATTTATGTGCGGGAGGTCGCCGGATCAAAACTCTGGCCGGACCAACATTCATGGTCTTCAAATACTTGGGGAGAAAGTGCATCCTTTGTGATGACTTCTACAATTGCTTTGGTCTTCTCGGGTAAGGACGATAAACCGTAAGACCCTGTGGGACGTAAAAGATGCAGCACTGATTCGCAAAGGGCAGAGCATACAGTTCACGGTGTTCTGGTCTGTTCTCTGCGGTATTTCATGATAGGGAGGGTAAAGCGCTCGGGGATACCAGCTACACCAAGCTACTCTAAAATCCGAGGGTAAATAAAGATGTGACGATGATGATGATGATGATGATGATGATGATGATGTCTGGCAGTGTTGTAAATTCCCATTTATGCTAAAGTTCTTGTTGTTCTGTTTGTTTAGAATGAAAAGCAGGAATGCTTGTGAGTGGATAATAAATACATTCAGCGGTGAGAAATATCCTGGTGAGTGTAGAATGGAAGGGAGGGGCAAAGAGGAAATAAAACTATCGTGAAAAGCATAGTTAACTATGTGAAAAGCAACAATTTACTTTGAAATCCTCTGACAAAATTCAAAATTTCGCCAGTGTAACAAATAATAGGAAAGCAGCATCCATTTTGTACCCTTGCTGTGTGGGCGTCTGTTGCAGGAAGCGGACAACTAGGCCCCCAATTTGAGTTTGATGACTTAATACCTAACCGTTCTAAGATACAGAGGGAGTTGTGACAACCGAAAAAGGCCTGAAATGTTTCGGGAGTCACGGGACACGGGCGCCAGGGATCAATGCGAACACCACATCCTCTCCTTACCAACATTAGCAAGATAATGCCAGGGTCCGAAATTAACTTTCTTAGATGGGCGCCAATTGGCAACTAGATAATCATTTTCACTCGCCAGATGGCAAATTGTGGCCGCGAAAAACTTTCACCTGAAAATGCACGTTTTGAACTTTTTTTATGGATACCAGAAAGCAACGACCGCGCTCTGTCGTGTGTATG
>NC_090890.1:14598972-14606472 GCF_036669925.1 Montipora capricornis
TGTACTTTTAAGAGATACGAAACAGTTGTATTTGTTTTCTTCGGTGATTTTGTTTCGCCGGAAATGTGAGAACAGAGCAGTGTACTGACATCATCTTGAAACTCATACTCTGGGAAGCGACGAAGAGCAGCTGCCATGCAAAACCCAGATGGAAAAAGGAAGTACGTTTCAAAATATTGTCTCACTTAAGATTAGCCGAGATATTCCTTTATACCTCAATCAGCCTTGCTCTGATGGTTTTTTCCATTAGATTGTAAATCCAAAAATGTAAGCCAACCTTCAGTGTTAAGGAGATAAATAGAAAATTATGCAAGATGTAAATTACTAGCTCGAAAAACCAGAAGGGTTTCATTAACACTTCACTAAAAATCTGCAAAATTATTTTGGAAAGTCTTTACCGAGGCCCGCAGTCAAGTTCTTCAACATCTTTTTTTGTTATAAAAAACTGCGTCCGAACGTTCCACAGAGTTGCATTACAATTCTAAAGGGAACTGACAGCTTCCTTACCGGAAGTCCAAACAAAACACGAAAATTCCCGTCACTGTAACTTACTGACTCATCCAAATCAACGCCTAAGAATTTATTTGATTCTTTCTCCAGCTATAAAATTTTATGATCGAGAACTTGAGGCTCAGGCTATCATCAGTTTCCTCATCGACATGATGCGATCGACTGCCGTGGTTCTGTTTCTATTGTTGCTGCCAGCAGATGGTCAAAACTCGCCATCTACTTCAAAGGTAAGATTTGGTGACAAAAAGAGTCCTCAATTGGTTGGCTCGTTCTAGCTACCAAACCGAAAGACAGCGAGCGCAAAACGTGTCGTAAATTAACTCTAGGCCCATCAACTTTTGTGCAGACAAAAGTGCAGACAGACTTAAGGTACGGACATCTCGTTTATGGGCAGATATAACAATTTGTTTTATTGCTACGATTCCAGAAAATCTCCCAATCTGTTCTTCCTGCCATCCACTGACAAGAGTCAGAAAATCAGTTTCATGCGCTCATCACGACATTGTTTAGTTCAGTTTTCTTTAACAATGTATATAAGTTAATCGACAAAAATCTTTTCATTCACTCTAAAGAAAAAGAAAGAAGAGTTAATATCCTTCCATTTACCAACGTAGACCTCTATTTGTTGGCTATCGGCTAGGTTCCTCTACTTAAAGAGTTAGTAAAAGAAAAAAAAAGTCGCTTTCGTTGTGTTTTGCTGAAACGATTATTAGTTCGAACTGTCTTTTTCCATACCAAGGTAACACTTTTTTTTTTCAATTTTTGTTTAGACTATAATATGTCCATTCCTATACCTTTCAGATTTCTAGTATTGGCTTAAAGTAGGGCGGTTTCTTAAACAGTTTCTGTTTTGGTTTTTTTGGAATGTTTGGATATATATGTATACGGTAATTGCATCTGCCTTGATTTTAATTTGTAGATGGATTTTTTTTCGTCTGAAAGCGCGAGAATAGAGAACCTGGTTAGCGGAAAAGAAAAGTGGCCACGCAAAACCCTGACCATTTTGGCGAAATGCAGTACCTTCCTAAATATTGTCTCAGTTAAGATAGTATATATTCCAATCCTCTATACGTCAATCAGACTTCCCCTGATGGTTTTTGCCAATAGATCGCAAATCCAAAACTTCAAACTAACATTGTTAATAAGGCCAATACGCTGTACAAGCATGATTGTAAATTTGTAGTTGTATTATGCAAAATGTAAACATTTAATTTATTAGCTTTGACACTTGAACCGTGAACACTTGACATTTTTTGTAATTTTTTCGTCTTCTTTTTTCTTCTTATGATGTATAGTGTTACATGCCTAGCATTTTGTAAGTGTAAAAACATTAAATACTCTTGTCAAAAGGACGAGCCCACATTCTATAGTCACTAAAAAAATGTACAATCAAATATCAAGTGTCGAGTGTCTCCATTGTAAGACTTAACTAAAATCTGCGAAATTGGTTTGGAAAATCAAGTTTTTAAACATTTTTTTCACAAACAATGCGTTCGAAAGTTCGCAGAGTTGCATCGTAATTCTAAAGGGAACTGACAGCTTCCTTACCGGAACTGAACTCAAACAGAACACGAAAATTCTCGTCAGTGTAACTTACTGACTCATCCAAATCAACGCCTAAGAATTTATAAAGCTATAAAATTCTATGATTGAGAACTTGAAGTCTTAAGATCATAATAATTAGTCTAATTAGTCTAAATTACTGACTCATCCAAATCAACACCACACGGAGAATTTGATTTGAGCCGGTCTCCAACTATAAATTCTGTGAATGAGAACTTGAGGTTTAGGTCACCATCAGTTTCCACCATTGAGATGAAGAGATCGATTCCCGTGGTTATGTTTCTATTGTTGCTACTAGCAGATGGTCAAAATTCGCCGTCTACTTCAAAAGTAAGATTTAAGGACAAAGTGAGTCCTCAATTGGTTGGCTCGTTTTAGCTACGAAACCGAAAGACAGCGAGCGAAAAACGTGTCGTAAATTAACTTCAAGTATCTAATTTTGTCTTCTAATAGCTTCTAATTAATTCTTGAGCCTTGACACGGAAACAAAACTAAATCAGTGTAGACTGATTTTTGGTATGGGTATCTCGTTTATGGGCATGCAGATAATGATTTGATTAAAGCGTTGTAATGATTCTAAAGTGTTTTTGAAGGCAGTGCTCAGAATGCCATAAAGCGTGCAGGATTCCCGTTCCAGGGACATAGCCCTGGCTGTCTCGTCCGGGGGTAAGGCAAAATACTAAATAGTCTTCAGTGTTATGGTAACCGGGATAACCTCAGATTCGATGGACCATGGACGCTCATGTGACCTTAACAGTCTTCAACTACCACCCACTTACACAGAAATACTGAAAAAATTGTTTTTGTAAATGTTCTTTTTAGTTTCACCTGAAGTGACCCCAGTCAGTGCTCCAGCGATAAATCAAATGACTCTTATATCAATTCATTCATCGCACAGAATTACACAGGTAGAGTACACATGAAAAGACTTCCTTAAGGGAAAAACGAGGCGTTCCATATTGCACGAAGAGCGAAAAACACAAACTCATCAAGATGAGAGCACCTGCAATTAACGTTAGCTGCTTCTCGTATACCTTGATAGCTGCTTCTTGATCCTTCCATTAAGGAAAAACTGAATCCGCGTAATTGTCCTGGTGGAATTTAGTCAGCTCTTGACTCGTATGTTTGGAATACAAAAACAAGGAGGAAATTTGTAGTCCAAATCCCAATTATCAAATCTGAAATCTCCTTCCTAGTGATTGTTTGGAAACTGATGCAAGTGCCGACTGATGCCTTTTGGGCATGTCACTCCATCGGTATTCGCCAATAAACCGCTGACATTGCGGAGCCTGGTAGTCTACAAACTTGGCCTAAGTGACTGCTGAGGTCTACTGATACAGAACTTAACTTAAAAAATAACCTCATTTGAGAAGTTGTGTCAAATAATAGAGTCGGAGACCTCGAAAGATTCGAAACCCCATTTTCGAAATGCTTATTCCTTTCCTAGAGAATAAATGCCAGGCCCAGTGCAGTATGTATGTCTCATTTTTACAGTCCAAAAAAAGGTGAAAAGCAGGTTCCATTATGCCCCTTCATGATACTCAAACAAATGCAACAAATAAAAAGCCACCGCACACGAGAGATCTCACTGTGACCTTACCCAAATTATATGGGTAGCCTGAGTTAGGTTTTAGTTGAGTTAAAGATGGTTTAACGTTGTTATATTTACAGGGGTAAATGTAATATCTGCCAAGAAGTAAGCAATGATTCAGTAACTTGAAGCGCTTTTTTCACCTTTAAGACCTAACCATTGACATAAAGTTAAACCTTGTGAGGTTGGAGTTAAATCAACAAAGACGAAAGATAGTGCAACACTATTTCAAAAGGCCTTTGTGGTGGGGCATTCCAAGAAAAGATGAAGCAATGCTTCTTGTGCTGTTTGACGAACGCACACAGATTTGTTTCCGAAAGTTTAATATTTTATACAAAAAAGAATTCCTCTCCTATGGAGAAATTTGAACTGGAAGTTCCTTGGTTTCGTACTAACTGTACATATTCTAGGCAGTAGATAAATTGACTCCCAGTCCATTTCTTTTGGCTCCTTTCAGGGCTAGTACAGAAGATTTTGTAGGCTGCCTGACTTGGTTTCTTTGTCGAGTTTAGTTTGTGAAGTATATTGAGATTTAGAACGAGCTTTCAAGGTGAACGGACGCTATTTTCTTCAGTAGGTCTGCGACTTATCCATCGAATGGCCGTAGAAAGAGGGCTGCTTTCGTTTAGACACAATGCCAGATAAAGATGGAAACATCCCGGAAACAGGATAGTCGTAAAAGAAAAAGGACAACAAGAGGTTCCCAGACAGATGACGAACCTTCAAAGTCAGGCGCATGATTTTTTTAAAGCATCAGTTATTTTAGAGTCAGTGAACCAGTTCAGTAATAATTTCAAAGGATAACCATAGTAAACGAACTGGCATTCAGTGGCAAGCTACCGTTAAAAATGTGGAACCTTTGAAAATAAAGCGTCATCTATTCAAAGCATGAAACATGCATGATTTCATGAAAATAATATTTCTGCTTAGAATCGGCCATATCTGATTTATAATCTCAGCTGGAATAGTGTTTTCACGTGACCTGACGGCGGCCATGTTGGTGTCCCCAATTAATCATCCGGGAATCGAGCTCTATTATCTTGCGAACGTTTTCTTTTGTCTCGGTGGGAAAAAAAAGTTTTCTGATCACGTAAGTGAAAACAATCTATAGGCCTTGTTCGATATATCAATATTCAGGCATGGCTACGAGGCTTTATGGGAAAGCCTCACGGCTCAGTTCTGTTTTCTTTGTCTCACAAGTCTCAAGGGAGATTTCCAAACAAAATTATGTTCAAATTTAACCATTTATTATCTCCGCTGGAGTTTTTGAATAATATTTCTGCTTAGAATCGGCCATATCTGATTTATAATCTCAGCTGGAATAGTGTTTTCACGTGACCTGACGGCGGCCATGTTGGTGTCCCCAATGAATCATCCGGAAATCGAGCTCTATTATCTTGCGAACGTTTTCTTTTGTCTCGGTGGAAAACAAGGTTGCTTATCACGTAAGTGAAAACAATCTATAGGCCTTGTTCGATATATCAATATTCAGGCATGGCTACGAGGCTTTATGGGAAAGCCTCACGGCTCAGTTCTGTTTTCTTTGTCTCACAAGTCTCAAGGGAGATTTCCAAACAAAATTATGTTCAAATTTAACCATTTATTATCTCCGCTGGAGTTTTTGAATAATATAGACATGAATTGAAGTTACACTTGACCTGATTTGACTGTAAAAGCAAAAGAGGTAGTCAGTATATTACAGGATATAAAAGTTACAAGAGATTCTATATAGCTACGCTTCCCTACTAATCACCCTTCACACTGCAGATTCAATCTAAGTGCCCCAATGGCCCGTCGGGTCTTCCAGGACGAAATGGAGTGAACGGGCACAATGGGTTACCAGGCCGCGACGGACGCGATGGCGCCAAAGGAGAAAAGGGAGTGGCAGGACCTTCGGGGCAACCTGGTCAGAAGGGAGTAGCGGGAACGAGTGGAAAAGATGCTGATCATAGAAACTGGAAGCAGTGCGTGTGGAGAAGTGACGACAGTCGCGATATCGGCCTAATAAAGGTTTGCTGGATTTGAAAAGTTTAAATAGTACTTTGAATACTACAATGGTTTAATGAACCCACATACCTCTTTCATAATGGCGACCAAATAAAATATTGTTCTGTTTTTATGCTAATAAGCCTTTCCAGCCTCGCTGTGACGAGCCAATTTTAAAAGAAAATTTGTTTCAAAATGAGGGCAGTACAGGTGGTAGCCATTTATGAAAGTGGTCTACACAACTTCATCAAATATATCACCAAGAGTTATAGTAATGCTAACTGCCATTTTTTAAAAAAATCATTGTCTCGTTTCTGGGATTACATCGTTTTTTCCCCATCATTACATGAGGTAAAACGTATTTCAAGCTAAAAAGCAAAAGGAAGAAGGCCTTTCTATTGGACCGAGAATCAGAGAATCACTACCCACCAGTTAAGCAAAGAAGAAGACTGGCTCGACTGGCTCGAAAGAACAAGACTGGCTTAAATAGTCCTTCAAATTCACGTGTACCCCCACCTTAAACATAGAAGTAAACTAGCTCGAAAGTGATGTCACAAAATTATTATCGGCATTGTTCGAATCATACTTATAAGCATTTTTAGGTTTTGGAAGTGAATGATATAAAGAAGCATGCACATCGCTCAGCCTGATGCGTCCAGGGAAAATTTGAGTGACTTTCTTTTGTCTGAAGCACGGTTTTTTTCGCGAGGTCCTCCGTTTTCAGTAGAACTTTCAACTGGCATTCACTGTTTATTCCAAACTTCACAAATTAAACCTTATTTTAAGGGTTATAGAAAGAAAAATTTTAAAAAAGATATTTTACGCGTTGATGTCCTAGGTTAGCAGCACTATCCAACATAACTTTTCAAGGACAACATGACACCTGAAGGATTCTCACGCAACACACATGCAGTTTTGATGTGTTAGTTTCGCCCCCTGGGAGTAAAATATCAGTTCTTAAGTACAGAAATGCAGCTGAAAAAGTGGTCCACCCATTCTTCCAAAACTTCGTCTCTAATACAAAAAATATTACGTGGTGTAACTAGCTCCACGATTTCAGGTATTTTCGTTGTTTTTTCAGGATTGTCTGTTTACAAAAACCACAGATAACACCGCTCTCCGTGTTGTTTACCAAGGCAATTTCTGCATCCACTGTGACGGCTGTTGTAAGCGATGGTTCATTACCTTCAACGGTGCAGAATGCAGTGGCCCAATGCCTGTTGATGTGGCGCTGTGGGTGAGAAAAGGAGTCGGCTATCATCAACACAGACCTGGGTCAATAGAGGGCTACTGCGAGAACATCCACAAGGGCAAAATCCGTGTTGGGATCAACATCGGAAATTGCAATGGTTATGGTAACTCTGATGGCTATACTGGATGGAATTCAGTGTCTCGTTTGATGATCGAAGAAGTTCCTCGGTCTCAGTAACAAAGCAGCATAATGTTTCAGCTTCTGAGAGGATGTCTAACTAGTAAATCAGTACGAAATGATAGCAGGCTGAAGATTTTGTGTTCTAAACTGAGGCTGATGGTGCAGTCTTCAATAAATATTTCAAACGCCAAGCTTTTGTGTTTAATTTTCCTTAAAAAAAGGAGCGAGTCTGTGGCATAAACTTTCACCCAGGCCCTCTGATTTGTTCAAAAGCCGGATAACCTTATCCGTTTAGGTAAGTCGCTATCCAACAGTTTCAATCAGTGTGCAAAGATTTCGGTATTTGATCGCGAAAAAGTAAAGGCGTATTCTAAAGCCAATGTCAATGTTTAACGCGAGGTATATCTCACACTCTTGATAGCGACATATCCCCTGGATAACGTTTTCCAGCCTGTGAACAACTGGGGCCTGGTGACAG
>NC_090890.1:14611472-14626472 GCF_036669925.1 Montipora capricornis
TGCAGTGGCCCAATGCCTGTTGAAGTAGCGCTGTGGATATATAGAGCAGCTGGCACAGCCCACAGTCCTGGGTCAATAGAGGGTTACTGCGAGAATATCCCCAAGGGCAAAATCCGTGCTGGGATCAACATCGGAAATTTCAATGGCTATGGTAACTCCAATGGGAGAGAGGTGCAGCATTGCGGTTTATCACTATATCATGACTAATTATCACTTATGATATATCAAGAAATATCTTGTATGTTTCTTGTAAGCAGTGTTGATAATATCATGATTAATCAATGGTTTTATAAGGGACTGATTTTTTGATATTCCGCATTAGTTTTTATCATATAAGCATAATTTATCATGATATTATCAGAATATTTAATTAAGTAAGAATTTCTTCTTCCTCCTGTGATATAGTGATAACTCGTGATATTATCAGAATGTTTAATTAAGTAAGAATTTCTTCTTCCCCCTGTGATATAGTGATAAATCATGATATTATCAGAATATTTAATTAAGTAAGAATTTCTTCTTCCCCCTGTGATATAGTGATAAATCATGATATTATCAGAATATTTAATTAAGTAAGAATTTCTTCTTCCCCCTGTGATATAGTGATCAATCATGATATTATCAGAATATTTAATTAAGTAAGAATTTCTTCTTCCCCCTGTGATATAGTGATAAATCATGATATTATCACAACATTTTTATTAAGTAAGGTTTTCTTCTACCCGGTAATAGAGTGATCAATTGTGGTATTCTCCAGCTTTATTAGAGAATTTTGATATTATCATGATATATCAAACAATCACTGTCAGTGTCTGTTCTTCTTTGTTACATGATAAAATCACTTGCGTAAGACATGATTTGAGAATGAGAGTGATACATGATATTATAGCTTGCTATTCAGAAATATATTTTTCCATGCTATTCTCAAGATTTGAGAGTGATACTTTGATATCTCAATTTACCACTTTTTCAAATTAAAGATTTGATGGCGACAATTACAGAATTTGCAAGCGAAAATTATTGAGCAACTATCATGATAATCTCAAATGATAATGATAGTTTAATATTTGACATGCACATTATGATGAAAATGATTCCTCGATATTATCATTCTATTATCACCCAAATATCAATAAAATATCCAAATATCAAGTCTCAAACAAATAACATCCTATCAAGATATTTTGATAAACCGCAATACTGCACCTTAGTGTCCAATGGCCACACTGGATGGAATTCAGTGTCTCGTTTGATAATCGAAAAAGTTCCTCGGTGTCAGTAACAAGGCAGCGCCATGTTTCAACTTCTGAGAGGATGTCTAATTAGTAAATTACTATGAAATGATAGCAGGTCGAAGATTGTGTCATAATTGTGTTATAAATATTTCAAACGCCAAGCTTTTGTATTTGGTTTTTCTTAAAAAGAGTAGCGAGCCTGCGGCACCAACTTTAACCTAGGCCCCCTGATTTGTTAAAAGGCCGGATAACTTTATCCGGTGGGTAATCACTATCTAACAGTTGCAATCAGCGTGCAAAGATTTAGGTATTTGCTCGCGAAAAATCAAACCTAGGCGTGTTCTAAAACCAGTGTCAATGTTTAACGCGAGGTATATCTCACACTCTTGATAGCCACTTATCCCCTGGATAAAGTTATCCAGCCTGTGAACAACTGGGCCCTGGTGACAGAAAAGTGCTCGTTGATGGAAACAATAGGAAGGGGAGGGTGGGGGAAAGTGAGGCGTTATTTGCTAGAATGAAACGATTTCTCACTGGTACAAGTCCAAGAGATAAGTTTTAGTCCCCATCCCTTTCACTTCAATTTGGTTTGTAGTCGACCAAGAGAAATACGAATGAATGAATGAATTTACCAAGGAACGAACTAGCAACTGAAAATTAGAAAGAAGGACGACGGAATGAGCAGACGGATTCACTGATGAATAAATGGATGGTGGACGAATAAAACCCGCTGAAAAACACTCTTTAAAGAGGAACTTTCTATTGTGACAATTCACGTTAAAAAATTGGACAAAAGCAATTGTTTATATAATATATGATGACAAGCACCTAAATTCACAATTCACACAGTCAACCCAAATGTCAGGTGGGCATTAACGAACAAACTTTACTTATTTATTTCCTTTGGCTGATAATTCGCAATGATATTAACACACGGCCTTACGATAACCTAAATGAAGCTCTTATTACTGAGAGGATTCATGTTTGCCTTTCTAGGATTCAAAATCCAGCTAAACTAGATAAATTTTTGAAAGATTTTCATGAGATGTCACCGAAAAGTAAATAATAGTTTTTGATATAGCAATTCCTTTTTGATATTATTATTATTTACTTACATGGCCATAAACACTACTTACGTACGTAACTGTATTAGACGAAATTGAGAAACGTGATCCTCGCACTTCGCACTAGTGGGGGGTTGGGGTTAGTTGGTGAGGGGTGATTAGGTTAATACGGTTAAACCCTAACCCAAACCTAATCACCCCTCACCCCCACCCTCTACCGCTATCCCCGGAATAAACATGCCGCAATATTAGAATGCCACCGCTGTTACTTGAAGCATTTATATCCCAAAATATCATCATCATCATCAGAAGAAGCATATTACAACTCGGGTGACTTTGCTGCGGCTACAACATTTCGTTACGTTACTCCTATTCCTGAGTTATTTCCTGGATCTCGGGAATGGACAATGCAGCAATGTCGAAGGATATTCAGTAAATTGTCCCTCCATCACCCCCTGGTTCTGCTAAGAGGGCGCCTCCACTGTGCTTCAGGCTCCTAATAGAGTATGACTAATTTTGAAAAGAAGGTTTGTATTCCTTTCCTTTCACTTTATAGATCTGGGCCGGATTGTTCGCAAGCCGATTAACTTAAAACGAACTGCAGCGTTGACATTGATTTAAAAAGTTTTTAAAAAGTAAAACGTTTCGATCACTTCCGTGACCTTCATCAGTTACTTATGAAAATATGTATAACGATGGTAAAATAGGCAAGTAGGTGACAAATATGCATAACGGCGTGTGCCAAAAAATGTTCTAAAAATTCTTGAGATTGAGTTACAAACGTGGAAACTCAACGTCCTCGTTGATTGAGTTCTCTTCCTCATTAGAATACCACGCTTCCAAAAACAACCGCTGGTTCCATTGGGGACAGATGTGAAGAACTGACACGTTTTCAAAATCAAAGCTGTGGCCAGTTTTTTTGGGAACGTTGGGCCAGTTGAGGGTTTTTGTCGAAACACGCGGCGGCTTTATAATGTTCTTTGGTTCTGGTTTTTTAAGCACGTGACGTCTGGCCGATGTACACTGCCGCGAAATCGTTGCATTCGATCTTGTAAACAGTGCCCCTTTTGCCCTCTTTCTTTTGTTGGTCTTTTGGTCTTCTAAAAAAGGAGCCGACAGTGCGGACAGATTTGTGCGCCACTTTCATGTTGTGTTGGTCTAGCACTCTTGTAATTTTCTCAGAGGCGCCTTTAGCGTAGGGAAGTACGACCAGATTACGAGAGACTGCCTGATCCCCCTGTCTTCCGCGTGGTTTACAGGATTTACTAATAAGGATATTCTAATAACGAAGAGAACTCAATCAACGAGCACGTTGAGTTTCCACTTGTGTACCTCAATCTCAAGAATTTTTAGAACATTTTTGGCACCGGCGTTATGTACGTTTGTCACCTACTTGCCTAATTTACCATCGTTCGTCATATTTGCATAAGTAACTGATGAAGGTCACGGAAGGGATCGAAACGTTTTACTTTTTAAAAACTTTTTAAATCAGTGTCAACGCTGGAATTCGTTTTATATCAACTGATAAGAGGAAGCAGCCGCATCGATACAATCTAACACAAGTTGATATAAAGGATTCTGTGGTGTTAGGCCAGATATGAACCGCTCGCACGCGTCTATTCTGTGCTCTTGTAGTGTGACTATGTTGGTATTAACTAGGGCCTCATTATAATCCTTCCCTGGATAAATTATGGCCATTGCGCGCTTCTGTATCCTCTCTAATGAGTCAGACACATATCGTAGCAGGTTGGCATGTGTTACGCTAGCGTACTCAAGTGTTGATCGGACGACTGAGCATAGAGGCGGCCGTTGGCTTTCTTCACTATAGAGTCGCAGTGAGCCTCCCACGTCAAGTCGTGAGAAATAAGGACGCCAAGAAATTTGAATGACTTAACTTCTTCCAAAGAGAAGCCGCCCGTGGCAATAGGAGGACACTGAAAACTAGTATAGTGTAAAAAGTCAACCGCCAAAACCTTGCATTTACTGGATTGAGACATATGTTACTGCTTGAAGCAAATGATTGAAACTGCGAGACAATGGATAATAAGACGGATGGCGCATTCCTGGGAATAATTTCGATAGCAGTGAGATCGTCCACGTATTTTGCGCGCAGGAGCCAGTATTGGTGGAGGTCATTAGACATAACCACCGACAACATCGGCCCTAGACGGGTAACCTGCGGTATGCCTCCATTTAAATTGCTACAATTATGCCACCTCTTTAGCTAACTAGAGTCGCGACACTCTGTTGTTTCCAAGCAGGTCTTCAAACTGCAATAAACTGCCAAATTCTCGGGTTAATTGAGGTCTGGGCCCAGATCTGTTTTATGAATATAAGTGAGGGGGCGGTCTAACTGTTGATCCATTTTATATAAGTTAACACGAAATAACTTTGGGGCATTGTTAACAGCAATAAGATTTGAAACCTTAACCGCTCTGTAGAATGATATGTTATCACGTGACATGTTTAAGTTATTTTTGGCACAGAAATCTTCTCAGCTAAACGGCAACACTTTTATTATTTTCTGGTGGCTGGATTTACCTTTATAATTTTACACTATTGAGTACATCATTTTTGTGCTTGGACATTTCACGATAATTTTAAATGTCCGAAAAAAAAATCCTTTTCCACAGGGGACTGGGCACTAGTACAAAATACCGTATATTTCCAAAACTAAAGACATATGTAACAAAGGCCAGCAAAGTTCGTTTTCTTTTACCATTTTGTTTAATCTAATAGTAGCGAAGTGAAATAAATTTTAGCATAAACTGTTGCCTTTTTTTATTTCGAATTTTGTGGCCGTAACAAGTCACATGACCTCATTTGCATACGTAATCCTCATCAATATACTGAATACAAAAACTTTTGTGACGTTAGTAGTCTGGGAAAGTCTTAGGTTGTTATTACTAAACCTTCAAAAGTTAGACAACCCCCTTACTTTTTTGTGCAATAATTTGAGTCCAGCCCATGCCTTAATAGCCCATTTCCGAATTGCTGCATCCCTCAGTTTCAAAGCGAGTCCTGGTGAACAACCATTCAAATGGAAATGAGTTGCGTATTCTTATGCAAATCGAACTTATTTCCCTCACACTACTAGTTGAGCACCAAGACTCACTTCGAAACCCAGACAAACAGCAACTCGGAAATGGCCCATTTACTTGAGTTCTGCTGCAAGTGTCCTTCGGAGGTGCGTTTTTTTTATTCTTTTACTTCCGTTAGGCCCAAATCGTTTATGTATGAGGTCATCGTTTAGCATAGATCTGTGAGTCTAATTTTAATCTTAGAGTCTCCAGTAAATCATTCCTGACATAATCGAAACGCTTCTCATACGATGCTGATTCCATGCGTGCACGTTCGACTTTCAAAGTTGGAAAGGATGAACTGGTAGACGAGATTGTTTCTGGCTTTGGCCGAATGTACTCTCAATAGCAATTTGCGATGATAGCAGGCTTCAGCTGCAACCAAATCTCTTGATACTCTAGCTAATTTACTGCATTGATTAAGTTTCTCTCGCACACCTTTTTTCCTTTAATGTATCTCCTAACTTTGTCACAAACACGTCAGTTCGTAAGTTGTTCTTTTGGCTGGAGGCTCACGAATAGATTTTCTCTCTGCCGTGACCTTCTCGTTGTTCTAATGATCTTTTCTTTGCATGTATGATGTCATGATCTCTTTTCATAGTAAAAATACTTCGGCATTTGTGATGATAGGTAATATTTGGATATTCTCCTCAGACTGTTTTTGCGAGCTCTAAGATAGGTGCCCACTGCCAAATTTCGGCGGTTCATACGAGAGTTTTCCATGACTGGATGTCTTGCAGTGATGATAGGTAACCACAAGAGTCGATGCAATGAAAGCAGTTATCTCTTATCTCCACACAAAGACGTTTGCTGGCGGGAGAGTTCAATTCTTCACTTATAGACCTTTTATATTTATTTCCCAGAAAATGAAGATAAATAAGCCAGTTTCGTGAGGACTGTCTTTAGAGTAAAACATTAGCAGAGATTCCAAAAAACAACGTCGTTAAAAAGAATCGTAGTAGGAAAATCACCCCACATACATGCTGAATAAAAGCATGATATCGCATTCGAGTTCATATGTCGAACGCCAGTAGTTTATTTATGTTCAGTGTTATAACAAATCGCTCTGAAATAGCCTTAAATTCATTCCGATTTCTTTGATAAACCTTTTAAAAAGCCTATTCGATATTTCAGCCATACGAAATACAACAAAAGTCCGCCGTAAAAGCCTGGAAGAGACTGAAGTTGTGACCAACAACTAACCTGGAACATTGTCCGCCTTCTTGAATTACCCACGACGCATGGCAAATAATATTAATCACGCATTCAAAATAAAACAAGAATTCAAGTCTTTTCTAGTAATACAAACAGCAAGAATTCAAAAAAAGGAACATTCCTCAGCTTAAAATTTCTTTGACCATGAATTCAATCTTAAATTCAATGGTTTGCTGGAGCGTTTTCCCTAGCTTCGTTTTCATGCAGAGGAGCTATTTTTTTACTTTTTTGAGTCCCAAAATATTCATAAAGCTGCTCTTTCGGATTTTCTATCATCAAAATTTTAGAGCAACTTGTGATGCTCTCTCCATTGTCACTAGTCACACTTTTTCCCAAGAAGTGGTAAGAAATTTTGGTTCGGCTAATGGACTTATAAGCTTAGTATGGGAGTTGTTCGCTCCTAGTCATGGACTCCTGCTTAAATTTTCCAGATAAGTGCGAGGATCAGTTCTCTCTTTCGTCTTAAGATTTTTATGCTTGTAGTACGTATTGAATTTACAAAATGAGGGGTAGTCCACAAGTTTGGTCCATGGACCGGGTCCACAGGGATTGTCCATGGCTTGAGGTCCATGTTTTCCATACGTCCCGCATATTCAGTAAGCCGCCCAAGAGTACCGCTGAATCAAGGCGCTTATGCGGTATTTCTGCGCAGCTTCCTGAGTATGCGGGACATACAGGAGCCATGGCCCCCAGGTCCTGCGACATTCCCTGTGGGCCCGGTCCATGGATGAATCAGTTGCCACCATCCTTGATTGGCGTTAAAGGGCGTTGAACAACCAGGCCCTGGGTACGAAAATGTTGCTCAGCAGCGCAGGGACTGGGGAAGTTAGTCAAAATGAAGGCCACTGAGAGGAAAACACGGGATGAGGACTTGTTTATTGACGTTCACTCTTCGAAAGAGCCGGATGAAACAGAACTTATTCCAGCGTTGGGAGAAGGAAGAGGCAAACCAACAAAAGATGTCACTTGCATCGCCCTTCCTAAAGCAGCACTTGGAATAACGAAGGAAAAGCAGTCGATTCCCAGGTGTTCGACTGGGCGGGGAAGAGCCTCTCTTATGAAAGCTCGTGCTTTGACAGATTCACCTCCTGTTAGGAGACCAGGAGAGAAAGTTGAGAAGCAAATTTCCAGCATCTTAAACGTAAAATGCCTTTTTTTGTTATGATTTTGAAAAGCGCTTGTCTCTGACCAGTAGGTTTTTGAAACGTTGAAGTACCTATCACCTCAACACACTTTTCCACTTTATATTTTCTCCGAAATCGTCCCAAATACATCGTGTTGTTTTTAGAACCTTTTGATTGAAATTTCACTTTTTATAGGCCTTATTCACGATAGCCGCCATGTTGGTTTTCAAATTGTCATGCAAATTAGCCATGTGTTATGCTGGGCAAATTGCGGAAAATCGGCTCGTCGAAATATTGAAAATAACAATGCTAAAGGTACACTTTAGAACTTAGAATTAAGTACCTTTTATAATAATTTTATATCTTTGATTGCCTTTGACATTTTGACTTTCTACTTTGTTATCTCCTCATTTTTCACTAAAAAAAAACATCGAAGTAACTTGTGTAATCATTCTATTTTACTGCTTAGGTGATAAACATTCAATGAACGTGAAACAAATCATCTGTGTGGCTAAGATGTTTGTTATAACCTCTCGAACTTATTTGTCTTGTTTGCCCCCTCAGATGTGAGTAGCTAATTTGCATGATAATAGCAAATCCAACATGGTGGCCATCGTGAATAAGGTCTATTGGCTTTGAAAGAGGGGAGCAGGGGTCATACTTTGATCCAAAACTGAGTGTTGAAGGGGAATGGGTTTGATACTGGGTTGACGTCACAGACTGCTTTGCATTGCGATAGGTCTTTGAAAACAGCGATGCAAGTTAATTTGTGACATCAACCCGGTGTCAAACACATTCCCTTTCATTGCTCGGTTATGGATCAAAGTATGACCACTTTTCCTGTCTTTCAAAACCAGTGAAAAAAGTGAAATTTCCATGAAAAGGTTCCAAAAACAACACAATGTATTTTGGACGATATCGGAGAATAAATTAAAGGGAAAAGTGTATTGAGGTGATTGGCAATTTAAAAAAGTAGTTCTTTAGCACTAAGAGTACAAACCAGTCTGTGTGAAACATGCCTATAAGCTTGCATATGCAGACCGCAAATTGAAAACCAGGGACAAAATGCAGACAGGGGGTGAAATATGAACTATGGACAGGTAAGATTTGACAGTTGTAGCCAGGAAAAACTATGGGAGCAACTACAGAATACAGGGCCACATTCAAGACCTATGGAAGTACTGGCTCGTTTGGCTCGGCACTTTTCGAAATTCTTTGGTCAGAAAGGGTTTTTAAAATAAAAGATCAGTTGAGCTGTATAAAAGTGCATTATGCTATTGTGTTGACAAAAATTTCCTGGCAGTGGTTTTTTTCCTAAAAAGGATCATCACATTTAATTCAACTTCTTATTGCTTACTGCAATTTTCATAATTTTGGTGAATTTGTCTTCAAGCCTTAACGGCCAAACTGCATTTTGACTTTCGTCAATCAAGCTTCCGATGCCAATGGCAGATGGTGAAAGCAATTGATGTGTGATGTAACCCACCAATCAACATCTTTGGTCCCTAAGGTACATTTGTACATTTGAACTCGTTGCCAATGGAAAGCAATGGAATCTGTACAAATCTTTTTTCTGAAGAATTTCTAAAAACATATCATAACGATATTCAAGCTGTGAACTAAACAAAAACTCCAATTCACTTTCCGGAGGCGGAGTCGATCTTCCCAGCTATTTCTGGAAATTTGATTGATGGAAGCCAAAAAGCACTTTGGCGCTTGGTGCTTGAAGGAGAGATTCCACAGAATTATGAAAATCGCAGTAATGCCTTAAACAGGGATTTTATTCAAATTTAAAGTTGGCGGCTGGTTTGAGAAGAGTAACTGACTGCTGTCATTGTCAATTAATAAATAATCACTTTTAAATTGATTTTAGGTTTGAAAGGATCTGTCTTTAATTGCTTCAATCCAGTAGGGAAAAAAGTAGCCAGCTTTTGAGTTCTCTGAGTGAAGTAGCCAATGCTTTTTGTCGGAACTTATTGAAACCAGCATTTTAACATTAGTCTCCTTTTATTTTTTTATTTAGTTATTAATTTACTTATTTATTTATTTATTTATTTATTTATTTATTTATTTATTTATTTATTTATAAACTTCTCCCCTTTGGGCAGGGTATCCCCACAGAGCTCCACTCCAGGGACCCAAACAAAAGACAAAAATACATAATAAATTTAACAACTGTACACAAACAATCATCACTTAATTTAAAGGTACAAATAGCTCCACAAGAGTGACATTTGATACGGATAGATTTAAAGGATTGTGGTATGTGAACATTGTAAGAAGTTTTGGTTATTTCCTTGAATCGCTGGAGTTCAGTGCACAGACTCCATTTCGCCCTTTTAGCCATCATTTTATCCTTGGTCTGCAATCTGCTGTCTGTTTTTTACAGTGACTCATGGTTAGTATGCAGCATGTGATGGAGTAGTGATTTTTTTGGTTTATGGTTTGTGATTTAAGCCACGTGCTTTTCACCCCTGAGTGGCCATAGAAAATACAAATTGGTTAAGAGTAATACAGCCCTAGTTTCCATGAAGATATGTAAGACATGTTTGCCATCAGGTTGAATTGGTATGTACTACAAATAAACAGTATTATTGACTTCAGGATCAGGAAAAGGGGTGAATATTTTCCTCTCCCCTCTGCGGCTTGGTAAATATGCACCAGTGTCCTCTATTCACCTTGAATTCTGATGATGATGATGATGATGATGATGATGATGATGATCATAATAATAATAATAATATAATAATAATATCATTAACTAGCATTATTAAGGTGTTTATATCTGGGGTACACAAATCTCACGTTCATTACTTCTGCATATTAGGTATGTTTTTTGTTATTAACTTATGCATTATTTGTGCAATAATCGTCTGCTTTTATTTTGGATTGTTTAAACTTGGTGTTATGTAAATTTAAGATGTGATGTGGTACCGGTCAATAACTGATGAATGATTTGATATCTTCACTTTCAACTTGTTGCTTACTTTTATAGCATTTGGAAGTTGGCTTTGCTTCTTAGTTGATTAATTTTAAATGAGTGCCTGGGCTTGAGGATTGGTGCTCTAACCATGGAAAATGACAGTTTATTAGTTGGCCATTATCAACACTATTCACAATGCCACAGACCATGTAGATTCAATTTTACTCAAATGGACTGCTTTATGGGAACTGCGTCATCAGCTATCAGGAGAAACTGGTTGTAAATGAAATAAATAAAAAGCTTTAAAGTGCCACTACAACGAAAATGTTTGGTTTTCTTTTCAAATTTTTTCAACGTCAATTGAGTCAATATGTTCAAAATAATACAATGCATTTAAATTTGGAACGATAGAAGCGAGATAAGTCGGGAAATAGCCAGCCAAAAATCGCTAAAAATCTGTCCCCGCCATTACTCGGACGGCATTGGAGAAGCCTGCAATCATTTTGTAAGCAGTCTTCATGCAAGACTTGGCTCATCACGTCATACGCGCATTGCTTTGTGAGCGTTTGACAAAGCGAACAAGTCGATCAAGGAGTAATGTATATAATATCAGCAAAAAGCAACTCAGCGATCTCTCACATGTCATAGACAGCATGGGAAATTAGCCGCGTTTATTTTTAGCATTGCGCAACCCTTTTCCTCGCTCACGGTCATTTGCCGTTCGAGTAATGGCGGACAGCGAAAGCCGAAAAACTACGTTACAATGATCATGCAAAATTTCCATCGTAGTGGCTTTTTAAAAAAGATGATTGAGAGATGGCTGTTCATACTTTTTTATTAAATAATCTATTTATTTATATATTTATTTTGCTGCACAAAACCTGTCTGGGGGATTGAGCTTATGAGCCAAACAGTCAACTGTAATACTATTATAATAATATTCTCTCTATATGGAGAATTGCATATGTATGTACATGTATGTGTGTAATCTACATGTATAAAATTATTATAATTAATGTGTTTATGTATGGACTAAAAATTAAGGTTGACATTTAAAAAATACAATAGATTCAGTTGAACTTTGTCATTAGGATTTTTTGTACTTTTATGACATGATATTATGTCTCAAGCTGTCATGAACATTCTTGTCAAATTAATGAGCCATCTTTCTAATACAGAAACAAGAGTCATTTCCTCCACTGTCAGCCAGTAAAGTCAAGCCATCAACGCCAAAGTGGTGCAAAGAGACTGCTACAAGGTTAAACAAGAATAACACATCAAGACCAGTCTCAAATGTATCTGATTCAACAGATGAAAGAAATACAAGCTCCACTACACCTTTGGTTTCCATAGGATGTAAGGTTAGTACTGCTGTATAAAAAGAAAGGTTCTGGAAAGGCTATAAGGGCTCAATCTCACCTTGGAACTGTTGTTTAGTTAGTTAATGAAATTATGTATGACTAATACTAAGCCTGCATTTTCACAGCTACTCACTTTTATCCTTTTCTTTGCTTGTCTAAATTTAAGGTTGTTGTACTGCTCAGATGAGCAGCAGGGATTTTGCTCCCTTCCTTGTATGTTTAATGTTCTTATGTCAAATTAGCTTACGTAATTTGCTCCTTCTTCACTGTCTTGATCCACATTAGAAAGTGGTGTAAATACGTGGTTACTTGATCCAGGGGGTAATGACAATCTGCAAGCCAGTGAGCCATGCGAGTCATGCGAATTTCGACTTTAAGTCTACGCCCCCATTTTAAACCGGTCAGCTTTCAATAACTGTGTGACTCGCAGTCATGGCTCGCATGGCTCGCAGCCATGACTCGCATGGCTCGCTTCTTGGTTCGCATGGCTCGCAGCCATGGCTCGCACGGCTCGCATGGCTCGCACGTTTGGCTCGCTGGCTCGCTGGCTCGCTGGCTCGCACATTGGCAAAACTCGATCCAGGACCTTGAGGTTTAAACATAAATTAGCAGTAGAGACATTAGGCAACATATAAATACAGTAGACGGCAAACTTTGGACTAAAATTGGCATTTTGTCAAAAAGGAAAGAAACTTGTTTGATATGAGCTCATTTTTTGTGTGTTAGCAGCAGGTATCAATTAATTATTCAAACGAGAGAGACGAGTTAGAATAACATAATTTTCATGCTTTTACAGTGTATGACAAGCAGTATCCCATCGTTTCGCATTTCACGTAAATATGATGCTTAAAGGCTCACC
This sequence comes from Montipora capricornis, assembly GCF_036669925.1. Taxonomy (NCBI): domain Eukaryota; kingdom Metazoa; phylum Cnidaria; class Anthozoa; order Scleractinia; family Acroporidae; genus Montipora; species Montipora capricornis. The sequence continues at coordinate 14,624,334 of NC_090890.1, forward strand.
TTCATCCTACAGGCATTGCTTGCTGTGGAAAAATTTTTATGTATGAAAATTCAGGCCAACTTAGCTGAAGTTCATCCAATCACATTGCTACGATAAGCAATGCAAATTTCCAATTAACAAAAACAAACGGTCCAAAAACCTGTTGGTTCATTAGGTAGCCCTTTAATCTCTAATAATAGAACTTTGTAGTAGCAGTAGTAAATGTAGTAGAGTATATCATAATATTATTATAATAATAATAATAATAATAATAAGAAGAAGAACAACAACAACAACAATAATGATAATAATACCAGTGGCATGATAAGGAGCACGTTCCTAACAAAGTTGTAGAAAAGATGAAATCACCATCCTATGGAACATGCCCATACATGTACATATCTGTACAAAGCAATAGACCAAGGCTGTTGCCTAACAGAAGCCCAGTAGCCTGGGGCTCCCAAAGAATAGCTCTGGGCAACACCTTTCACTTCATATGTTGGGCTCCTAAGTTCTCAGCGTTTAGCTCTGAGGGCCCCTTTAAAATTTTCTTAGGCAGCAGCCTTGCAATAGACACAATGAAATATACACCCATCGATATTTCCAACTCCTTTCGCTCCCAATTATTGATGAGTAAAATGGCCTGGCACTAGCCACTGAGTAAAATGATCAGGTGTGACTATCAGAGATATAAGGTTTGATGTGCAATTCTGGCAAGAAATACAAAATAAAAGAGAGATGGTCAACAAAAATAACTCTTACGTCCTTGTCCATGGACATACATGTAAGCGTTTGATTTGAGACAAATACACCACTGAATAATTTCTTTTTTCTTGTACAGGAAGATTTGTTGGCTTCATCAGATGGCAGTGATGTTATCGTTATTGAGAATCTTCCTACAACAATTACAGAACAGGTTTGTTGTTTAATATGCTCACTGACAAATAGAATGTTGGCCTTTAGAAAATTAAAATAAAATATTATTACTGGTACTAAGCCCATAATCTTTTTGACTTCGTGTTTGAGGAGGGGAGGAGAGGGAGGAGGGGGTGATCATGTCCTCAAAATTTGGCATGGTGATTTGCATTAATTGTGGAATAGCATAGCTTCGTCAACCTAAAATAAACTTATGTATCCTGAGATAAGATAAAGGTATCAATGTAGAGCTAAAATTCAATCAAACACTGTAAAATCATCTGCTTCTTGTTAAGGTCACCCCCCCCCTCCCCTCCCCCAACCTCCCACACTTCAACACCCCCTCCTCTTATCTTTCTTGCGGGATCCAAGAGGCACTTTCATGTTGGTCAGTATTCTCAACAAACGAGTTTTTTCAAAACTGATAATGCTTACTGTACTTGAGTATGGGGGACAATTTTTGATGTTTATTGCCCACGTTTCTTCACACAAGTTGTATGGGCGATTTGCATGATAATATCATTTACTACGAAGACTAGACTGCTTTGAGTTGCTTTTATTGTTAGGCAAATTTTAACAATTAGACTTGGAGGAGAGAAGAAAAATCAGAATAACAAAGCATTTTGACAAAGCATTCTGGTCTTGGTAGTAAAATCATGCCATAATGGAATCGCCTATTTAGGTTCAGAAAAGTGGTTAAGGGGACACTTTGTGACGCTTAGTTAAACAGGTGTGCATCTCATTACTGCCTTCACGCCCAGGGAAAAGGAATAACCGTTACATCTGCTAACAGTTCCAAGTTGAGAATCTCTAGAATCTAAATATTCCACTGATCTTCAACACGAAAGGCTGTGATAATCTTCTCTTTTAATAAGCACATGTTACTACTTAAACGTTGTACGTGATTTTCTTTTCTGGTGTGATTCTTTGCAGAATTTGGTTGAATTGTTTGAACCGTACAGCGACGTTTTGGCATGTACCATTGATAGAGACTACCATGGGAAAAGTTTAGGGACAGCTGTTGTCAGGTCTAGCTTAGAAGCATTTTATTATATTAGAGTACTCTTAATAATCAGGCATACCACACACGTTCTATCCGAAAATCTCCTAAAGCAGATTTTCCAGCAAATGTAATTTGGTGTTTGTGTGTTTTGCAGTACTGTAAGTTTGAGCGAGCGTGCGTAACGACAAAATAGGCTTTCGTAGCTACCGGAGTGCAGCTTGAAAACAAGGTGTTGCAAGTTA
>NC_090890.1:14631472-14651472 GCF_036669925.1 Montipora capricornis
TTCGTTATTACTGTCTTCTGCATCGCTAGCGCTGGTACTGCCTCTGCTGCTTCCTTCTTGTCTTGAAATAACTTTACAGTCTCTCTCAGCATGTTCTCCACATCGCCGCCAGCACATCCAATGATGATGATGATGATGATGACCATGACAACGATCATTATTTCTTTACATTTTGTGTATTCTTTGTTAAGTTGTTTTTGTTTTTGTTTTTCTCGCGTTCATTTTAGGAGGAAGTGAACCCTTGGTGTGCAGATTCCTCATAAACGATACATCGTGAGTTTCTGAAGGTTGCGATATATAAACCGAACTAAAGGCAGCTACTTCCTCGTTTTCCTTCGGCTTTCTTTTCCCGTCCTGGGCCTTGTTCTGTATCCTAATGGAAAAATGTGTGTTCGACGTTTGCCAATGACGATCATAGTGTAAATCGTCCTCCTAAGGATTATCTAATTTAAATACTTAAAAAAATTCCAGCGTGATGCGTGTTTATTGGCTTATATAAAGTAAAACAATAGCAATGTCATAGCTCTGTTGTTTTGATTGGGCTTTTAACCTCGAAACATCCTTCAAGAGGCGTTCTATTGATACGTCTACTCTAGAGAGGATTGACTCCGAGGCCCAGTCTCCATTTGATGCCCTCCTGAATACTCGTTCTTTTGTTCTTTTAAACAATAAGGAAGATACCTGTTTACAAACATTGCTTTTGTTATTCAAATATGCCAACCACAGGAACATTTTGATTTTGATCTTTTGTTTCGACAGCCAATGAGGGTTTGGTTGGCACATTAATGACAATAGGTGACGTCATCGATATCTTCCCTACAAGGCTTTGCTTTTACCATCCAGGATTTAGCTACAACGGTTTGGCTTTGTCTCATGTGAGGAAGGAATCTTTATTGCACACATTGATATTTCAACTAATTATAGAGATTACACAGGTATATAGTACAACATTAGGAAAACTGAGGATAAATATAGATTTTTTCCAGTGTGGGTGCACAGTGGCCAAAGGAGCTGAGGCTTTCGAGTTGGCCACTGCGGTTCGGTTCCTCAGTGGATTACACAATCCCTCGTTTCAGCTGCCCTCAACTTAAGTTTTAGTCTCAAAAGGCCGTGATTGTCCAGTGTTGTAAAACCGCGAGTACCACACGAGCGACAAAGCCGGCCCGCTCTTCTTGCAGCTTCGCCAGTGGTGTGCATCAAGAACAATAAGAGACCACATTACCATACTTGTTGAAATTTCTTATGGCGGTAGTCTTGTAGACAACGTCTATAATAATAATAATCTGTCAAGAAAACTTTCAAATAGTTTAATTTTCATTATTTATTCTGAATTAACTTTGTTGTTAATAAAAAATGTACGGTCAAAATACATTGAAATGTTGCTCCCATAAACCCGACATATTTCCACCGGCTACTGTATTCATGCTGAATATCCGTGCTGCTGACCTTGTCGGTGTAACCCAGGAGACCTTTTTGTGGGGTTCAGCCAGCCCGTGGTTTTTCTCCTTGGTGCGAGTTGACGTACTGGAAGGTTTTTCACTTATCTGTTGTTCCACGACCCAACCCCATTTAACATTCTTGGTTACATGTATTGTCATATTATTGTTCTTCGTATTGCTTACTTTCCACTAAACGGTTCATTAGAGCAGCGGTGTTTTTGTAAAGTGAGGCACGTCCAGAATTTGTAGGTCTGTTTGGTGTTGAGCCAACTGGTATTTGAAGGAAAGCTACTACTACAATATAGGAGCAATTAGCAATTGCGTAGAGAATGCTGAAAAATCCAGGACTTCAAACGGGGTTTGAACCCGTGACCTCGCGATGCCGATGCGACGCTCTAACTAACTGAGCTATGAAGCCACTATGTTTACGTTGGAAAGAGAATAGTTTTTTTTTCTGTGATTACTACCCTGTAAAAAAGAAGTGTTGACATTTTACTTCGTTTCAGTATAGCTGTATTGTCTCGGAAATCAGCTGTTTGTATCCAGTATTTCAAGGCTATGCTCCTACGTAGTTTTGATCGATTTAGCTGTTGGCTAGAATGAATATTTTTCCAAATGAGCGGAAAAAATACTCTAGTTTCACTGCTGTCTCCGAACAACACACCGGAGCTACTTGCGCTGAGATTTTTCCCATTCTTGTCACCAGAGCCTCGGATCGACCCAAGGCTCTGGGAAACTCTATGTAGGAGAACATGCGCAGTAGGGCTCCCATAGCCAAAAAGTGGCTATTTGAACCCTACGGCGCCTGCTCACTTCTCGTGCTAACATGAACTCACCAATTAGAGACGCTTTTGATTGTTCTTCACGAAAACCAATGAGAAGGCACTTTGCTTCAAGGTTCCCCCGAGCTCTTCTCTCCCTCAGTCAAGAGAAGAGCTCTGGGGTCGAGATTGGATTTTTCCCTAAAACCTGCATTTATGAATCCCAGGATGCCTCCTAGGCTCGATTACCAGCCGCTGTTTCGGGAAATAAGCCAGCGCTCACTCCCGAAATCTCGGCTGGACGCGTGAGGTGAGCCATTGTTAATCTCCGCGAATCAGAAACTCGCCTACACAAATCCGTCTGGCATAAATTATATGTTTTGGCTGCGAAGGTATTCTTTGACCCGGCCTGTTCGAGGTTTACAGTGATTTAAGATAGGAACCATCCAAGATTGCGACAATGAAAAGTGTTCGAGAAGCTGGAGAATGGGAATTGTGTCGTTTTCTACCACCTGAGTTCGCAAACTTCACTGATTTTCCAGTTGGCGCCAAGGTCAAAATACGGTTTTCAAATCCATTGCTATTGCAATTTTCTCCTCATACTTCGCTAATGTAAGAGCAAGTAAAATTCCTCAAGATCAATTGAAAGTACTGCTGAGTTTATTGCTGGCAAAACGAGGGGACCGATGAGGTCGACTGAGAGCTAAAGCAGCCGAAGATTTCGTTGATGATTCGCCGGTTGAATTCAAACTCACATCGATCATTTAACCACAAACTCAAGCTCGTATCATCTGGAAACTTCGCACAGACGTTTTAAGCACTGTTATGTAATTTCTGTTTTCTTAAAATCAGTGTTTTTGGGATGTCTAATGCTATTTCCCCGCAACTATTAACTTCGCATAAATTATATTTTGAATTTACGTCACAGACACAATCTATCGCTCACGCGTCCAGCCGTCTCTTCTCGGGGAGGATACCCAAACTCGAGTGAGCGGCGGAAATCGAGCCTAGATGCCTCCTCGACAGGTGGAAACCCTACAGGAACAATAAATATTCTCCCAAGAACAACATACAAACAGCGGTCACAAACGTAGTAAAACGCTTTTTAAAGGCACGCCTTGAAATTCGCATTGTTTAACGTAGCGATCGGATTGGATGAAATTCAGCTTTGACTGGACTTTCAAATATGAAGATTGTTCCACGGCACGATATGCTTGTCGGTTGAAGTTGGCTTTTAATAGCTTGACGTTTCGAATGCTGCAACATTCATCATCAGAAGCAACAACAAAACTATATTTAAATCTAGTGGAAAACTGGAAGCTATATAAAGAGAAAATCTATTTGGTCAGCAGTGACATTTGATAATTAAAATAGGAGTTTTTCTCTGTCTTTGTCATTAAGTGAAGGCTTAAGTTCCTGAGTCAACAGAGTTTCTTTGATTTTACAATGTAGACCAGAACGACCGTTAGATAAAAATTAACTTAAAAGTGATCCCATCTGATGTTATGACCCGTCCTGATGGTATGTTCACAAAATTGCAGAAATCTTGACCCCGCTTGCATTTGTGAGAGCCCGAAAATTATCTATCTTTCGGTCTTCTGATCGCCTTTTGGTTTTACCTAGAAATAAACTGTCAGTACAGAACAGTATAGTAAAAAAACGTTTATTTATACACGCTTGCCCAGTCAACTTAATGTCCCTGAAAGCTGATTTTCACAAGGGGCGTGTGGTTACACTAAAATCAGCAAATCTAAAAACGTAAGACTATTTACAATTATTTACAGTTTGCTAAAATTTCTGATACTTACTATAAATTATCAGCTAATATAATGGTATTCACTAAAATATCTCTACTTTCTCCAAAGCCAAGTAGGAGACGAGCAAAAGTGTTAAAAAAGAGTGCGCATTTATTTTACTATTGAAGATTAGGAGTGTTTCAGATTCATGAAGTGTAAAAGAAAGCGAGTTCCACAATTTTGGTCCACTATGGGAAAAACTTTTATATAGATTCAGTTTTGGGTAGCGGTGTCAGTGTCTGCAGTGAGGGGGTGGATCCCCTAAGGTTATAATGTGTTTTAATATCATTCTAACTTATGAAAAGATCAGTAAGGTCCCAGCACGGGTAAAAATTTTGGTTCGGCACAGATGAAATTTGGTGCGGACAAGTTGTTTTCACTGCAAATTTATCTGAGCCGAACCTTTTTTTTGGGACCCGTGCCAGAAATGTTCTGTAGTGTAAACCTGGCTTAAAGTGCCCCTGTGATAAAAAAGAAAATCACCTTTTTTTCTTCAGATTTTGAAACTGTGTTTGCTTAACACCTGGGCTTATGCAAAGGCCGTTTACTTTGAGTGTAAGTTTTGGATTTCACGTTCCGCCATTACTCACGTTCAAAACTGACCAGTTTAACCTCAGAGGGTTGGATCCAGGGGAAAGTGACGTCAAAGGCTCACTAGCTTAAAATTTCAGCGTGTGAATACAGCTTATTATATATGCAAAACGCGAGTTTTTAAGTCTGAAAGCCCAAATCTCCCGTGCTGCATATTAATTCAGCGGTGTACACACGCATTGCATTCATAAAACTAGTGAGCCTTTGACGTCAGTTTCTCCTCGATCCAGTCTGAAAGCCCAAATCTCCCGTGCTGCATATTAATTCAGCGGTGTACACACGCATTGCATTCATAAAACTAGTGAGCCTTTGACGTCAGTTTCTCCTCGATCCAGCTCTCTCAAGAACTTAAAGTAATGGCAGACTATTAAATAGGAAAATTCCAGTTGAATGAACAGGTGTCTTTATTAAATCATCTCTTAAAACTTTGGTTGCTTAGTGTTTAGTTAGCACAGTTTTGAAATCGAAATAAAAATAAAAATTGATTTTTGGTCAAAGGGGCGCTTTAAGAGACCTAAAGCCTCGGTGGCAGGAGTGTGATTGGATAGATTCATTATCAGTCGAGCTGATCTAGTCTGAAATTCGTAGTTTCTGGAGCCTTAGAGAGCCCCTTCACAAGAGTATCCCATACCTCAATACAGTAGCTAATGTATGGCTGGGTTAAAGCACTTTATATTGATACCAGAGTGTCTCTCTCAGCAAACTCCGGAATTCGCCTCCTATTCCTAAGCTAACTCTTTTGGCAACATTCTAATGTGCTTGTCCCAAGATAGATCCTGATCGATTACTATGCCAAGAACGCTACTATGCTAAACGTGTTTAAGATTTTCCTCATTTATTTCAATACAAGGTTGAAACTGTAGGTTTCTTGTCTTGTAGATGGAACAAATCAGCATAAATTCTGTTTTTGCTACATTTAGAGTTAACTTGTTTGCCAAGAGCCACTCTTTCACAGTGACAAGATCACTATTGATGGCCAACTCAATCTCCTCTAACGCATTACCAGAAACCGTAAGATTTGTATCGGCCAACAACCGTGGAGTAGCCTGCCTTACACAATCTGGTAAATCATTTACGTATAAGAGGAAGAAAAGCTAAGAGGGCCAAGAATAGATAGATCCTTGAAGAATACCACAGGTAATTTGTACTTCGGGCAACATCGTATCATTTAGCTGACATTTTTGCTTGCGGTCAGTTAGATACGATTTCATATGTAAGGGCACTCCCAGTGATACCATATAGTTCAATCTTGCGCAAAAGAATCTTATGATTCTTGGCATCAAATGCTTTTTAAAGTCCAAGAACAAAGACATTTTTCTATCCATATTGACATACCAGCTCTTTGAGCTCTCTAGGAAAGCAACAGCAGTCCGGATTGAAGTCTGCGAAAGCCGAATTGATGATCCGAAAGAACTTATTAGAGAAAGGTAGTCATATATTTGCTCGTAGATAAATTTTCCATTATTTTGCTTATAACTGTCAAGATGGAGATCGGTCTGTAATTATTGGGTGCAGTTTTTGGCCTTTTTTTGAAAAGAGGAGAGACCCAGGAAATTGTCCAATAGTAAGGGAAGCTGCACAAGACGATGGCGTTATTGAATATTTATAAATGTTAATGGTGGAGAAATAGCGTAAGCCGCAATTTTCAAAAAGTTTCCAGAGATTTTGTCAATGCAAGTGGCATGCTATAGCATGCTTTGTACACCACCTCTGCTAAGACCCAGTTCTCGTAGATTTAAATACAGTTTCGTATTTCCTAACGAAATATTGCTTCTGAAGATGAACGGTTGTACCATTCGAAACGTCAAGCTATTAATTAATTTGCGTTTCACTATGTTTCTTACCACTATTTGTGTGTTGTTTTTGATCGAACTTAAATGGCCCGAAGAACAAGAATATCTACGAAATTCTCTCAAGAGTTAAGGAAGCGGCTGGAACGGCAGCAGAGATACATAACAAATCCATGCTTGAACAGGCTAAGTCTCGAACCCATCGCCGTGCGATAGTGGTGCGCACAGCTCCACCACTGAGTTTTTTGAAAGTGAAATCGTTACCTTATCGTTACTATTTATACACCTTATTCCAAAATGGCCGTCATTTAAATATGCTTTTGTTTTTATTCAAATTAGCCCTTGATGCATTGTTCTTAAGCTTAAAATTCAGAAGAATATTTTATCTTGAACGAGGCAACAAGGGCAATTTGTATGTGCATAAATCAGCGGCCATTTTGGAATAAGGTGTATTGCCAAACCTCATCGTTGGAATAAATTAGTACCAACAAGTATTAAGGCCCTGGTAAACGGCTTCAACCTTTGCATCCGTTCCATTTTCAAGTGGTGAACCATGTTGACTGCTGGGGTGGCAAACGGTTTCAACACATATCAACATTAATTTGACCCCAACATTTGAGAGGGCTTGTATTTAGTCCTAGGCTGCGCGCTGTGGTTGTTACTATGGATACGGACATGGGTGCGTCATTGAGAGACTTAGTGCGCACGCGCATGCGCATTATAAAGCCATCTGGAAGCTACACCGCGAGAAGTCTCTCTTTTGCTCTAAAATCGTTGAAACGAACGTGTACGTTTAACTTTCAAAATGGCATAAACTGCGGTTCGCCCGCGGTATTTGCGACTCGCAGCTTCAGCCTTTTTGAAAGGTTAACGTACGCGTTTTTAGATCGAAGAAGAGACTGCTCGCCGTCTATCTGGAAGCCGAAGAATACGTGCAGTGATGATTTAAAACAGTACGTTTTGAAGCGGCAAGAATAATAAATAGAATATTACATGGCCGCTTGGAGATACAAAATTTCTCTTCTCGTGTTGAAAATATTTCAAAATCTCCAAGCGGCCATGTAATATCCTCTGTGTTTTAAAATAGCATTTTATCAAGTGTTTAACAAATTGAATGTGAATCTCCGTAAAAGTGAAGGGTTTCTAACTTCTATTCCTTGTCTTCCTATTCCGGAATACGGTCAATCGACAGGAGCCCATTGGCTCCTGTCAATCGATTAATGCATCCTTACTCTTACAAACAGGATTGAGCCTGCAATCCAATCGAAACCCAGTACCTGGTCAGCGGTCAACTAAAAAAAAAAAGCTGACATCGATGAGCTCTAAACTTCAGCTTCCGACATGGTCAAGTGGGCCATTGGCAAAACCCCGATCGGACCGGACTGGATCGGATCGGATCAACAAAATTCCCGCCAAAAGTAAACACATGAAATCCCTGGGTCACCAGTCAACGTGCTGAAGAGAGGAGAAGTCGAATTTTCTGCCTTTCTCTCTTGTGTAGTCGTCTCCTCATTTATTGACACATCGATATGGTTTTTTTTTTAGAGGTGATCACAAATTCCGAAGCGAAATTATTAACAGGAAAGATACGGTGTGACGAATTGTCTTCAATAAGCGAATTGACTGCGTACGCAACGGCCTTCTTCTCGTTGTGCAATAGCCTGATTTAGAAGAAGAGCAGGAATATCAGTTGACGATTATGCGCGCAGCAAAAATATCCATATTAGGTCATATTAGAGTAGAATGCAAACTATTGTGTGAGCACTCCCTCCGCCAACTGACGTTGCCTTTCTTTTGCTAAATCAGCCCAATAACAGCAAATTATTTTCCCAGAAATGATTAAAGTGGATTAAAAAAGCTGAGCTGTTTTGACGATTTTTCAGGCTTATATTGCTTAGACAGCCGTTGTTATGGACGATAGAAACTATTAAGGACTTGTATAGGAAGATGTTGAATTTGCCTACATGTCACGCTCCAATAATATTTCATACAAGCCCTTGTATATTTTTCTTAGTTTTCAACTGCTGTAAAAGGTTGCGATTGCAAATTATAGGCGAGAAAATTGTCCCCCCCCCCCCCCCCCTCCTTGCTGATCTATCCTAGGTTATTCTACCTGCAATAAATATAGGAATCTGAATTCTTTTCCAGCGGTTTTTAATTACGGAAATCTCTTTGGAGGACAAAATATTCTCGGTTGAAACAAAAATACCACAAAGTTTAACTTGGCTTGGACGTATCCACTATTAGCAATCCACCCAAAGGATTCAGGCTCGTCTGCTGTATAGAGCTCTTCCATGGTTGCCAAAGTTAGCTTGCGGATGTATCGGCTTCGCTCTTCTTCTGACCTTGAAAGGAAATCTGGTACCACAAACTTCTGGAATTCTTCGCGAAGTTCATAATCTCCAGACACCGGCAACCGCTTGAGAAATTCTTCACTTTCGGTATTCGCAATATTTCGAACTGTCTCGATGGTGCCTCTGAAACCTGACTGAGTATGCTTCTTTACTGATTTTAGTATAGGCTGTTGTTGCACTCGGCGTCATTGGTACGAAAATGACAAGAGATATCGCTTCCGTGGTCATTGGTGGAAGCCTGACTTCCCTGCGCACACTGGCGATCATTTTCGTCTTCCTCATATCAGCTCTACCTGCCACCCATTTAAAAAGACCTTTTCAGTATGATCACTCCTCTCCTTTCATACCTTCTTTAAGGATTCAAGCTTGGCATCGAAGTCCGCTGGGGACTCGGCGTCCAAGAGCCTGGGATGGTAAAAACCATCACCATCAAGTTTGCCGAACACTTCGTCAATGAATCCCTTCTGCATTCCGGCCATCCCATATGACGTCAATGCTCGCTTAAAGTTATCTTGCAAGTGTCGAAAACAACGCAGACTTCGACAGTGCGCATTTGGGAGCTCAGCTTCTATGGCATTCACCCGTGCTTGCTCACCGTAAGTCCCAGTAGATAACATTCCTTGCAGTCCTGGCTTCAAATCAATGAGACTTTTTGAAGAAAACCCCTGTAGGTATTCTTGTCCTTGCGGTAGTGTATAAGTACTGGACCTCATCTCAGAGGATTCTTGTCCGTGCGTTTTCGCTTCATCATCAGATTACGGTATGATATGGGGGTACATTCGTACGGCCCAAAATAACCTCAAGCAATTCATCCTGCTTCACTCCACCTTTCACGTGAGAAGGTAAAGTTTCTTTGTGAAGCTGGTTACGATAGTAAACTCTGTACACAGCTTGGACAATGCGATTATTTATGAAACAAAAGTAAAATTAAAGGGGTTAGGTGCACTTTCTTTGAAAACAGTCAGGGACAATGTATTGCTGGCTGAGTAAATACTAGGAGATAGAAACCACTTCAATTATAGCAAGCTTCTCAAAACTCTGAAGGGATATGATTGGATATACTATGATATATGAAGTTGACTAGCAAAAAAGAGATTGAAGTGTTGTACTATTATAAGCAATAATATTGTAGCACACATTACAATGGAAACATGCCTTCTATATAATATAATGTAATTGCATTTCCGATCCATCACACAAAATACTGACCCTTGAAAGCCTGGTTAAAGATGACATGTGAAGCTTACCTCTTGCTGGTCATACTCAAATCCTCGATCTCTGTATAAAGGTGAGGTAGATTACAAGTTAGACAAAAAGTGACAAACCAAGTAACAGTTTAGTTTCCAACAAAGTTTTATCTTTTGCAGTTAGTCAGTTATATTTGCTTTCGTGAAACTTCTAAACATAAAATCCGAGAGTGTGCAATATTGGCCACTTTTAGTGATAAGTTCAACATCTTTTCTACGCAATTCGGTGCACCTTCATTTCGAAGCCTAAAAAGCCTTGAAGGATTAAGTAAAAAATAAATTTCTAAAAAACAGTTAATTTGACACAAGTATACTTTCCATCTGTCATTCAAATAGGATATAGCTGTTATGATTCGATTAAAGTTACAGGCAAAGCTGACAGCATATGAACACCAGTTCAGTTCCGGTAGGCCTCTGTTGGCCCCGGACCTGATCAGCCTTCTTTACCCATTTTGAAACGAAACACCTTTCATTCATGATAATTTTTGTTTGGGTACATACAGGAAATATGTTTTGTATGTCCTAAATCAACAAGTAACGTGTAAACGAAGAAGTTAGTAGATTGTCAGATAACATCTAGCCCACATGAAAACATTGATGTAAAGCACTGATAAACAATTCATCACAATCATACCTTTCCTCATACTGCCTGTTAGGATTTCTTGATCGCGTCCTCTGGAAAAATACTCACTTCAATTAGACCTAGTGTTAAATAAGGCGACGTATTGACGAAAGACACAACACCTCTCTGTCCGCCATCTTCACCCGGAGATATCACGTGTCTAGTTTGGGGGGAAGATCCGAACTGACCGAGAAGATCCTGGCGACGAGTTTCCGATCCTATCCGGTCCGATCCTTGGTCGTGCCAACGGCGGGCCAAGTGATACTTGTCACTTCGGCATTCATGGACGGATGGACGGTCGTTCAGTGACCAAAACCAAATTGTCGCACACATGGGTTACCGTAAAAGTGAAGGATATCTAACTTCTATTCCATGTATTCCTATTCCGGAATACGGTCAATCGAACGCTCCCTTAATGTTATGATCGAGGAAGCGGTCACGAAGAGTGCGGTCTGATGAAGAATGGAAGAAATTTATGTATTGGAACTGAAGAAATCCAGAGGCAAGAGATCATCGTATTTAACGAAGCAATTGAGCACTCAGACTCAGTGTTTGTGTACCTTACGCATAAGAGCCCACCACGTTTAACTAATTTTGCAATCCAGAGGCACTGTTAGGCTTTTAAAACACGACACAGCTTTATTAGTCACCCGTCAGTGATTGTTCTCATTCTCAAGTCACTGCCTCGCCTAACTAATGCCGTGTTTACACTTGAGCTTTTTACTGCGGTAACAGAGTTTACTTACCCGAGTAAATTTGGCAAAATTTTCGCACAGGTCCCTACTTCATTATGCATACACTCCTTTGTTTCAAGAAAACAATAGCGATAACAATAGACGTCCTTTCTTTCTTTTTAGAGGTTTTAAAAAAAGCCGGTCGAACTTCTGTCTGAAATACGGAAAATGGAAAGCAATAACTCCTACAATCCTTTATACAGACAGTCCGAAAGGTAAGTGATTATTTTCTTTTTACTGTATAATTTGCTTTCTAATTTGCGTTTTGACAAAGCTTTGAACATGTAGTCGCAATCAGTTTATTGATTCATGATCTTTTTCATTCAAGGGAAGATACACCGTACTCACGAATGTCGTCGACAGCATATTTTGGCTTTCCTCGACGGGCTCAAAACCACGAATTCCAGTAGCACTTGTATTGCCCGCCAATTGATATGATATGATATGATATTTTATTATTTATGCACGGTAAAATCATCAGCTAAGATTACAAACAATGCTAAAATCTAAATTACAAAAGGTAAAATTTTAAAATGATTACAATAAAATACAATTACTATAATACTATATTAATTCTAAAGCTGCTTTCCATGAATGCCGTGCTTTATACTAAAATATGTCTTTAATCAGATTTTTGAAAAGCCCAAGAGACTCTGCTTGTCTCGCTTTGAGGGGTAAGCTATTCCAGACAGTAGCACCTCTATAGCTGAAGCTGTTTCTATAATAATTTGTCCGTGGAAACGGAACATTAAGCTTTCTTTCAGAGTCTCTTAAACTATAAACAGATTCGCGGTTTGTAAATTTAGAACATAGATATTCCGGTGCTAGCCCCTGAAGACACTTATAGACCATTGTGGCCAGCGCAATTTGTTGCTGGCTAACTAGATTTTTCCAGCCTAAAATTTTGAATAGCTCGCTAGCATTTGCATCAAAATTAGAGAAGGTCAAAACTCTGGCTGCTCTATTTTGCAGTTTTTGTAATTTGTCATGTAACGTGATACCATAGTTTCCCCAGACGACATTGCAGTAGTCAAAGTGCGGTTGAAGTAAAGCGTGATAAATAGAGCGCAATGTCGTCTGAGGAACGAGATGCCTTATACGTTTGAGGGCTCCAATTCCAGAAGCTACTTTCTTTGTCAGTTTATCGACATGGCTACTCCAGTTAAGATTATTATCAATAAGCACGCCCAGGGATTTAGCAACAGAAACTTGAGTGATAGGAGCACCATTAATCTCGGGAATTGGAGGATTTGTGAGAGCATACAACCTCTGCCTTGATCCAATCAGCATAAATTCGGTTTTTGTCATGTTCAGGGTAAGTTTGTTTGCTATCAACCACTTTTTAACATTTTCTAGATCATGGTTAAGTCTTGATTCTATGTCGCCTGTATTGTCACCCGCATATGTTAGGTGGGTGTCATCTGCGTACATCCATGGCATACAATTCGTTAGACAGTTTGGCAGATCATTGATATATAGCAAAAACAACAATGGACCCAAAATAGTCCCTTGAGGGACGCCGCAACTTAGTGAGCAGGTTTTAGAAAGTGATCCATTAATAGAACACTTTTGAGTGCGGTTGTCCAAATAGGACTTAAACCAGTTGTAAGAAATGCCATGTATGCCGTAATTATTTAATTTAGATAAAAGGATCTCGTGATTAACCGTATCAAAAGCTTTTTTTAGGTCTAGGAAAACAACAGCGTTTATTTTTCCTCGGTCAATGTTGTAAGCCCAAGTATCCGTAGCCCCAAGTAAAGCCGTAACGGTGGAATGAATAGAGCGAAAACCAGATTGGCATTTACATATTACGTTATGCTTTGTTAGGTACGCATATAATTGGTTATAAACTATTCTTTCGAACACTTTGGCTATAACCGGGATAACGGAAATTGGGCGGTAATTGTTTAGGTCATCACGTTCCCCTTGTTTGAATAGTGGAGTGACCCGTGCACACTTCCAGTCGTCTGGGAACACACCTACATTTAATGACTGATTGAAAATATAGCACAGCGGTTTGCAAATAAGATCCGCGCATTCACGAATAAGTCGAGAAGAAATTTTGTCAAGGCCGACTGCCTTTGATTTTTTCAGTTTATTCAGGAGTGAAAATACTTCATTTGTGGAGGTTGGGCGGAACTGAAACTCCTTATCCGTGCTAGTGAGATAATTCAGATAGCTGTTGCCATCTGAAGAAGGAATATCACTAGCAAGTTTCGGGCCAATGGTAGCAAAATAACGATTAAATTCGTGCGCTATTTCTGCTGGAGCTGTTACTGATTGCTCATTTACATTCAGTTGTTTCACAGACGTTTCCACGAAATTTCGGGAAGACAGC
Source organism: Montipora capricornis (assembly GCF_036669925.1). Taxonomy (NCBI): domain Eukaryota; kingdom Metazoa; phylum Cnidaria; class Anthozoa; order Scleractinia; family Acroporidae; genus Montipora; species Montipora capricornis. The sequence continues at coordinate 14,645,145 of NC_090890.1, forward strand.
TCATTGATGATCTGCCAGGTTTTGCGGGAATCACCCTTATGCTCGTTTAGCATATTTTGATAATAAACTTGCTTCGCTAGCCTAGTCGCACTATTGACTTTGTTCCGCTGTCTTTTAAAGTGAACCCAATCATTAGGATTTTTTGATCTAATTGCTCTGAGTTTCAAAATATCTCGATCGTGCATCTGTTTTTTAAGCTCAGAAGTAATCCATGGGGAACCCCGCGCGCGAACACGAGTGGTTCTCAATGGAGCGTGCTTGTTAACAATAGCCAAAAAGGATTCCTTCCATTCATTCCACACATCATTTGGATTGGAAGAATTGTTTATGTGATCCCAATCTTGAGATGCAACATCGCTACGAAATTTATCACGGTCAAAACTTCGAAAATTCCTATAGGTTATATTAGTGTGACCCTTACTCTGTCCATTAATGGCTAATTTTCGATAGACATAGACCATGCTGTGATCGCTAATGCCAATATGACGCACACCTGAGCATAACACCTTGTCAGGACAGTTAGTAAAAATTAAATCAATCAATGTTGCAGAAGTTTCGGTTATTCTTGTTGGTTCTGTTATGAGTTGTTGAAGTCCATAAACATCCGTGATAGTTAATAATTTGCGTGTATCGCTGTCAAACTGGGATGCGGCCATATTGCAATTTAGATCCCCTAAAAGGTAGAATTCAGTATTAAGGGAATCCAATTTCCCAATCAACTCTTCAAAAGGTGAAAATATACCAACAAGCGAATTAGGTGGTCTATACCACGTAGCAACAATAAATGATTTAGAGCGAGGTTTGCGTATTTCAATACAAAGGTTCTCAAGACTGTCCATGCAAAGATCGTTGCGCACCGAAAAGTTAATTGACTTTTTTACATAAAAGCAAACGCCCCCACCTCCATATGTAGTTCTATCACGTCTAACTATATCATAACCAGAGATACTGACCTCATTATCGGTGATGTATTCATTTAGTTTAGTCTCGTTAATTGCGAGAACATCTATATCGTTACTTACGAGAAAGATCTTGAGTTCATCAAGATGAGTGGTCAATTTATTTATATTCAGCGAGGCCAGCTTAAAACCGCGTTTGGAGGGCAATACTGGAGAACGATCAATAGGATTTTGAGTCGGACTTCTCGATGACTCCTGACTGTTGCCTTCCAACGGCACGGCATTAATGGAAGGCATAGTAAAAGTTCAATGAGCTAGACCATGATAAAAATTCTTAAAAATACGCTTGTTACCTGCAAAATTCAGGTGTAGACCTCCACGGTTTAACCCCTTTTCGTTTATATTATTGTGTTCAATAAATCTCCAATCATTCTGACGACAAAACTTCGTCAAGTGCTTGTTCACCTCTGAGACTTTATCATTAAGCTTGTCCTTTCGTGTTACAAGTCCTGAGACTATGACTTGAGCTTCGGAAGACCCCTCTATCTGTTTAGCGAGATCAACAATAGCCTCTGCAACTTCTTTAGATGTTTTGCCGTTTTTAGCCTTCAGATCGTTTGTACCTACATGTAGCACCACTTCATCAGGTTGGAGCTCTAAATTAGGCTTTAAGTAATCTCTCATGGCTTTGGTTGTGGCTCCAGAAAATGACTTTACCACCACTCGGTGCCCTACTGCTTTCGCTAATTTCTTACCGTGAATATCCTTGACCATGGAGTCCCCAATCAATAGGGTTGTAAACTTACTGCTGGCACTCCTCTCTCTGCCGACCTCACCGCGTAAATCATCGTTAGCAGAAGTTTCGCTTGGTTCATTAGGATTACTGCGAGACGACCTATATGACGCCCGTTGATGGTTTTGCCGTCGCCGGATGATTTTGTGTGTTGCTGCCTCTGTCTCTGTTGGATCATCTTGTGCATCACTAAGGATCTCAAACCTGTTACGCGTCACGATATTATTCTGAGTTGACATTTTACGTTGCTTGCGTTTATTACACCAAACATTCGTGCCCGAGTTTTTCACTTGATAAAAACACTCGTTCGTCTCTTGCTGGTGATGGGAGTCTTCTTCGTTCTTTTCTCGTAAAATAAGCCTTAATGCAAGCCTTAGTGAGTCATTTTCCTGTTCCAATGATACAGCACGATTTTCGAGAGACAAACATTTCTCCTCAAGTTCTTCGATAACTCTCTCTTTTTTGCATATAGATGATTCCAGATTCTCACACCTCCCTTTGTATTCACAAAGTTCGGCGCTAACAGCAAATTCCTCTCGATTTTGGCAATTTATCGAGAGCAGATTAGAGTTGGCTTCTACCTTTTTCTGTAGAATAAGGAGGTCAAGTTTTATACCTTCCATTTCAGCAACTAATTCAGTATTAGATCTCTCTTGACTGGAAAATACTGGTCCCGCTTCGGCTACCCTTGGTTGATTAGCATAAATGTCGTTGGCTTCAAACAACAATGGATTTACTTGTTCGACCGTTGAAGAGACATTCGAGCCCGTTGAATCGGTTCTCCCTGCGTTGTCTCGAACAAGTTTGGTCAAGCTGCCTTTTAAAACGGGTCCATCTCGCCCCTGGAAGGCGAGAGTGAGTTGCTTTTTACTGTACCAAGTAATAGTGAGGTTGTTGACAGAGCTTTTAAATTGTTTCGAATTTCCGCCGGGCGACGACCATTTGCCTTGTTGTTTCAAACCCTTCTCAACGAAATGTTTTAGGGATTCAAGATCACTAATCCACGTTAACTTGTCACCTTTGAGCTGAAGGTATTGTAAATAAGAACCGTCGAAGTTAAGCGGGAGAGACTCGTTATCTGTCATCATGTCCTCGACAAGCACCACTTGAAACTTTAGCACCACTTGAAAACCTAGAACACTAAGCGGGAAAAATGTTCCTAACTGGCTGATGAATGTATTGCAGACAGATCAACTTGGGTTATTTGAGCCAGTATAAACAATGTATGAATGTTCTGCGGTTTAGTAACTTGACCTAAACGCTCGAGTGTAAACACAGCATAACTCAGTGTTGTACCCAATTCAGATCTACCGTAGGCTCGATTACCAGCCGCTGTTTCGGGAAATGAGAATACCCGAACTAGAGTGAGCGGCGGAAATCGAGCCTAGATCTACTCAGGTTAAGATTCTTTGTGCATTGTATTTGCATTATAATGTAGCATTTACATTTTAACTGGGACAAAACGTTTTATTCCCAAAGGAATTGAATTGGGTAGAACACTGAGTTAGTCGAATTTGTCAATGACATGATTAAGTTTTTTCAATGTTTACTATATGTACTGTTCTTCGTATGTTGCACACTGCTTGTAAATATGAAGTATCAGGCGTTCTGGCCGCCTTACAGAGTCTTTTTGATCTTGATTTTATATTTTCGTCTAGGAAGAAAATGTTTGTACCCATTATTTATAATAGGGAAGATATCTGTTTACAAAGATTGCTTTTGTTATTCAAATCTGCCAACCGAAGGAACAAAAGACCTTTTGTTTTGACAGCTAATGGGGCTCTGGTTGGCACATGAACGTCAACGATATCTTCCTTATTATGCTGTGTTCAGTTAAGTTACTTCAGTGGTTCAGCTTGAGAAATTTTAATATTTTGGAGGAAATACTCGAGTGCAAATGGTGTTCACACGAAAATAAAGAGAGAGAATCTTTTGGCTCTGGAAACAGATTACTCGGCGAAAGCACTACACACGCCGTCGACTCCGTGTAGAAACACTTCTGTTGAGCCTGCACTATAACACTGAGCTTTTGCGGAGTCAGAATCTCGGTCACAAATTTCTGGGACACTTGATGCCACATATCAGTTCACCCCTTCCCCCCAATTCAAAGTTGTAGAAGAAAGATCCTGTAGGAGGTTTTCACGTGACGTTATCGATGCCATGTTGTGGACGAACACAAAAGATCTTTCATTAGCTTCTTTTGTTCGTCCACCAGAAGTCGTGCATTTCTCTATTGTTATTGGTATCTCTGGAGGTTGGTTGAAAACGTCCTTTTGACTTTTTTGGTAGGACAAAAGAACCATTGTCATTCCGATTAGGCCTTGCTAATTAGGTATTATGTTCGCTTTGTTCTTTTGTTTTATGGACATTATCATAGTTTAATTTGGATCCGACTTTTTCCATGAATTCCCAAAGTTATTGTGCGATCAACATTGGTACGGAGGAGAAAAGTTGTATTTAATTGTGGTTTGGTGTCACCATCTGTTTGGCTGGGATTGTAGATCATTAATTAAAGTAAGTTCTGGTGAGATCTGTCGGGACTCAAATTCTCGAAATGATGCAATCGGACCACCTTCCGACAATTTCAATTTATTCTTTTACGCATGCCAAATTAAATATTCCTGATCACGCTATCACAAAATATGAATTTAGATTTTTGTACATTGTCGCCCACCGGTCATTCCTCTATTATAAATTTACTTGGTGAGGATAATCTAACAGCTACTAGTAACCCAGACATAACACTAACCAAAGCCTAAACAGACTAATCTTGACACAGACAGGGTTTATGCTACTCCTCTTTGAAGAAAAATAAATGTAATTAAATTACAACTGAGTTGCAATTCAACGCCCAGTGTTCCACTCTAAAGGCGCTGGCCGGCCAAATGTCGACAATGAGAATCTTGAACTAAATGGTTGTTTGGGTCGATCCAAATTTAACCGTTTTGGGTAGACCTGCATTGAGATTGGTTTGTCAAACGTTCAGACAAAACGTTGAACCAAATGCGACAGCAAAAATATACAGATCATACATTTTTTAAAAATTATGAGTTAACTTCGGCTCATAAGAAGTCCGACTTTTGTCCCAGACTCATGATGTTCACACGTTTTACCCGTCTGACTAGTGAGGTGGACGGAAAGAACGTGTTGGTCGATCCAAGTAAAGTTCGTCGTACTTAATGAGTCAAACTTCGGACTTAGTTCGACGTGTCTCGTGTCATTGAAGTTCGACGTTTGGCTCAGCCTTCTTCCGAGAGTACTTTCAGTGTCTTCATCAGGGGAAATCCTTTTATAAGCTCTGATTACCTAACTGAAATCGTTTCTTTGTAAGCTACTGTAATTGTTCTTCAAGTCAGATTACTGCAGTGCCGCTGCACGGCCCCGGGGGGGGGGAACTCCCATATGAAACCGACGGGGAGGCTCGTCGTCTCGCTTAGGGTGTAAATTTTGGATTTTGGTCTCGCTTAGGGTGTTTCGGGCAAAGCGCCAATATTTTATGCCACCAAGGTCTCGTTTAGGGTTCCGCGAAGTAACACAGGATTACGGGAAGAGAAACAGAAGTCAAATTTCCTTTTAAATTTTCTTTTTAGATAAGAGCATTCGAGGATTATGCCTTTTTATCATTAAAACTCATTGCGTGTCGTATTTTTGTGTTTTTAAACGGTCTCTTTTAGGGGTCAAAATTTGCTTAAGCCACGCCTAGATTGGTCTCCTTTAGGGCTTAAATTCAAAATTTCCGACGAGCATCCCCGTCTGTTTCATATGGGAGTCCCCCCCCCCGGGTGCAGGGCTCGAAATTAGCGGTATAGTCCGGTCGTCCCAGACGACTCGAAAGCTGTTTACCAGGCGACTAGTTTTTAGGAAAATGAAAAGGTTGATTGCCAGAAGAAAAAACAGTTACGGACAATTTAACCCAGCCAAAAATAGAAAACATAAGCAGCACCCGACTCACTCAACAATTTTCTCTTCTCAATGTCTGTCGGTGGTGCGAAGTTAACAGTAGGGAGCTTAACAACGACAACGGCGACGGCAACGAGAACGTCATCTCAAAATATAAATTCGCGTTATTGTAATCGCTTCGTTAATATTTCAACTTTTTTATATGACGGGGGTGTGGTAGTTCCTCAAAAATGACGCTGGTAGGAACGGCGCTCAATTTAGGGCAGAAAATGAAAATTTATCCTCAAGTAATGACGTTGTCCATAAAACCTCAAATTTGGCTATTTCACGTTGTAGTTTTGCTGACGACGGCAAAGAAATGGACAAAACTGAAAAATGCACGTGCAGGGCGTGCAAAACTATTGTTTTTGCCCCCTAAATATGCAAATTTGTGACGTTCTCGTTGCCGTCGCCGTTGTCGTTGCTTAAGCTCCCTAGTAATTAATTTGCCGCACTTGATCATTTTCCCGTGTTTTGAATATCTGTGGCTTTTACAAAAAAACGTCTAATAAGAGAATTCACATGTAGCTGGCGATGGAGATCCAAGACTCTATTTTTGAAATGCCAAAACTTTTCAAACCCAAACTTCCACGAAAAAACACACAGGCGCACACTTAAACTATGGGATGCCATGCGATTGCATCTCCGCCTGACACGGCGAGCAATTGATCGTCGGGGGGTTCAAGCATTTATCAGG